>NC_057862.1:79876109-80180995 GCF_019393635.1 Dromiciops gliroides
CAGCAGAGGAGAGAATGCCCATGACTAGCAGTGGTTGACAGTGACACAGGCTGTTGTGAGGTAAAGTAGAAGGAAGCCTGAGAAAAGAATATTAGATTTAGCAATTAAGAGATCAACTGAAAGCTGGGAAAGAGTGATTTTCAGTGAAGTGGTATGAGCAAAAGCCAGACTGTAAAAGATCAAGAAATGAGTGAGAGGTGAGGAAATGAGGTAACAAGTATAGATGACCCTTTTGGGGACTTTGTCTGACATGGAAAAGAAGCACAGATGAGCTTGAAGGAATGGCAAGGTCAAATAAAAGACTTTTAAGGATGGGAGAGAAATCTCTGTATGCCAGAGAAGGAGCCAGTGCCAGTGAACAGGGAGAAATTGAAGATAAATGGAATAAATAAACAGGAATTTTCCAGGGGTCAAGTTCCTGAATAGAGTAAGAGGAGAGGAGAGAAGACAAGACAAGATTAAAAACCAACGTAGAGGGCAGCTAGGTAGCGCTGTGGATAAAGCACTGGCTCTGGATTCAGGAGGACCCAAGTTCAAATCTGGTCTCAAACACTTGACACTTACTAGCTGTGTGACCCTGGGCAAGTCACTTAACCCTCATTGCCCTGCCAAAAACCAACCAAACAAACAAAAAACAAAGTAGAGATGTTGACCTTGGTGAGAAGGACTACCTCTTCATCAAAAACTAGAAAAAATAAGGCAAGAATGAAGGGTGAATTATAGAATAGGGAAGAAGAGGGAGCTCTCAGTGGATGCTTCTATTTTCTCAGTGAAATAGGAGGCAAGGGCTTCTGCCAAGAGGAAGAAGGAAGGAAATAACATATGAAGTTTAAGGAGAAAGGAGAGGTTTTTAAATAGATACTGGAGAATAGAATAGAGAAGAAAAAAAGATCACCAACCAGCAGTGAGGGTCCAGTTGAAATTAGATTACAGGCATGCCTTGGGGATATTGAGGGTTTAGTTCTAAACCACAATAAAGCGAATATCACGATACATCAAGTCACACAAACTTTTTGGTTTCCCAGTGCATATAAAAGTTATGTTTACTGTAGTCTATTAAGTGTGCAATAGTATTATCTGGTTTTTTTTTAGTATTATGTGTTTTAAAAGTACATACCTTAATTTTAAAATACTTTATTGCCTCCAGTGAGTCATAATCTTTTTTGCCTAGACGTTGATTGCTGCTGATTGATCAGGGTGGTGGTTGCTGAAGGTTGGGATATCTGTGGCAATTTCTTAAAATAAGACAACAATGAAGTTTTTCACATTGATTGACTCTTCCTTTCACAAAATTTCTCTTTAGCATTTAATGCTGTTTGATAGCATTTTATCCACAGTAGAACTTCTTTCAAAATTGGAATCAGTTCTCTCAAACCCTGCCACTGCCTTGTCAACTAAGTTTATATAATTTTCTTCAAATATTGTTGTGTCTCAGGGAATAGGGAAGTCTGAGGGAAGGAGAGATATGGGGGAACAGCTGGTTGGTGAAACAGTCAGAACACACATGACATTTATCAATTAAGTTCCCTGTCTCATACAGGTGCAGTTCATGGCACCTTAAAGCAATTACAATAGTAACATCAAAGATGACTATTCACAGGTCATCTCTTAGAGTGCTTTAACACTCTGCTTCATCCAGTGGATCATCAGAGATCTCCAAAGATCTCCAAAGTGATAAAAGCTTTTTCATACATAATCAGAATGTTTTTGCCTAAAAAACCAGAGCACTGCTTTTTTATTATTTATTTTAGGTGTGTGTGGGGGGGGTAATTGATTGGTTTACTCACATACCACTCCCTTATGCTAGAACAGTTGGAAACTAAGTATTTTTCAGTGTTTTGAGTACTATATGGAGGAAAGGGTACCCTGATAACCAGGCGTCATTATTCAGAGTAACAAAGCAATAAACATTTATTAAGCACTTACTATGTGGAGGCATTGTGCTCCTGTCTCTGTAATAATAATAAAAATAGCTGACACTTATATAAGACCTACTATGTGCCAGACACAGTGCTAAGTACTTTACAAATATTTTCTCATTTGATCTTCACAACAACTCTGTGATAAGTGTTGTTACTATCCTCATTTTACAGTTGAGGAAACTGAGGTGAAGTGACTTGCCCAGGGTCACATAGGTAGTAAGTGTCTGAGGTTGGATTTGAACTTGGGTTTTCCTGACTCCAGGCCTGGCACTCTATCCATTGTATTACTGCCTTTGTGACAGATATATCTCTATAGTAGAGGAGTATTCAGGGAAATACATTATTAAATGAGCTAGAGAAAGATAAATCTTCCTTACTTATACTATTGGGATCAGGGGTAAAGACACAGGGGAGATTCAGATCTATGATTTCGCTTGTGTAAGGAATTCCCATCACAGAAACTTATCAATACAGATCAGCTATTCATCAATAATGCATAATATCTGAGAATTCCATTCCATTTGGGAAGCATTAATTGTCTATTATGTGGCAGGCACCATGGTGCTAGATGCTGAATAAAACAAAAATAAAACATAATAGCCCTTGACTTCAAAGTGATTAATGACATGCCAATGATACAGCAAGTATATGGTAGAGACAGGGCTTATGCCCAGGTCTTTCTGATTTCAAGGTCAGTTCTCTACTACTGCCTATCTTTTTTGTGTATGTATGTGGTTTTTTTGGTGGTGCAATGAGGGTTAAATGACTTGCCCAAGGTCACACAGCTAATGAGTGTCAAGTGTCTGAGGCCGGATTTGAACTCAAGTCTTCCTGAAGCCAGGGCTGGTGCTTTATCCACTGTGTCACCTCACTGCCCCATACTACTGCCTATCTTAAAAGACATTAGCTTAATAAAAAATAATTCATAAGAGTGCCCAGATACTTTGCTACAATTCCATGCTCCCAAATCAATCTTCTGATTGATCATTAATCAGGGTTCTCCATCACCCTGAAACCAGAAAGGGGCATGCTGGCCATTGGACACAAGTATTCTGTTTTTCATGGTGGATACATCCCTTCACCCAATTATAAATTAATAAATTTAAATTCTTGTTTATAGCATAATTTTTTCTTGCTTCTTAAGTCTGATCATCCCATATAAATATCTGGATTATTTTACCCTTTCTTTTCTACATTATTGTAAAATGTCATTTTGTAAATAAAGTGTATCGATATTTTTATGTTACAGAAATAATTAACTAAATTCAGTACAAACAATTTTCTACTACTGTCAGATAAGGTATTTGAACTTTTTATTGGACTTTGGAAAGGTTCTGCTGCTTTTTTTTGGCGGGGCAATGGGGGTTAAGTGACTTGCCCAGGGTCACACAGCTAGTAAGTGTTAAGTGTCTGAGGCCGGATTTGAACTCAGGTACTCCTGAATCCAGGGCCGGTGCTTTAACCACTGCGCCATCTAGCTGCCCCGGTTCTGCTGCTTTTAATTAAGCTTTTCTTTTCTTATTTTTCTCTCAATTGTCTCTAACTAGACTAAAAATCATAAAACTAAAGTTTGCTAACAGCAGACTGATGTCTTATGGACACTTTCCTTTGTTTAATTATTACCACTTATCAATATTTTTACTTAACTAACATTACTAAATTCGTTTACATGCATCATTTTACTGACTTTTAAAAACTCAGAGAATAAAAGGAGACTCAGAAAAAGAGATGTTTTGAAAGCTAAGACTACTTTTAAACTTTTAAACTGCCCAGGAACCAGTTTGCTTCAGCACCAAACATCTTCAAGCTGTTGAAAGTCTCTTAAGTAGAGTCCTACTATAAGCTCACTCACTGTAGAGCTTGGGTACAATTACCCCCAAACTCAGGATCCTGGCGCTGATGCACAAAGCCCAATGTGGCAACAACACAACTGAAAGCTAATAGTCATTACTAATTCTTAATTGCAATTAGGGAACAAGAAAAGGTATAGCACCATGACATGCAGTTCTTGTCTCTGCCACTCACATGGGCACTTCTTATGTGGAGCCTTCAATATCTCAGGTATCCCTTTATTTCTGGGTGACTTCTTCCTATGTAAGAATGAACAAAACCAAAAGCAACAGTGTTAGTTTATAGATTCCAATTATGAGAAGGTCACCTCTAATCAGCACCTCTACTTTCTCTCCTCTAATTCCTTAATTCTCTATGGTGCAGTGGATAAAACATTGGCCCTGGAGTCAAGAGGACTTGAGTTTAAACCTCACCTCAGACACTAGCTTTGTGACCCTGGGCAAGTCACTTAACCCCAATTGCCTTAAAACATCCAGAGCCACCTCCAGTCATCCTGATTTATATCTTGCCACAGGACCCAGATGGCTCTGGAGGAGAGAGTGAGGTTGATGGCCTTGCACAGCCCTCCCTCACTTAAATCCAATTCACCGCAAGTCATAACATCACCTCCTGAAGTCATGGTCTTTGAGAATGAAGGACAAACAACAACGACAGTTCTTTATAGTTTGCCTTCTAACTTCATCACTTTAACTGAAACTTCTCTCTCCAAAGTTATCTATGGTCTATTAATTGTCAAATCTAACGGCCTTTTCTCAATCTTCATCTTTTTTGGCCTCTCTGTAGCCTTTAACATTGTAAATCACACTTTTTCTTCACACTCTATTCTCTCTGGGGTTTTGTAACACTACTCTCTCCTAGCTCTCCTCCTACCTATTAGACCACTCCTTTTCAGCTTTCTTTGCTAGATCTTCATCCAGGTCATGCCCACTAATGGTAGGTTTACCCGAAGGCTCTGACTTGGACCCTTTTCTCCATCTAGAACATTTCACTTAGTGATCTTATTGGTTTCCATAAATTCAATTATTATCTCTATATGGATAATTCCCAAATCTACGTATGCAACCCTAATTTCTCTGCTGACCTATAGTCTCACATCTCCAACTACCTATCTTGAACTCAATATGTTCAAAATTAAACTCATTATCTTTCACCCAATCCTTCCCTTCCTTCTCATTTTTCTTTTACCATCAGGGGTCACCTAAGCTTACCACCTAGGTATCATCCTCAATTTCAACCTGTCTTTCACTTCTATATCCATTCTGTTTCCAAGTCTCATAGATTCCATTATAACCTAAGCCCCAAATCCCATTGAAATAGGACTTTCGTCATTGATAGATATCAATAGCCCACTGCTTCATGAGGGGTGGGATGGGCTTGGCAAGATCAGGAGACAAGAGATCTAGGGTTCTTCTAGCTTCCAGCTTATAGAAAGATACATGATGCAAACCTTTCTTCAAGTCACTAAAGGGAGAGAAAGACTCTGGGAAGAAGCCAAGTTGAAAGGAGCTAGAAATCTTTATAATGTCCCTATGTTCAATTTGCTATTTTAGAGAATTTTAGGGTATTTTCCCTTCAGTGAGATCTGGGACTCTCCTGGATGAGTTGAGATGTCTTACTCCCAGTGTGAGAGCTCCTTTAATCTGTACTGTATGGAATATATTCCCATATGTATGATTTCTGTTTTGCTATTGACTTGGACAAGCTATTTGCTATCTGTGTTCATTGTGGAACTAGCCTTTGATAGGAAGGCAGTGAAGCCTTAGATGTGAAGTTTGGGGCCCACCTTTTCCCCATTAATAAATAACAATCAGGATTTTAGATCAAACCTTAAAGTTATTTTTCCCTAGACTAAAAATATTTAAAGCATCTAGATTGAAATCTAACCCAGTACCCCCTCTCTTTGAGGAGAACAGAGTAACCAACCTGTACCCCCAACCGCCTACTTCCCATCCTGGCAGGAATTAAAGTCTCACTTGGAGAGAAGAGAGGGGAAGAGATGCTAGGGCTATCTATTCTCACCTCCCTGCAAACTCCACTGAAACAGCCATTTTACACTACCTTCATAACATCTCTTATATATGTCCCTTACTCTCCTTTGACACTGTTATTGCCCTGGTCTGGGCCTTCCTCATTTCATGCCTGGATTTCTATTTATTTATTTGTTTATTTGTTTGTTTGTTTGTTTTTATTGCAGTAGCCTGCCAGTTGGTCTCCCCCAATCACAGTCCAACTCAGCTATCAGATTGATTTTCCTAAAGTGCATTTATGGCCATGTCACCTCTTGCCCCCATGAAATAAACTCCATTGGCTTCCTGTCATCCTAGGAAAAAAAAATATAAAATCCCTGTTTGGTATTCAAAGTTCTTCACAACCCGGACCCTTCTCACCTTTCCACTTTTCTTACACCTTCTTTGCCCTTATGAAATCTACAACCCAGTAACACTATCCTCCTTGCTGTTCCTCACATGTGACATGTCCCAGCTCAAGGCATTTTCACTGGTGCCAGATGTTTCATCTGCATTTTCACTGGCTGTCCCCCATGCCTGGTACTCTCTCCCTCCTTGTCTTCTCATCCTGACTTCCTTCAAATCTCAGATTCAAGCCCACATTTTACAGAAGCCTGTCCCAATCCCCCTTAATGCTACAGCCTTCCCTCTGTTCATAATCTTGCCAATTTATCCTCTAGATAGCTTGCATGTTGTCTACCCCACTAGATTATAAACTCCTCGAGGGAGGGGACTTGTTGGTTTTGCTTTGTTTTGTTGCTTTCTTTGGATCCCCAGTGTTTAGCATAGTATCTGGCAGTTAGTAAGTGCTTCATAAATGTTTGTTGACTGACAACATGTCTCTGTATTCGAAACATAATTTTAGTCATTTGGGAGGCACATTTTATCTTCACTAAAATCCTCTTCCAAAGAGTAGAGATAGTCATAGGTTCTTTTTACAATGGAGCAAAAGTTCTGGCAGGTTCTATCAAGCTAAAAAAAGCTTTCAGCATAACCCTAAGTCATACTCTGTTGTTTAGTGGTCTTCCTAGTCAAGTCCAGAGAAATGATTTATTAAAATAGCTGAAGAATAATGATTGTTTTCACCAGAGCAACCCCATAGCCATCTATCAAACTGTAGAGAGAATGATTTTTATTGGTTGAAAGAATAGTAACACTGATTAAATCACAGATCCTTGAAGTGGGTTTTGCAATGTATACATCAAATTATTGCAGTGAAATAGTAGCTTAATTGTCCTGTTTCCAACAACAAACTCCCATTGCGCCAATGAACTAAAGAACCATAAGGATGGTATTCTAGGCTGGGCCTGACTCAGACCATTCTGCCGGTAGTTTAGGGTTCATATTGGAACAAAATGAGTCACTGGCATGTCATTCAACAGTTAACAAAAGGAGATATACTTAGACTTGCAGGAAAAGGATATTCAGCTAGGATAGGTATTAAAAACCCCTGGAGTTGATTCACCTGAATGAATCTCCTATCAGAATTCACCAGTCGAGTATCTGAGGGTTCCTTGACCTCCTTGTTGTTGCTTTGTATTCAGACCATGAGGGGTTGACATCAACAATCTGAGCTTTTTACTCCTTTGAGGCAACAAGTCTTGAGGAATATCTCTGTACTGCTTAAGGAAAAACTAGCCCAACCTGCACGAAAAGGGTTAAGATAGTGTTCCTATCATAAATGTGTTGAATGAAGGAACATGTAATAGGATTATAATCTCCTTCAGGTAAATAAACTGCTACTGTTGAGTATTCAATCAACAAGTATTTATTAAGCTCTTACTATTTCCCAAGTACTGTGCCTTTGGATGGTTAAAAATATGAGCTGGTTTTGGTCCTTTGTTTTTGAAGAACATCAATGACATCTCAGGGTGACTTATGCATGAATTGGATTGAATGAGGCAGAATTGCACAAAGTCATCGGCTTCACTCTCTTCCTGAGTCTTCAAAGTCCAGTGGTAAGACAAAAGTTAAGATAACTGGCAATGGCCCAAGATGCAATGGATGTTTTTGGTATCTTTAAAGTCTAACCAAACTCTAGGTACTCATAGCACCTGCTTCAGCTGCCTGCATGGCCATTGGAACAAATTGTTCCTATCTTACCATTCCACCAAGGAAGTCTTCACATGCTTTGGGTAGATACCCCCCAATTCACTAACAGGTCTGAGGCCTGTCTGTAACCCTCAACAGCCTGTCTGCTGAGAGGATTTACTGCATGCTCCTGCACATGCTACAGCTTCTTGGAACCACACGCAAGAGTTGGGTGAATCAGACAGAGACCGAAGGTGGATAAGCAGCCCTGAAAAGGGCTCAGCAAGCCCTCAAACCAGAGGTACAAGTCATCTTTGAACACCTCATATACATATACAAGTACTATGAATGAAATGATCTTACTTTCAGTGAGATTATATTCTAGGGGCAGCTAGGTGGTACAGTGGATAGAGCACTGGTCCTGGATTCAGGAGGACCTGAGTTCAAATCTGGCCTCAGACACTTGACACTAGCTGTGTGATCTTGGGCAAGTCACTTAACCCCAAGTGCCTCACCAAAAAAAAAAAAATTGAAATTATATTCTAATCAGGGAGACAGCAAGTATATATAAAAATAGATATGGCATAAATATAAAATTAATAATTACACATTCATACATATTTACACACAAATACAAAATAGTTAAGCGCAAAGTAGTTTAGGAGAAGAGACACTAGTAGTAGATGCTTGTATCAAGAAAAGTTTCATGAAAGAGATGCTATCTCAGTGTCTTCTTAAAGAAAGAGAGTAGGGGGCAGCTAGGTAGCTCAGTGGATAAAGCACTAGCCCTGGATTCAGGAGGACCCGAGTTCAAATCTGACCTCAGACACTTGACACTTACTAGCTGTGTGACCCTCAGGAAGTCACTTAACCCTCATTGCCCCACAAAACAAAACAAAACAAAAAACAACAAAAAAGAGAGTATCTTTGAAGTGGGAGTAAGGAGGGAGTGCTTTCTAGGTATGGGGGCAGGGTGGACAATTCAAGGGCACAGAAAGTGTCATGGAGTATCACAAGTAAAGAATAGAGAGAAGACCAGTTTGGGAAATTACATGGTCAGACTCATGCTTAAGGAAAATTATTCTGGCAGCAGTGTATATGATAGATTAGAGTAGAACAAGATTTGAGGCAAAGAGACCAATTAGGAGTCTATTTATTTACAATAATCTAGGGGGAGATGATGAAGACTTGAAATTAAGGTCATAGCTGTGTGAGTAGATACATGGATCAGAAGCAAGATATGTGAAGGTAGAAATAACAAGATTCACCAAATGGTTGCATATGTGGAGAGAGACTAAGGAGTGAGAATAATACCAAGATAATGAATCTAAGATACTAGAAGGATGGTGGTGTCTTTGAGAGAAGTAAAGAAAATTTGGAAGAAGGGAGGGTTTAGGAGAATGATAATGAATTCAATGAAACATGTTGAGTTTAAGATGCCTTCAGACTATCCAATTTGAAATGTCCAATAGGTAATTGGTGATATAGGACTAAAATATAGGGGAGAGACTAGGGCTGTATATGTAAACATGGGGGAGGGGGCATTTGCATAGAGATGATAATGGAACCAATAAGAAATGATGAGTTAACCTAGAGGGGAAGTATATAAAGAGAAGATTTAGGACAGAGCTTTGGGGAACACTCACATTTAGGGAATGGAATGCAGATGATGAGCTAGCAAAGTATATTGAAAAGGAGCCATCAGAAAGGCAGGAGATGAATGAGGAGACAGCAATCTCCTAAAAACCTAGGGAGTAGAGAGTATCTTGGAAGAGAAGATAGTCAATAATGTCAAATGCAGCAGATAGGCCAGGAAGGATTAGGACTAAAAAAAAAAAAAGACATTTAACAATTAGTAAATGATTGATAATTTTGAAAGCAGTTTCAGTTGAATAATTAGGTAGAAAGACAGATTGCCAGGGGTTGAGGAGTGGGATGTGAGGAGGCAGAGACATAGACTTTAGTGGAATACATAAATGAAGTCATTTTTAAGATATATTTTTATTGATAAATAACAAGGTGACATTAGATCCAGCCTGTCACTACTGACTTGACTGTCCCTATGTTGCATTTAATAAGATGACTCAAAGAGGAAAGGAAGGATTAGAGAAGAGCAAAGCTCTGATTAATCTTAGCAGGGTAGCATCTGTGGTAAAAGGATTAAATTTAAGAGTAGAGGGGGTGGCTAGGTGGCGCAGTGGATAAAGTACCGGTCCTGGATTCAGGAGTTCCTGAGTTCAAATCCAGCCTTAGACACTTGACACTTACTAGCTGTGTGACCCTGGGCAAGTCACTTAACCCCCACTGCCCCGCTCTAGCTTCAGTTCATCAATTTTTTTAAATCCTTAAAATTAATTAATTTATCCATAATGAGCTTCCAAGACAGTTTTAGCAAGAAAATAACATAAGGCATGTAAAGGCAAAACACATTTATTGGGATACTTTGAATATAAAAATATCTTTAGGATACAATGATGTGTTGAATTTATTATACACTTAAGGAAAAGAAAGGTCTATATGGTAGAGATCTAGAGTTTCATGTAGAATCCTCTCCTCTTCCATATTATGTGTGGAAATACTAATTTTATTTGGTGTTTGCTAAGTTTAGAATAAAGACAAAAGAAATGGAAAAAAGAAATATAATGGTGAATTAAAGAAAGAACAATGTGGTGAAGAAGAATGAATGTGAATAAATGTATAATATATTAAGGCTTACTAGGTACAAAGCTTTGTCTCAGCAATGAAGATACAAAAAGGAAAATAAGACAAGACAGTCCCTTCTCTCAAAGAACTCAGACTCTAACAGGGGGAACAACAATGGAAGGTTTCAGCTGCAAGTCACACAGAAAAGTCCTATGGTCCTTAGGGTGTAGTGGCAAAGCTGTTCTTAATGCTTCTTCATCAATGTCATTTCCACTGATAGAATCATATACGTTTCTGTTGTTGAACTCTTTGACGGGGCCAAGGATACTGGTGGCAAGAACTTTCCTTTCTAGGTCTTCAGTAGCTGTCGCTGTAGCAGCTGTAGGAGTCATTGCTGGGCTACATCTTCCCAGAATGATGTCTGAAACCACTGAGCTGGAAGCATTGTTATTCCCACAATTTTTGGTTTCAGGATTCTGGGCAATCTCTGTGAGGGTCTGAGGGGAAATGGTGGTCAGTGGGGGGTTAGGGGTGATTAGGTTTGCCTGGCCCATCTTGACTCCTTTCTCTCCCTCAGGGTCTCTAGATGTTTTAGCTGGGCTGGTTGGCTTGCTTGCCCTATATATGGAAGTTGGTTTACCGTCGGTGGGGATGACTGGTCCCTTCTCCACAGGAGGGTGGGTTGGATAATTAAGGAGAGAAGGGCAAGGATAAGGGGAGAGATTTTGAGAAAGACAGAGCGCAACAGAAGATGACAACAGAAATCTGAAGTCTTAAACTCTATTTACTACTTCCATTCGTCAGACCACATACTGAAGGCCCCTAGTTCCACTCAACTCCTCTCCATTGAGGAATGGAGGAAACACTGTGCCTCAGCATTCCAAACTCTAAGCACTAACAAATGTCATCTCCTCATTCCAGTCACATGACTTGCTTTAAGACCCATTTTCCCAAGCTGTACTGGCTAGAGAAAAGTGAGAAAACAGGTTATGGCCCTACCTTCAGCTAGAAGGTAACTGGATATAAGTTGATAGTTTATGGCAATGTCAATGAGGGCCGAACACTGTATCTTAATTACCTTTGTATCTCTCCCACTGTGCTGTATACATGTTTGATGTGTTATTTTACTTAACAAGGATTAGTAATTAATGTCTGAAACATTAAAAATTCTAAATTGAGGATAGAATGTGCTGAAAATTTCCCCTTTAGTATAATACAGCCTAATTTATTTGTCTGCTGCCTACCTGGAATTCCATGTAGCACTGCCAGAATATTTTGAACTCTAGGTAGGTTGGGACATAGCCTTGTGGGAGTAGTTAGAAAGTAATTAAAGAAAAGGAATTGAGCTGAGCTCCCTTGTCTATTTGTGCCAGGAAGGAGAATTGAGAACATAAATCTCTGGAATAGAATCACATGATAGAAAGTGCCTAACACGAGGTTTGTTTGATTGTAATAAACAGTGATAATCCTCATTAGGACAGAAAAGAGGTGGACATGAAATCATGCCTTACTCACCATTGGGCATTCACTACACTGTACCACTTTTAGGCCTCTGTTGCTTATGCAGGTTATGTTGTCTCTCAGCCCTTGCAATGCCTCTTCCTTTCAATCTGTTAACGTTAACAAAAATCATTCATGCTCTTGAGTCATTAGGTGACCTGAATTAATTAAAAGATTTCAGCTCATATCTTGACTATCCAAGGTAATACTTGTGTAGCAGTCACTGATCCATGGACCAGGTAGGTGAAATGAGCTGAATGCAATATTTATTGCATTTTGTTATTTTAATAGGTAATTTAACAAGGAAAAAAAAGGATTTATTAAGCACTTTCTACGTACCAAGCACATTCTATTTCGTCCTCCTAGCTTTTAAAGTAATATCCACAAATGCTGTTAATTTTGCAGCCTGAATATTTATCAAATCTATTAATTGTTTCATTTAGTTTCTTTGCTTATTTCCTAGGACTTTTAAAGTAAAACATCATGTCATCAGCAAACAGGTATAGCTTTCCTCCTCTTTTCACATGTATTTATGTCTTTAATTTCACTTGGCTTAATGTTATTGCTAGCTTTTCTTGAGATATGCCAAATAACAGCAGGAAAAAGGACAATCCTTACTTTACTCCTGTATTTATTAGGAAAGCGTCTCATATTTTCCCTTTGCATATACTACTAACTTCGGGGTTTTAATAGATACTTTTTATCATATTAAAAAGATTCTTCAAAACCTATATTTCATATGGGGTTTTTGGGACAAAAATGAGTTGTGCTTTGTCAAAGTATTTTCTGAATCTAATGCTATCATCTTGTTTTTCATTGCTTTGTTATTAATATGATTATTGTGCATAAATTTTTTCCTACTAATGTTAAACCATCTTTACATTCTTGGTATACATATATCCATATTCTTAATTAAATAATTTTAGATGTATTGTTGTAGCTTCTTTGCTAAGATTATATTTAATATTATCTGGTCTGTCTCTGATATGTACTAGCTTTATGATGCTGGAAAATCATTTAGTTACCAGGCAACTCTATGAGTTTCTAGTGTGCATTAATAGAGGGAGTTTCCTCACCAGGGAGCTCCCTACACAGAAAAAATCACAGGTTCAAACCAAATCCATTTTTTTCCCATCAATATATATATTTTTTGGAGGGGCAGTGAGGGTTAAGTGAATTGCCCAGGGTCACACAGCTAGTGAGTGTCAAGTGTCTGAGGCCGGATTTGAACTCAGGTCCTTCTGAATCCAGGGCCGGTGCTCTATCCACTGTGCTATCTAGCTGCCCCTCATTTGGTTTTTAAAAGCCTTTTTTTGAGCTCTTCCAAGAAGGCTTTTTGGTCTTGAGACAAAATCATCTTCCCACTTGAGGCTTCACTTGTAGGCATTTTGACAAACTCATCTAAGTTTGTGTTTTGATCTTCCCTTTCACTATAGAAGCTGTCAGTGTTAAGGGTCCTTTTTTGTTTCTCACTCATATTGTAGCCTATTTTTAAACTTATAAAGTTGAGGTTTGCTCCTGGGGCATAGGGGTCACTGTTGCAAGTCACTATTCCCCAAGAGGGGCCAGGTCACTGGCTTTCTGCTCTGAGTCCTCTGTGGCTTTTGGATTCTTTATTGCCCTGGGCTTGCTCCCTGTGTTGGGATGGCTTGGCTATGTCACTCCTGCCCTTTGGGTGGTTCTCTAGCTGGCAGTTTGCCCTCCCAGCCAGGGATGGCGGGTCTCACAAATGGCCTGTTGTGCCACCAGCCTTCTGATCCAGGACCAAGGAGCCTCAGCGACTTCTTTATGCTATGTTCAGGAGCCTCCTGCTGCCCTGCCCAGACCTGCTCTGCAGCGTGCCACTCACAGTGGGGCTGAGCTGTGCTGTGCCGAGCTGTGCTGTGCTGAGCTGCTCTCCCCTTTTGCCCAAGTGAGACAGACCTTTCCTGAAGTCTTCTAAATTATCTCAAGTAAGAAAATTGTGTCTCTCTGTCTTTTTGTAGATTCTGTGGTTCCAGAATCCGTTTAGAGGCTTGATTTAATGTTGCTTTTGAGGGAAACGCGGGAGAGCTCAGGCAACTTCCTGGCTTCTCTCCACCATCTTGGCTCCACTCATTTGCTGATTTCTGAGGTATAAATGCTCACACTGGCTCACACTGAAAATTTAATAGCTGTTCAAGTTAGCTTCAGCCCACTTCTGGATATTAGTCTCTAGGTTTCTTTCTCAGTTTTATCCTTCTCTGGTCTGGGTGGCAAGGCTACACTTCTCTCACTGAAGGAGTTTGGTAGCATAATTTCTCTATTTCTGAGAGTATTTTATAAAGCATAAGGATTATGTTCTTTAAACGGTTGTTAAAATACCTTTATTGCTGTTATTATTGTTGTTTAACCTTCACTTTTTTTTTGTGAGGCAATTGGGGTTAAGTGACTTGCCCAGGGTCACACAGCTAGTAAGTGTTAAGTGTCTGAGGCTGGATTTGAACTCAGGTCCTCCTGAATCCAGGGCCAGTACTCTATCCACTGCGCCACCTAGCTGCCCCTATCCTTCACATTTGAAGAGGACCATCAAGAGTGATGTCTTGACTCATGTGAATTTGATTTAAGGGAGGTAGAGTTGCACAAAGTCATCAGTCTCACTATCTCTTCCAGAGTCATCAAAGCCAAATGGCAAGACAAAAGTCAAGACAATTGGCAATGGCCCAGATGCAACATATGACATTGGTGTTTTCAATTCCTGACCAAGCTCTAAATGCTCCATAGTGCCTGCTTCAGCCACCTTCATGGCCATTGAAACAAATTGTTCTTATCTAACCATTCCACCAGGGAAGTCTTCACATGCTTGTGGTAGACACCTCTCCACCCACCCCCAAATCATTGATGGATTTCACACCTGTTCATTATCCTCAAAACTTAACTTGTTTGCTGAGATGGTTTACCAGTGTATGGCCACTGTACATGCTATAGCTCCTTGGAGCCACAGGTGAGAATTGGGTGAATTGGGTGGACACCAAAGGTGGATGAGCAGCCCTGGAAAGGATTCAGGAAGCCCTCACACCAGAGGTGCTAGTCCTCCCTGAATACTCCAGAGGTCATCTATTATTGTCATGAAGGAGGCTATCCCACACAATGTCCTCTAAATAAGAGATGGATTCACTATATAGGGCAAAGTTCTCCAGATGCTTCTTTTTGTATAAAACATTGTTTTGATTTTCAGGTCCTTATTGAGAATTCCCTTGTAAAAAATGTCTGGATCAGATGTTTTTTTCATTGGAAATTTGTTTCTAGCCAGCTCAATATCTCTTTCTGAGTTCAAGCTATTAAGATTTTCTGTTTCCTTTTTCGTCCATTTGAGTTTTTTATATTTTCGTAGATATTCACTCATTTTGTTTGCAGTTTTGTTGACATGTAATTGGGTATAGCCATTTCTTATTTTCTTTACTTCCTCTATTTGTTGTGGATTTTCACTTCTCATTTTTTATCTTAGTGATTTAGTTTTCCTAGCTCATATATTTGTTTTTATTAGATTAGCTAATAGCACTGATTTTGGTACTTTTTAAAAAGCTCTTTGTTCTGTTTACCAGTTGAATAGGGTTTTTTAAAAAAATACTATTTATCTCTCCTTTGATCAAGATTTCTGCTTTTGTGTTTGTTTTGGACTTATCTGTTGGTTTTCTAGGGTGTTTTAAATTGCATGCTTAATTCATTAGTGCTCTTCTTCTCTTTTGTTAATGTGTTCAAAGTTGTACATTTTAAAATTGTTTTAGCTGTACTCCATAAATTTTGCTTTTATCTCACTGTTACCATTCTCCTTAATATAATTACTTATTGATTTTATGATTTGTTCTTTGAACCACTTATTATTTAGGCTATTGTTATTTTATATCTATTTAGGTATTTGTCTTTTGTTCATAATTCAACTATTGATTATTTTTAAGAATAATAGTCTAGGGGCAGCTAGGTGGCGCAGTGGATAGAGCACTGGCCCTGGAGTCAGAAGTACTTGAGTTCAAACCCAGCCTCAGACACTTAACACTTACTAGCTATGTGACCCTGGGCAAGTCACTTAACCCCAATTGCCTCACTAAAAAAAAAAAAAAAAAAAAAAAAAAAGAACAATAGTCCATAATTTAGTGGTGAGGGAGCCAGCCTTAGTTCCTGCTAACACATACTAACTTGTCCCTGAGCAAGCCACTTAAACTCATAGTATCCCAAGCAACTCTCTAAGACTAGAAGTTAAAGAACAGTTATTGATTTGCATTAAAAGAAGTTCCCTATGCCAATGAAATCATAAGTCTAAATTTTAAAATGGTCTATAAAGGGTATGTGTGATGCTTCTGTCTTTCTACATTTAAGTAATGAATTCACTATATCCTATCATGTTATTAGATTCTGTAAAAGTACTATATGATGCTGAAAAATAAGTATGCTCTTTAAGATTCTCATTTAAAAAATTAAATAGATCTATCAGATATAGTGTTTACAACATTCTGTTTAGAACTACGATTTCCTTCTTGTTTATCTATTCAATTTTTCAAGGTCCTAAAGAAGCACAGTAAAGTAACCTATAATTATTATCTTACAATTTATCTGTTACAGTTTGGTTCTTTTCCTTTCATTTCAGTGTCACTCAATACATATATAATATTGATTTTCTATTTTCATCTGGGGAAGTCTAATTGTTGTTTTTACAACCTTATTCCTTTCTTCTTCAGAGTTCATCTCTCATTCTTTTACTCCATAGTAGTGTCATAGGGAAAATGTGAGGGTCCTTAGGCAGTCCTCTGTAAAGAATTACACACTGGCACACAGTTCAATTAGAATTAAAACGGTCTTTTATTTGGCATTAGAGAAAGTGACTGAGAGGTAAGTCAAAGACTTCACCTCAGGGAGAAGGTGGTTTAGAAACATCCTTCTCCCAGAACAGAAAGAAGGCAAAAGTTTTAGAGAGGATAGATAGGGTGTCCACCTGAAAATGGAAAGTTGCTTTTTGGGGTGGGATGGGGAAAGCCTGAATGCTTGTCATATTCCTGAGAGTCAGAGGGGGATATTTTTGAAATGATAGTCCTTACTTTTGGGGTTATCTCTGTCTCCTAGTGCTGGTCAGGTAGTAGCCATAACTAAGTGATTTTCCTGCTATAGAATTTTATCTCCCCTTACTTCCTAGGTGTGTCTGTCCTGATATCTGGTTGGTCAATCTAAACTTTAATAGTCCTTTGATTCCTCCATATGTCTTTCCTATTATGTGGTCATCTTTGGTTTTGCCTCTCACAAGAGAAACATCTTCTGACTTATCCTAAGCTCCATGTCAGTAGTAATTTGTTCCGTTAAAACTTCTTTTTCTTTGCATATTTCTTATTTCTGCTGGTTTCCTTATGGGAATTTCTTTTCTTTCCTTTTTGTTTCAGTTGTTGTTCTTTTACTTTATCTGGAACATTCCATGGTGTTTTAAGGAAAGGAAGATGAGCTGAATATTGACATTCATCCATCTTGCCAAAAGTATCCCCAGTATTCTTTGCAATGTACTATATTGCTTCCAAGTGTGGAAAATGAGCCAGGACTTTAGGAGAAGGTTTTTTGTTTTTGTTTTTTTTTTAATGGAGCTTGAATTGGCAATTTGCAGAAAACAGAATGCGGGAACAGAGGCATTTTAGTTGCATGCAATTGGTTATTTTCCACTTCTTCTTAGCATGTAGATACATATAGGAGGATATGTTGAGTTTTTCAGTGTTAGAATATGGCTAAATGGCAACAGCATTATCCTGCTGATCCATTTTTGAGGAAATTTTTTCTGTTCTTTTATTCCTTTTTTCTCTTTCGTGCCAAATTCAGTCTTTTGCAAACAGTGGGTGTTCCCAAAATGTTTTAGAGGGATTGGCAGGGCAAGGAATTTAGCAGCCTCCATGAATGACACGGAAAGCCAAGACTGTAAACAGGCTCAGTGATTGTTCTTTGGACTTCTTGCTCTTCCTGCTATATGCCCTCAAGGGTTATAAAGGCTGGCTTATGTTGAGGAAGAAAAGAAGGGCAAAAAAAGCAGATAGGAGGTTCGTTGTTGTTGTTGTTGTTGTTTTTTAATACCCTCTAGATAGACTTTTTCCATGAAAATGGAGACAAGGATTGAATATCTGCTAATTATCCCCACTGTTACATTTGGGCAAAATTTGCTGTAAAAAGAACAGTTTTTCAAAAGTCAATGCCTTTTCATTTCATTCACTGGATTGAAGTTTTTTGGCTACTAGAGCTAGATTAAAAGGCACTTAATAGGCAGCAATTTTTATTTTAAAATGTCTGCAGAAAATAGTTTCTAAATGAGATTGAATCCACGAGGTTTGTTGGTGTAAAATCCAAGTCTTTTCCTGATTTACTTGATCTAATCCTGTTGAACTCTATCCCAGTTTTACCTGAGGTTTGTTCCTTGGGGGGAAAATGAGACAAATAAGGTATAGCAAATGAATTAAAGCTAAAATAAAGTATTAAAATAACAAGAATGTGGGCTGGGAGAGTTGAAGTGTGTTTTCTTCCTTAAATTTTAGAGGGAAGTTGATTCCAGTACATTTAACTTCTATAGCCATTTTTTACTGGTGAGGTCAAGTAGGTTTCAGTTCCAAAGAAATGAACAAAACCTTATCCTCACACACCTAAAAAAAATCCCAGACGTATCCTGCTCTGTTGCTCTTTTCATTACAAACTAAAACTATCTCTAAAGGACTTTTGATTGTAGATGAATTATATCATTCCCAAGTGGTTGTTTTGCATTTGTCTATCCTAGCAAATGTATTAACTGGGTCTTCCATGTGTTGCTCAAACCCTCTGTCTGAAATTACTTTTCACCTCTCCTCACTGAAATCCTATACAACCTTCAGTGCTTACCTGAAAAATTTCTTTTTCCATGAAGTCCTCTCTTTCTTTCTTTCTTTCTTTTTTTTTGAAGTCATCTTTCTTTGAACTTCCTACTCCAATCCTTTTCTTCCTTGGAATTCTCACAGCACTTTGTTTCTACCTCTCTCATACACATCTTTCATTTAATATTATAGTTGTATGACTAATGTGGAAAATAAGTTTAACATGAATGTAATGTATAACCTATATCAGATTGCTTGCTGGCTTCAGGAAAGGAGAGGGAAGGGAGAGTGGGAGAAAAATACAGAACTCAAAATCTTAAAAAATGAATGTTGAAAACTATCTTTACATGTCATTGGAAAAATAATATTATAGTTGTTAGTTTATTTGTTATATCTTCCATACTAGATTGTGTCACTCTATAAACTGGATCATGTTTGATTGATCTAGGTATGAATCATTATAGTAAGGCAACACTTAGATAGTATTTTTTTTTTGGTGGGGCAATGGGGATTAAGTGACTTGCCCAGGGTCACACAGCTAGTAAGTGTCAAGTGTCTGAGGCCAGATTTGAACTCAGGTCCTCCTGAATCCAAGGCTGGTGCTTTATCCACTGTGCCACTTAGCTGCCCCCTAGATAGTGTTTTAAGATTTATAGAATACCTTCCTCACAAGCCATGTGAGGTGGGTAGTGTAAGTATTATTAAACCCAGTGTATAGATAAGAAAACTAAGGCTCAGGGAAGTAGTGGTTTGATTATAGTCACTCAAAAAGTTTAAGACCTGAGACCCAGGTTTCCTGACTTCAGATCCAGTATCCTTTTAATTAAATCTTGAGCAAAGAAAGAGATATGAAGAGGAAAAGAAGGAAGGAATCCTTACTAACCTTCAAAAATGAGATACTTTGATATTTCAGTGGGCTTATGATTTCATCAATGTGGTTACTCTTTCAAACCATGAAACTCACAGTCCACCCATGCTTTCTCATCATGTTACTCTTTTCTTTGTCTTCCCATAAATCCTCTGCAAGAGGTCCACTTAACATGCTCACTTTGCTCTAAATCTCTTGACATTGTATGGATACCAAGAGAGTATACAGGCTGTCCATTGCTTATCTCTAGTTCTTGCTTCACAACCAGCCCACTTTCTTTTCCAGTTATACATCTCTTTGATGACATTCTTTTTTTTTCTGATAAAAGTATTTTATTTTTTTCCAGTTACATGTAAAGATAGTTCTCAACATTTGTTTATACAAGCTTTCCAATTTCAGATTTTCTCCCTCCCTCCCCTCTCTCCCCCCTCCCCTAGACAGCAGGTAATCTGTATAGGTTTTATATATGTATATATATGTAATAACATTAAACATATTTCTGCATTAGTCATGTTATAAGAGAAGAATCAGAGCAATGAGAAAAAACCTCAAAATAGAAAAACAACAGTATCAAAAACAAAAGAAATAGTATGGTTCAATCAGCGTCTATACTCCACAGTTCTTTTTTTTTTTTCTGGATTTGGAGACCCCCTTCCATCATGAGTCCCCTGGAACTCTCTTGTACCATTGCATTGGTGAGAAGAATATAGTCCATCACAGTTGATCAACACATGATGTTGATGATACTATGTACAATGTTCTTCTGGTTCTGCTCATTTGATGACATTCTTTATACTACTTTTGCTCAGTTTTTCCCCTAATGATATGTTACAGCCTACTCTTACTCATCATGTACTTCTCTCTTGCCCTTTGAGTGACCCTCAGCATTAATTCTTCAGAAACTGTGTTATTCTCGAATTGAAGTAATAGATCATCAACAAAAGACTATTGGGGCAGCTGGATGGCGCAGTGGATAGAGCACCAGTCCTGGAGTCAAGGAGTACCTGAGTTCAAATCCAGCCTCACTTAACACTTACTAGCTGTGTGACCCTGGGCAAGTCACTTAACCTCAATTGCCTCACTAAAAAAAAAAAAAAGACTATTAATGTTTGTTTTTTAAATAGCCATTTTTTCCTAAGGAAAAGCATGGAATGAGTAAACTCACAAGGCAATCCAACTTCTCATCATTGTCTGGACAATCCACAAAACAAAGAAAATTTAAAATGGAAACTCAGAGGAAGTAATTATGTGTATCCCTTTTCCCTACCATCACCCCTAACATCTTCCAAAGGGACCCTCAAAAGCAAAGTGAAACCAATTTTGAGGAGAAAGCTAGGTTGAACTTAAAAGAATGAGAATGAGAAGAAGAGCACAACCAATGGAATAGTGTCAGCTACCATTGAAACACAATTTTTCCATGGAAGAATACAAGTATGGCAGTAGGAGTTGTCCTGCTTCCATGGAAACCTACTGCCATACTTGTATTCTTCCATGGAAACCTACTGCCATGTTTGTATTAGCCGCTTTAGAAAGAGTTGAAAGGTGAGACTAGTCACTAATGGTTGGGCATTCATGCATCCCCAGAAAAGTGGATATAGCAAACTGAGAAAGCTCTTTGTAGAACCCGGACTTCTTTAGTTCACTAGCATTTAGTTCAGCAGTCTGACCTTGGATCACATTGATCTTTACTTACCACCACCCTACATATTCAATCTCTTTTTTAATCCTGTTTCTGATCTGGATTTTTCTTTCTTTTTCTAGACCTTCACCTTGGACCCCATATCCTTAACTGGCAACTCCTATTTATATCACTACCATTAGAAGCTTCTGGCTCCTGCCTTAGTAAAGATTTCCTGGCAGCAACATCATAATAAAGAGAGCCATCACCATGTTCCAGAGAACACTCTAAGCCATAGCATGTGGGAGGTCCTGTCCCCATGTCTACAGAGGGTGGGTGATACTGGATAGGATGGTACAAGATAAAGACTTAATCTAATCTCACACTTACATAGAGAGTTTACCAAGTGCTTTCCTCACAACCACCTCATGAATTGTTGTTGAATTGTTTTAGTCATGTCTGACTCTCTGTGACCCCATCTGGAGTTTTCTTGGCAAAGGCACTGGAATGGTTTGCCCTTTCCTTCTCCAGGTCATTTATAGATGAGGAAACTGAGGCCAATAAGATAGAGGAACTTGCCCAGAGTCTCAAAGCTAGTAAGTATCTGAGGCTGGAAATTTATATGTTCAGATATATGTATATATACTACTATATACCTCTGTAAAAATGTCCATGTGTTTATGTACAACTCCTTTATTTGCCTAAGGAGAATATAAACCATCTTTTCATTTAGCTGCAACTTCCTTCTGGCTTGATTTTGTTTATTTCAAGAATATAAATAATAACATAAATAATAAATGAGGCAGTTAGGTGGCAGTTAGGAAGACCTGACTCAAATCTAGCCCAGATACTTACTAGCTGTCTGACCTAAATTGGTGGAATTTCAACTATGCCACTTAGCTATAGTCCTGCAGGAGGAAAGAGGGGAAATCAAACATTTATTAAGTGCCCATTCTGTGCCAGGCACTGTACTAAGTGCTTTACAAATATTATCTCATTTGATCCTTATAACAACCCTGAGAGATGGGTGCCCATTTTTACAGCTGAGAAAACTGAGGCAGATAGAGGTTAAGTGATCTGCCCAGGTCACACAGCTAGTAAGTGTCTAAGGCTGGATTTGAACTCAGATGTTCTTGACTCTAGACCCTGTGCCACCCACCTATCTAACTTTGGACATCTTTATTCTGTCCCATTACTGCATTATACTAGAACTCTTTTCTATTTGAGAAGTCAGAATTTGTCATTTCAAGAGTTCATAATATTCACACCAGTCCAAATTTTCTTCTTACAGAGCCATGAGATTATGTTTAATAATTGTAATTTGATAGTACTTTTACATTCAGTTCTTTACACTATTTCCATATTAACCCACAGCCTTAATAGCTAGAAAATAAAATAAAATGATGGATCAAATTAGTCATGGACAAAAGGGGAAAATAATAACTCACATTGACATAGATTGATAGAAAGTACATCATAAATGTAAAGATAACATAATCTTGACATATTTTCCTGTTTATGGGCATTTAGGATACATTCTCTATGAATGCTGAAGATCTCATATACTTATAGAAATTGCAAATTAGTAGCACTATTTTGTGTCTTTCTACCCTCCCTCCCAAATAAAAACAAAATAACCTGTGGGTCTTATTTCTTATATGCCATTAGAAGTCCTTACATTTTTTTCTTCCACATCTGCTAAGCAGCTTTGAGTTCCCTTAATCAAAATATTTCTGTGCGATCCTTTCTTTTGTGGAAACTACTATAACTAGTACTTTAAGTCTTACCAGGTGTGACTATAAAAGTACAAGAATGGTTTTTAAAATAAATATTCTAGAACTTAAATATCCAGAAGTGTTATTCCTTAAAGAAGTCACCTTTAGAAGATCACACTTTTATTTCAATGATATTGCGGTGGTTCAAAACATTTTGGGATCTCCTCTTCTAGAAACAACCCCAGAGTCAATGTTTAAGCTATGCAAAACAAAGCAAAACATTCTCCTTGCATTATAGTCATACCTCCTTTGTGACCTAATTCAGAATTACCCACCTTACTCTCCAGACTTTCCTCCAAATGACTTTTGGCTGTTTCCAAAATTTGCTAAAGAATGAATGAAGATTCTGAAGAGATTAAAAAAGATCTGCTAGGATAGAGCACTGGCCCTGGAGTCAGGAGTACCTGAGTTCAAATCTGGCCTCAGACACTTAACACTTACTAGCTGTGTGACCCTGGGCAAGTCACTTAACCCCAATTGCCTCACTAAAACAAAACAAAAAAAACCAAAAAACAACAAAAAAGATCTGCTAGTAACTTCTAATATTGAATTCAAGAAATCCAATTCAACAAATATTTATTAAGTATCCACTGTGTGCAGAGCACTAGATAGGTGTTATGGGAGATAGAAAGATCAAAGAAAACTTCTTGGAGGGGCTAGCATTTGAGTTGGGTTTTATTTTTACTTTTTGTAAAGCATTTGTGATTTTTAATTAACAGTTTGCTACAGTTCTAGTCACTGCCAAACCCTCCAGATATATCAATTCTAAAGGGCACCTGAAAATTCAACAGAACAGTTTACACAGATGTGGAGAGAGTGGCAATAGTAGCGCAGCTGGAACCTTTTGGTTTGTAGGAAATTGATGCCACTTTAATTACAAGTTGTACTGAGTTAGGTTTTAAAGGATGGGTTAATAGGAAAAGGAAGGATATTCCAAGCACAGGAAATGAAAGGAGCAAAAGTACAAAGCAGAGATAGTGTAGGGACAGAGAATAGTATGGCTTGACTACAGCATAGAATATGCACATGGGAGTGATACTTTATAAGGTTGAAAAGGAACAAATCCAGGTTGTGGAGGGCCTTGAATATAAAAGGAGTCTGGACTCTACTTATTGGGTAGTGGTGGAACCCTAACAATTTTAAAGGAAAAGAGAGACATGAACAGGTCTGTGTATAAATATTAGTCTGTTTGGGGTAAGAAGGAAGGATTAGAACACATTATTCCATTCCCTCCTGTGTTTTCTTGTGGGTACAAAATAGTCTAATAACTATTCCAGCCATTCTAGAGAGCAATTTGGAACTATGCCCAAAGGGCTATGGGACTGTGCATACTCTTTGACCCAGTGGTACCACTACTAGGTCTGTATCCCAAAGAGAGCATAGAAAAGGGACAAGGACCCACATATACAAAAATATTTAGAGCTGTTCTCTTTGAGGTGGCAAAGAATTGGAAATTGAGGGAATGCCCATCCATTGGGGAATGGCTGAACAAGATGTGGTATATGAATGTAATGGAATACTATTGTGCTGTAAGAAATGATGAGCAGGCAGATTGCAGAAAAACCTGGAAAGACTTAAGTGGACTGATGCTGAGTGAGATGAGCAGAAGCAGGAGAACATTGTACACAGTAACAGCAACATTGTGTGATGATCAACTGTGATAGACTTAGCTCTTCTCAGCAGTGCAATGATCCAAGATAATTCCAAAGAACTCATGATGGAAAATGTTCTCCACATCCAGAAAAAACAACTGTGGGTTCCAAATGCAGATTGAACCATACTGTTTCTACTTTTGCTTTTTTTTTTTTTTGAGGTTTTTCCTTTATGTTCAGATTCTTCTTTCACAACATGACTAATGCAGAAATGTGTTTAATGTGATTGTATATGTATAACCTATATCAGATTGCTTTCTGTCTTGGGGAGGGGAGAGGGAGAAAAATTTGGAACTAAAATTCTTATGAAAACAAATATTGAAAACTACTTTACATGTAACTGGAAAATAATAAAATGCTTTTATGATTTAAAAAATAGTCTTGTATTATTCAAATTTTCTTTCCTTTATATTTGGAGGCCTTTCTCCTGATCCATTGCAGAATGTGTTGCTTTTCAATGAAATTATTAAATTTAGTCATTATGTGCCTTCGAATTTATATAGTCTTAGATTTTTTTTTTCCTGGAGGAGAGTTATGGATTCTTTTAATTGGCACTCTGTTTTCTGTTTTCAGAAATTGTAGGCAGTTTTCTTTTTTTTTTTCTTAGTGAGGCAATTGGGGTTAAGTGACTTGCCCAGGGTCACACAGCTAGTAAGTGTCAAGTGTCTGAGGCCGGATTTGAACTCAGGTACTCCTGACTCCAGGGCCGGTGCTCTATCCACTGCGCCACCTAGCTGCCCCAGGCAGTTTTCTTATAGTATGATGTTCAGGTTTTGAGTTTGTCATATTCTTTTGGGAGACCTATAATCCTTAAATTGTTTCTATGTATTCTCTCTAAGAACAAAATGTTTTGCTTATATGAAGAAAGAACATGCTTTCTTTTAATGTTATTCCTTTTCCTTCTTATCTTCCAGATTGTCCTTTACTTCTGTGCATTTTCCTTCTCAATTGTGAGAATCAGGGTGCCACCCCCCTTTTGAGAAAGACATTGTGAGAACCAGGGCAGCTCCACCCTGAGGAGAAAGCATGTGACCAGCCTCCAGAAACTGCCTGGAGTCCCTGAAAGAATTAATGGACCAGCCAATTAGCTTAGAGCTGTGTGTGTGTGGGGACCTCCCTCTTCCAGTCCACAGAGAACTTCCACTCTAGGACACTGAGGATCTTTCTCTTTCATTGGGGAACCAGCTATTGGTGGAAGGGCAGGCAGAGTAGGTAGAGTAGACAGATCTCTTTCTTTCTCCACGTGTTTCTCTTTACTAACCTCTAATATACTTTTTTTTTTTTGCGGGGCAATGGGGGTTAAGTGACTTGCCCAGGGTCACACAGCTAGTAAGTGTCAAGTGTCTGAGGCCGGATTTGAACTCAGGTACTCCTGAATCCAGGGCCAGTGCTTTATCCACTGCGCCACCTAGCTGCCCTCCTCTAATATACTTTAATAAATACTAAATGCCCAAAGACTGGTGCTATGAGTTTCTAATTTAAGGTAATCACACATTAGATTTTAGACATCACAGTTAGATTTTTTTTAACGATCACACAATCAATTATCCTCTCTTTTGTTTCTTTGCTGAGATTTGACACTTTAGATTCAAGTTATTCTGTTCTGCCAATTATTTCTGCTCTTCAGGCCATAAATTGTCTAGATCTTCCTTTACTCTGGGTCTTACTTTCTTACTCCACTATACTACCCTGCCTATCAATATTATCCTCAATGTGTCAAAAGAACATTCACTTTAGACTTTTACTTCTTGTGAAATTAAATTTTCTCTTGTCAATAAAACTCAAAATGTTCAATGTTCTAAAGAAAAAAACGTTGAATTACTGCTTATCTTTTAAAACAGGGGCTTTTTAACCTTTTGAGTGTGAGTGTGTGTGTGTGTGTGTGTGTTTGGGTGTGTGTGTGTGTGAGAGAGAGAGAGAGAGAGAGAGAGAGAGAGAGAGAGAGAGAGAGAGAGATGGCTGTCTGTTGAAGCCTATGAACCCCTTCTCAGGACAATGTTTTTAAATGCATAAAATGAAATACATTAGATTACAAAGAAAGCCAACTATATTGACAGATTTATTGAAACATGAAAAAACAAATTCATGCGCCCCCTAAAATCTATCCACAAACCCCAAGGGAGTGCTCAGATTAAGAACTCCCATTTTAAAGCCTAACTCAGATGCCACTTCCCCCATGAAACTGTTCTTGATCTCCACTATTTTCAACAGAGTAATGAAAAACAAAGTGCTATAAGCTATTCATGAAATAAATATGCTCTTTACTTCTCTAATGCATTTGTGGAAGAAAAATGATACTGTGGTCTGCATTTTAAACACAAGCCTGCCAGAGACAAATTTATTAATTAAATTATTCTAATTCTAAAGCATTTCTGCTTAAGGAGAAAAGCCAAAGAGACAGAAATCCATTCTGCCTTTGAAAAAAAATCTCTCCTTCACCAAACTGTTTTTGAGATACATATTATTCCTAAACAACAGATAAAATTCTACAATAAGATAAAACATAGTAACAAAATTCAGGTAACAGTTTGATTCAGCAAGCAGAATACTAGTCACTAAAAGTGTCAGTTTTATCGTTACTAATAAGAATGTTGTGTATTAGGAAGCAGAGTGGATAGAACACTGAACCGGGAGTCAGGAAGACCTGAGTTTAAAACTGGCCTCAGACTTACATGAACTGATGCTGAGTGAGATGAGCAGAACCAGGAGAACATTGTACCCAGTATCAACAACATTGTGTGATGATCAACTGTGATAGACTTAACTCTTCTCAGCAATACAATGGTCCAAGATAATTCCAAAGGACTCGTGATGGAAAATGCTCTCCAAATCCAGAAAAAAGAACTGTGGAATCTAGATGCAGATTGAAGCATACTGTTTCTACTTTTTTGTTTTTCTTTTTTGAGGTTTTTCCCTTTTGTTCTGATTCTTCTTTCACAACATGACTAACATAGAAATATGTTTAATGTGATTATACATTTATAACCTATATCAGATTGCTTTCTGTTTTGGGGAGAGGGGAGGGAAAGAAGGGAGGGAGAAAAATTTGGAACTAGAAATCTTATAAAAACAAATGTTGAAAACTATCTCTACATGAAACTAGAAAATAATAAAAGACTTTTATGATAAAAAACAAAAGAAAACTGGCCTCCAACACTTACTAGCTGTGTGACTCCAGGGAAGTCTCTTAACTTAATAACTGGTCTGCCTCAGTTTTTTTATATGTAAAATGAAGATAATAACACTTGCCTCCCAAGGTTGTTATAAGGCTCTAATGAGGTAACATCTGTAAAGTGCTTTGCAAACATTAAAGTACTAAATAAATGGCAGCTGCCAGCTATTATTATTATCACTAACATTATATCTGTCTGTGTCTTATCCCTCTTTTAGATGATAAACTCCACTAGGGCTTGGACCATGTGTTACCTAAATAATATATAATAATAATAGATAGCATTTATATACAGCACTTTAAGGTTTGACTGAATGAATAGATGAATGAAAGACTAAACGAATGAATGAATTGAAAAGCAAAGATGTATTTGTGACCGCAGTTTGTCTTAAATAGATGTATAGCCCCTGGCTACTCCACCCAGTCTTAGATGGCATTGCTGGATCCTTGCCTGCCTAGCCTTGCAATTTTGGTCAGATCTCTCTTGCTTTTTTTGACTTCCATTCTTGTCCTTCCTGACCAGCCTTGTTCCATTGCTGCCTCTGTGTGGCATAAAGGAGAATGAAAGGAGAAGAAGGCTATTAGGTTAGGAAAAATTTTTATACTGAACATTGGTTACTTTCAACAGCTCTCTTTCCCTTCCTCCCCCTTTCTCTCTGTCTCTGTCTCTATCTCTTCCTCTCCCTCTCTCCCTCTCTCTCTCTCTCTCTCTCTCTCTCTCTCTCTCTCTCTCTCTCTCTCTCTCTCTCTTTCTCTCTCTCTCACTCCTCTCCTTCCCTTTTCTCTCCTCTCCTCTTCTCTTCCTCTCTTCTCTCTCGGTGGTTCTGCATGGCTTGTGGCTATTGTCCACCACACATTCCATTCAACCGAACATGTGACACATTCTCAAAATGGGCAGCTGGATGAAGTATGCAACAGAAAATACAGTACAGCTGCCAGAACTCCAGACCTTCAGATCTTCTTGTCAATCCCTTGCCAGGTCTCAGTCCTGCTCCTGTGCTGGATCTCAGTCTGGATTCTAAATTTGTTTTCAGATCTATACACAGTCCTTTCTTAGATTTATGCAGTACCAGCAATCCTTTGGTAGGTACCTGAAGGTGGAGTTTCTAATCTGGTATTTTGTCATTTAACTTTAGGATTCGGATCCAACAAAGTCATTGTAGACGCTAGAAATTTTGTTCTTTTCTGAAGCCAGTGAAAAATGATTTTCCAGGGTTAATATAAGTCAAGATAGATGTATCCTACACATCTACCTCCTGATCTATGAATCTAGAGACCTGCAAATCTTGAGTCCCATGTCTGATACTAACTACTTATGCAAACCTTTGCAAATCATTTAATCTCTCTGGGCCTCAGTTTCCTCACCTATAAAATGAAGAGGTCAGATGATCTCTAAAGTCCTTTTCAGTTCTAAATCTATGATCCTATGATATTAAGTATAAATG
Organism: Dromiciops gliroides; assembly: GCF_019393635.1. Classification (NCBI taxonomy): domain Eukaryota; kingdom Metazoa; phylum Chordata; class Mammalia; order Microbiotheria; family Microbiotheriidae; genus Dromiciops; species Dromiciops gliroides. The sequence goes on from NC_057862.1 coordinate 79,905,417, forward strand.
AAAGGGGAAAAGTGAAGAAAGCCACAGATGAAAGTATTCCAGAAATACATTGAGAGAACACATATTAACATCTGGGAGATGAATAAATAACATTAATCACTAGCATATGTCACTTTGAGGTTTACAAAATGCTTCACAAACGTAACCTTATTTGAATCTTCCAACCACCCTGTGAGGTAGCTACTTCAGGTTTTATTCCCACTTTACAGCTGAGAAAACTAAGTCTGAGAAAGCTTAAGTGATTTACTTAAGAGAGGGAGGAAAGGAATAAACATTTATTAAGTGCCTCCTATGTTCTAGGCATTGTACTAAATGCTTTACAAAATATTATCTCATTGGTCCTCACAACAACACTGTGATGTAGGTGCTACTTAGGGTCACGCAGCTGTGTCAGAATAGGATTTGAATCTGTATCTCCTAGACTCTGTGGGGACCAATTTTTAATTGGGGAGTGTGAACTAAGCGGCTTGCCGTAATATGGGGCAAGGAAGGAGACCGGTAGCCTCCCTCAAAACAGAACAAGATTTAACAAGAACGAATTTTAAAAAAACCACAAACAGGATCAGTAGGATCAAGGGAAAGGAAATAAAATGGGGAAAGGGAAATTATAATACCTGAAAAAATACCACCACCCAGGAATCAGCTGAAAATATGCAGCAGAACACCTGTTGCTTTCCAGCTTCCACCTAGAATGCCCAATTCTCCTCCCCCAAACCTAGAAACACCCCACACAGCCCCAGCCAATGGGATGGCCACTCTGACAGTCACATGACTGCCCTCACTAGGCTTGCAATCATTATAATTTTGCCAGGCCCATGTAGGCGTCGGCGAGTGGTGATGACGTGAGGTGCCAGAGTCCTGGCAAGGGCTACAACCAGTGAGTGGAGCACCGTGCGGTTTGCAGAGCCCCAGGCCAGTGCGCTCCGAGGCATAAAAACCTCAAATAACAATTAATTCTTTACAACTCCATATCCTATCTATTGCACCACCTGCTAAAGCTGCATGGACAAAATGGCACCTGAATTGAGTGATGGAAATAGAAAAGGATTGAAAAAGATAGAGATAAGGAAGGGGTGCACTTGAGGCCAGGAGGATTGCTTGTGTGAATGCATAAAAGCAGGAAGTGGCTGGAAAGTCAAGTTCATGCAAGGAAATGATGTAAAATAAGGCAGGAAAAAGGCAGCTAGGTGGCGCAGTGGATAGAGCACCAGCCCTGGATTCAGGAGGACCTGAATTCAAATCTGACCTCGGACACTTGATACTTACTAGCTGTGTGACCCTGGGCAAGTCACTTAACCCCAATTGCCTCAACAAAAAAAAAAAAAAAAAAAAGGAAAATAAGGCAGGAAAGAGATTGAAACCAGATAATGGAGGGTCCTAAATTCCAGGCTAAGATATTTCAAAATAAATGAAATAGGAAGCCCTGAAGATGTTTGAGCAAGAGTAAAATTGTTAGATTTGGGATTTAGGATAATCTTTTTGGTAAATGTGTGGAGAATGGATTGGAGAGAAGAGAGACTAGAGGAGAGAGAACAATTAAGAGGTTTATTACAATAATCCAGGTAAGTGGTGATGAAGGCCTGAATTAGCATGGTAGCAAGGTGGATGAAGAAGGCAATAGTATAGAAAATTTGTTATAGAAGTGGAACTGACCCAAATTGGCAACTATTTGGATATGGTGGATGAGGGAGAGAGGAGAGTCAAAGGCGACTCCTAAACTGTAAAACTGTTATTTATGTTAACACCTGTAATGGCCTTATTATTGTTATTTTTAAATGAATTAATATATAAATGTTTTAAACATATCAATTTTAATTTCTAATATAAATATCTATAGACATAAACCATATAAGCAAAAACTCTTTGTGATCCTCAACAACTTTTAAGAGGGGAAAGTTTGAGAACTGCTGGTCTATTGAAATTCACATTTCCAAATTCTACCAGATGGCACATGAATTCAAAGCAAAAGCATTTAGCTAAACAGAATACCAAAGTATATAACAAAGACAAATCCCCTCATAGTAAAACAAAGGATGATCTCCCTCAAATTGTATATGTCAATATTTATTGCCAGTGGGAGAGGTAATTACCTTTGGAGAGTTAGTTGTCCATAGGCTAGGATTGCATTCCACCTGGAACACCTCTCAGGGTGTATTTGGTTCAGTGTCCCAGAATCCCCTGGGCTTCCCTGCTTCTCCACTCTGCCTCTAAAGTTGCTGCTCTCTGCTTTCTCTCAAATCCATTGCTGTTATCTGCTGCTGGACTTTTTCTCCACCAAACTCTTGCTTCCTTCTGCTTGCTAGGCTTCTTACTGCCTGCTGAACTACTACCCCATTCTTGAGTGCTTCTTCTTTAGCTGGAAGAACCTCTTCTTTAAGAAAGGAGTGTCACTGCAACTTTAAAAGATTTTCTGAGCCTAAGGTTATTTGAGCTTTTTTAAGGTGAGGTTCATAACCTCACCCAGAGGTATTGTATAAAAGAGCTCTTAGGTCCTAGTCTTTCATTTGGACAACTTCTCATACTCTGACTTCCTATCCTGCACCCAGGTCACTGTCCTTCTTACCAGAGGATTGTCATGCAGCTGAAGGGCTGAGTTAAGTTCATCTGGTATGTATCTATAGTGGATCCTGTCAGCACATTTCTTGATTCCCTTAGTAGGGATAAAGAAGGCACGTGTTGGGGCAGCTAGGTGGCACAGTGGATAGTGCACAGGCCCTGGAGTCAGGAGGACCTGAGTTCAAATCCGGCCTCAGACACTTAACACTTACTAGCTGTGTGACCTTGGGCAAGTCAACCCCAATTGCCTCACCAAAAAAAAAAAAAAAAAAAAAAAAAAGAAGGCACATGTTAGTGGTAACACAAGGATTGTCAAAGAATGAAGGACATAAAGATAGGGGCAACAGATTTAAAGGTGGAGGTCAGTGTCCTGTTGAATTGGTTAATCACAGGGTCAGTACTGTAGGAGGAACGTGAGTCCAGAACAGGACAGATAGATAGAGAGAAGAGGGAAGAATGGAGTGACTGGAGGTTATGGTGAGGATGAAGAAAAGATTTAAGAGTGAGACAGAAGGAGAGAGAGAGAGAGAGAGAAGGGCTTGAGATTATGAGCAGAGTTTAATTTCGGAGTTCAAGATCATGGAGAGGGAACAGTTTGGTGGAGAAGGGAAAGCCTAAGTTATGATCACTTCCATGAGTGACTGAGGTAAATCAGATATGTAGATTGTAGAAGATGAAGAGTTCAGGGTATTCCCTCAACTTCCCCAATTCCTATCACCTCTAGTTCTAGTCTATCTCAATCACTTCTGACAATGGCTGTATCTTAGACTCCTGCCTCACACTCTCTCTTCCCAACCCTAACCAAAGAGAAGGAAACAAAAAACTTTCCTTTTCCTCAAGGAACTTCAGTTCTATTCGGGGAATATGACATGTACACAGGTAGGTAAGTGTGATACAGGGTAGGAAGGAAGGGGGCAATGGAGAAATCTAGACAAATTTTCTAGAAATACATAAAGAGGGAGAAAATACATTTAGCTGGGGGTGGAGAGGTGGGGAATCAAGAAAAGTAAAAAAGAAGCTATGGGACCTGAATTGAACCTTGAAGGAAGGAAGGTAAGGATTCCAAAAAGGAGAGATGAAGAGAAAGTGCATTCCAGGCTTAGTTGTTGTTCATTCTTCATTTTTGAAGACCAGCGACATCACCTATGAGCGATATCTTGATTCACGTGGAGATTGGATTTAGGTGAGGCAGAGTTGCTCCAAGGTATCTGCCTCACTCTATTTTCCAGTCACTGAAGTCAATAGTAAGACAAAAGTCAGAATGACAGGTGATGGACCAGGATGTATAGCTAAAGGCATAAAGCCTAAGTGAATGTATGGAAATGCAGGATGGCTTCTTGAGTCCAACGTGGTGGACTGGAAAGGTCCTGGATTTGAAGTCAGAAGATCTGGGTCTGAACTTGGTTCCAGCTCTTTGAGTTAAGAACTATATGACCATGTTGGGGAGGCCGGGGAGGGAAAAAAGATTTATTAAGCTCTATGTGTTGGGCACTATGCTGGGTACTGTGTAGGTATTATCTTAGTTATTGACAAGTCATCAAACTTTCTTGGGGCTTTCCTGTGAAATGAGGGAGCTGGATTAAAGAACCTCTAAATTGCTTTCTATCTCTAAACCTATGATCTTGTGATCCTATTTATATTAAAGTCACCTAGGAATAAGACAGGGATTGGGATAGAGAGGAATACTCTTTGCCAGGTACAGAATTCATTGAAAAAGAAGGGGATGGGGCAGCTAGGTGATGAAGTGGATAAAGCACCGGCCCTGGATTCAGGAGGACCTGAGTTTAAATCCGGCCTCAGACACTTGACACTTACTAGCTATGTGACCTTGAGCAAGTCACTTAACCCTCTTTGCCTCCCCAAAAAACCCAAACCAAACCAAACCAAAATGTTAGCTTTAAAAAAAAAGAAAAAGAAGAAAGAAAAAGGTGATGGACTAGAGGTGCAGAATCATATTTGCATTTTCAAATATGGCTAAAGTGTAATTTGCTTTACTTGACAATGCTTATGTTTGTTTCGAGAATGGTTTTTGTTTGTTTTGTGAGGTGGAGAGGGAAATCAAGAGAAAGGGGGAACAATTGATAATGATGTAAAGAAAAACACAAGAAAAAGACTTGAGTGTCAAAAAAAGCATTGAAAAAATTTACAGAATAGAATATAAGGAAGTTCAGGACAAGCAGGACAGCTATAAAAGTAATGAGTTGAACTTATGTGCTTTTTAAAATTTCATTTTATCCTGACAACAACACTGGGATATAAATGCTATTAATATCCCCATTTTACAGTTAAGGAAATTGAGACTGAGAGGTTAAGTGAATTGCTCAGAGTCACACAGCTATAAGTGTCTGAAGCCATACATAATATAGATTCATAGTTTCACACACAGTCTTCTTTTTCTATTCTTCTTTGTGTATACATATGTAAATGTGTGTTGATATTATTCAAATACAGAATAGCCAAAACTATTTGTGTGTGTGTGTGATGTTTAAAATCTAAATGTGTGGTCACCTTAAATTAGAAGCTTTAGCACCAGTCTTTGGGCATTAAGCATTTATTAAAGCATACTACGTATTAGTAAAAAGGAAAACATGTGGAGTTCAGAAAGTTAAGAAAAGGCCTATCTAGGTTCTGGTTCTTCCTCAAGTCCTCTGCCAGGAGCCTGTTTCAACCCCACACTGCCCCTGCAAACTGAGTGTGGAAGCTTTTTATAGGTCCGGAGCAGAGGCGGTCCTTACACACTGCTTCAAGCTGATTGGTTACCGTCATCCAAATGCATTGGTTAGCATCATCCAAATCCATTGGTTCACTGGACTTGAAGGTGGTCTCAAGTTGAGTTCAAAGTTCTTAGCTTCTGAGAATAATACCTTCTTAAGGGTCCAGGTGTGGTTACAATCTAATTAACTTTAAGTAGGCTAATCAGCAAAGTAAGTCACTCTCACTTAATTCAATCAGTTTAGATTAATCTCCAGGTGGGGCCTTAGAGTATCTGCCAAATCCCATTATTTTCTCACATTTTAAAGAAAAAGAAGGGAGAATTACCTGGAGGCCTATAGATAATAGCAACAAGGCTTTGAACAGGGTGATATAGACAGATGAGGGGAACCTCAAAGAGCAAAAGTTGCTGAATGATGGTGGCTGAGGGAGTTTGCAAGGGGCGAGACTAACTCCCCTCTGGGTGGGTAAATCAGGGACCACAAAGGAAGAAACAGCCAACACTAGAGAGGGTAGCAAGGAATAAGGTATCTTTCAGAGAAAGTCAGGTTTCTGTTTGCAACAGAAAATGGAAAGAGACAGAGAAAAAGAGACATAGGGGGAAGAAGAATTTGTTAATAATGTAACAAATTCCAGAAAGTACATTGTAAAGTAAGAGTAAAAAACAATAGGGACCTAGAGGGTTAGAGGTGAAAATAAGAGGAAAATATTTTTGTGTTGACAGACTATGATTTGAATCACAAAGACAGGGTATCACAGGGTCAGAATCTCTTAGCTATAGAATGGGGAAGTTCTAGTTGATCTCAAGACATACTTGAGGGGAGTAAGTGTTTGGGAGGGTAATATGGTAATGGCACCTCTGTGTGCATATCTCAGTGGCCTAATAGACATTTATTTATTTGTTTGTTTGTTTTTGCAGGGCAATGAGGCTTAAGTGACTTTCCCAGGGTCACACATCTAGTAAGTGTCAAATGTCTGAGGCAGGATTTGAACTCAGGTCCTCCTGAATCCAGGGTTGGTGCTTTATCCACTGCGCCACCCAGCTGCCCCAATAGACATTTACAAGTAGATATTTTTTAAGTATCTCAACTCAGTATATTCAAATCAGAATTCAGTTATCTTTTCCCCAAACTCATCTCTCTTTCAATTTTGTTGATTGCATTGCCATCCTTCTGATCATCCAGTCTTGCACCCTTGACATTATCCTGGACTCCTCACTCTTCCTCATCCCACATATCTAAACCGTTGCCAAATAGTGTTGTTATTACCTTCACAATATGTCTTCATTCTATTCCTTTCTACCTAATCATACAACTACCAACCTAATTCAGGCCTTTATGATCTCTTCCCTGAATTATTCCAATAATGGCTTTCTAATTGGTCTCCTTGTCTTTTCTCTCCTCAATTCAATCCATTCTCCACAGAACTGCTCAGTTGATTTACCTACAGTGCAAGTCTGACTGCATCACTCCCTTTATGTTCAAATATATACTTCTCTGTTTGACATTGAAGACTTTTCATATTTTTATTCAGACCTAACTTTCTAATCTTGTTATATATTACTACCCTTCCTATACTCTTCAGTCTAGATAAACTGGCTTTTCTACTGTTCTTCACCCCCAACATTCCATCTCTTATCTTTCTGTTGTTATTCTTTTCCTCCATATGTAGAATTGTTTCTCTCTTCACCTTTGTCTCTTAGAATTGCTTGTTTCCTTCAAAATTCAACTCAAGCTCCATTTTCTACATAAATCCTGATCTTCTGGTTGGTAGTGCCCTCTCTCCTGTTACTCATGTTTCTGTAACTATGTTTTACATATAGTTATATTAGGCACATTTTGTTTCCCCTGTTAGAATATAAGGTCCTTGAGAGAAGATATACTTTCTTTTTCTTTTCTTTTCTTTCCTTTCCTTTTTTGCAGAGCAATGAGAGTTAAGTGACTTGCCCAGGGTCACACAGCTAGTAAGTGTCAAGTGTCTGAGGCTGGATTCCAACTCAGGGAGTCCTCCTGAATCCAGGGCAAGTGCTTTTAGCTCCCCTAAGATACTCTTTCTGTTGTGTGTATGCCCAGCACCTAGCACAATGTCTGGCATTTAGTAAGTGCTAGGTAAATACTTGTTGACTAATTAGTTTATTTCTGAGATGGAAGCCTTGGAGTCATCAGAATGTGAGACAGAAAGGTAGATGGAAGTGGTGTCAGAGAAGTTCTAGGGCTACAGGAGGACTCTATCCCTGGGACGCAGAGGCAGCCAAATCCTTCTCCTTTTGTTGTTGTTGTTTGTCCTTCGTTCTTGAAGAGGAAAGTGGCATCAGGAGGTAATGTGACTTGCACTAAATTGGATTTGTGAGGCAGGGGCTGTGTAAAGTTGCTAGCCTCACTCTCTTCTCCTGAGCCATCTGGGTCCAGTGGCAAGATATACATCATGATAACTGGAGATGGCCCTGGATATTTAAGGCAATTGGGGTGAAGTGACTTGCCCAGGGTCACATATCTAGTAAATGTCCAAGGTCAGATTTGAACTCAGGTCCTCCTGACTCCAGGGCCAGTGCTCTATCCATTTCATCATCTAGCTGCCCCTCCTTCTCCTCTACAATCCCTAGGAGGGGCTAAGGGGCAGTAGTGGTCTGACCTTCCAAACAAGGGACAGAAGAAGGGTCTGTTTTCCATAGGCCATTTCCCCTTTTCCTGGCTTCCATGATGTTCCCCTCATTCTGCCCAAGGCAGAGACAGCCTTATGCTTCTGAGGATACACTGGCCCTTTGCCCAGCCTTGTCCAAGATTACCAACCTGGTAAAACCAGAGGGACTAGGACTTGAACATAGGTCTCCTGATTCTTCTTCCACCTTGCAGCATTATATTAACTGGAAATGAAAGAATTAATCAGAGTGACAGTTTTCTGCCAAAAAATCCCACCTTTCAACATTTAGTTGATTAGAATTTACTACTACACAAACCTAGTGTTAGCTATTCTGAACTGGGGATGGGGTGGGGAGGGAAGAAGGAAAGCTTTCATTGTGTTTCATTTAATGCTCAGAGTCATTAAAGTAGAACATTTCACATACATATACACATACACAGAGTCGTTTGATTTAGGTCTGGACCCATAATTTCATCAGCACAGGGAAGTCCCTTCAAAGAAGTAGAATGGTAACTCCTCTGTAATTTATAGTCTTAATCTCCTGTGGGTAACAAGAGCTTAAATGATCTGCACGTGGTCATGAAATAGATATGTACACCCAAGTCTTCCTGACTCCTAGGCCAGTTTTCTCTCTGCTTCACCATGTTGCCCTTCAATAGTTTGGAGGTAGCAGCAGCAACAACAATGCATATTTATATAATAGTTATAATTTGTGTTCATAATATCCTTTAACAAAGAGGTGGCTTGCAAAGATAAAGTACTTTCCTCCCAAAAACTCTGTGATTTAGGTAGCATGGATGTAATTGTGCCAATTTTATAGAGAAAGAAAATGTTTCAGTGGGGTTAGGTGCCTTCCCTGAGGCCACACATTTAGTAAGAAGAAGATCTAAAATGCTTTTTTTTTTTTTTTGGTGGGGCAATGAGGGTTAAGTGACTTGCCCAGGGTCACATAGCTAGTAAGTGTCAAGTATCTGAGGCCAGATTTGTACTTGGATCCTCCTGAATTCAGGGCCAGTGCTTTATCCACTGTGCCACCTAGCTGCCCTGAAGACCTAGAATCAAAATCAGTGTTCTCTGTCTTTAGATCTGACCCAATGCTCTTTCCACCCCACCACAGTGCACAGCACTGTGGGGCTTGCAAAGCTCATTTCTCATAGCAACCTTGTTAGGCAGGTAATGCCAGTCTGATGAGCCACATCTCACAGATAAGGAAATTGAGGTTTATAAAGGTATTTCCCCCCATTTTAATGTCATCATTGACCTCTCCCTTGTAACTATAGACCATATGTGTGGTTGGGTCACACGATATAAAGATACAGCTTTTACTGAGTGGCTCCTGGATAGAAACCTTATCTGAAACCTGGCCCACCCTGAGAAGGAAAGAACAGAAACTACAATTTCTACCTTTACAGAGAGTGGGAGAAAGGTTCTTATAGGCAGCACCCATTGGCCTAACAGGAGAAAGGCAGGAAGGATCCAGAATTGTTATGACTGGGTGATCCCCCCTGTACTCTCCTATCACCAAGAGGAATATTGGGCTTGAATTATTATCTACCTACCATACATCAAATATCTGTGGTCAAGGGTACTGATAAGGGCTGGAAAAAAACCCCAACCATTGTTGCTACTCACTATCAACATGGAGGGTAACATTTAGTTTACATTTTCTATCTTCCTGTTCCTTATCCTAAAAGCTGGTTATGCAAATGATAGTAAAAAAAAAATCTAGTATGCCTCTTTATCAAGATAACCAGTCAATAGAAATCAGGGAAATAACAGAGATAAGAATAGGCAAAAGAACACCAAGAGTCTATGAACTCTTTGGAATTTCAATAAGATCTTAGCTCTCAAGGAGAAAGAATGATCTCATTAATGGGGGAATGATGAAGAAGGCTCTTAGCAACTAGGGATATAGGCGCTGGAAGTCAGTGGAAATGTTGGCAACTGGATTCAAGTTGGAAATACTGGGAACTGGATTCAAATTCATTTCAGTCTGAAGGGAGTTCTTTCTCCTCACTCAAACATGCAGCACACCAAGCTCAGAAGTTGTATTTCCCTCTGTCTCTGTCACTGAGAGTCACAGGTCTATCTCTCAGGAAAATTGCCCCAGGCTTGAGCAGAAGGTATATGACAAGGAAAAAAAAAAAGCAAAACTGACCAACAGACTGACCATATCAGCCAGCCATTTGCAAGATTCCACAACTGAGAGGAGGAATACCTGTGTTCATCCTCTGTCATCTGAATTCAGTCGCTTTTGAATATTTTTTTTTCATTTACATCATCTTAACCTTACTGTATATCTCTCTGGATTTTGCTTTCTTTGTTCTGCATCACTTCATACACAACTTCACATGATTCTCTGAATTCTTCATACAAGTTGTGACAGGTGGTGTATCCTAGGTATACACCGTGTAAAGTTGCTATCTAGCTATACTGTCTAAAAATCTAATGAGTGGTCGCCAATAAATTAGAAGCTTTAGCAAGAGTTTAGACTTTAAAGTATTTATTAAAGAGCATTAGGATCTAATAATCAGAGAGAAAGGTAAAAATCTATTTCTAAGAGACCCCATCATCCGACCTGCCATAGCAAGGTCAGGAACAAAAAGGATCCTTCTTCCTCCCAGAAGCCTCTCCTTGAAAATCGAAACAGCCTGTCTCCCTCCCCCCCCCCCCACAGCTCCAAGCTAATTGGCTAGTAGCTTTGATAGACAGTACCCATGAGCAAAGGTCACTTCCTGACACGAAGGAACTGTCCTCCCCTCAGATGCCTTCTCCTCATGGCAGAGCTTTCCTACAGTATTTCTCCAGCAGGTGGGGTCACTCCAATTGTTACAACTGTGAAGGTATATTCAGTTACACCTGACTCTTTCTCCTGCTTTGGTAGCACCATTTAATGTACACCTAGCACAGACCAAAAGCCATTCCACATAGATAAGTAGACAAAGGATATGAACAAACATTTTTCTAGAGGATAATTGCAAATGATCAATAATTATACACACATGCTCCAAATCACTAGTTATAAGAGAAATGCAACTTAAAACAATCCCAAAGTCTCACCTCTTATCACATCAAATTGACAAAGATAATAATAATAATCAAGAAGCTAAGTCATGCAATGGATAGAATGCCAGGCCTGGAGTCGGGAAGACTCATCAAATCTGGCTTTAGACACTTACTGGCTGTGTGATTCTGGCCAAATCATTTAACCGTGTTTGCCTCATCTGTAAAATGAGCTGGAGAAGAAAATGGCAAATCACTCTGGTATCTCTGCCAAGAAAACCCCAAATAGGGTCATGAAGAGTCAAACATGATAAAAAAACAAACAAACAAAATGAAAAAATGGAATAGTGAATACTGGGATAGTATAAAGATAGTCTGATATATTGTTGGTAGTGCTATGAACAGAATCAACTGTTTTGAAAGTTAATTTGGAAAATTGCTGGAAAAGTCACTAAGCAATAGAGAACCCTTATGTGCAAAGCTCCCTTACCTGAACTCCCACCCCTGCCTTGACCATTGGCTAGAGCAGGTTGCCACTTGGTGGACAAATTATATGTTGCATTCCCTTGCTGGTTCATAAATGGTCAGCCTATTTTTTGGTAGACTTTCTTTTCTCCTCTATGTCTATTTCTTCATCTTCTTTGTATAGTGAAATATTTTATTCTTGTTAACAATTATTAAATTTACAATAAAAAATAGAAGCAGACTGTGGAATATGGATGCTGATTGAACCATACTATTTCTTTTGTTTTTGGTGCTGTTGTTTTTCTATTTTGAGGTTTTTCCTTATAGCTCTGATTCTTCTCTTATAGCATGACTGATGCAGAAATATGTTTAATGTTGTTATGTGTGTGTGTGTGTGTATATATATATACATACATATATATATATGTATATATATATATTCTATATTGGATTGCCTGTTGTCTAAGGGAGGGGGGAGAAAAAATTGAAATTGGAAATCTTATATAAATAAATGCTGAAAACTATCTCTACATGTAACTGGAAAATAATAAAATACTTTTATTTTTAAAAAAAGAAAGGATGCAGCTGTTGATAGGGAATTAAACTAAAATGCAACGTCTTCCAAAAAAAAAAATAGAAGCAGAAGAAAATTAAAGAAAGCCCACAGCAGATGGTTACTGTATTCATTTACCATCAAAGGAATATAACATATATTTTACTCACCAAATTTTACTCTAGCCAGCGACCAAGGGGTGGTCACTTTTTTCACATATTTCAAAATCATTTCCCAAAATCGTTGGAGTGATTCCACCAATTCCATAGTTCAACCGTGATTACACAATCTCCTCAACGTTGACTTTTCCATTATTTATTTCCATTGCAGGCTATACTGTAGACTCATCTCTCTTGGACTTTCACCATTGTACCATAGAAACCTTTGCACCCTGGAAATTCATTCTACCCCTTGATTCCTTCTTGTATTGATATTTCACTTGGCACAGTGCCTAGCACATACACATAGTAACAGCTTAATAAATGCTTCTTGACTCTTATCATCTTTATCAATTTGATGGCTGTAAAATGGAAGTTGGTTTTTTTTTTTTTAATATTTTATGTATTTGTTTATTTATTTATTTTGGTGAGGCAATTGGGGCCAAGTGACCCGCCCAGGGTCACACAGCTAGTAAGTGTCTGAGGCCGGATTTGACCCCAGGTACCCCCGAATCCAGGGCCGGTGCCCATCCACTGCGCCATCTAGCTGCCTCTGGAAGTTGTTTTAATGTGCATTTCTATTATTACTAGTTATTTAAAGCATTTTAATGCAATCATTTGCATTTCTTCTTCCAAGCAATGTCCTTTTTATCCTATCCTTTGGACCACTTATCAATTAGGGAACAATTCTTGACCTTAAATATAGGTTGTCCCAAGAGTCTTAGTACAATATTAAACTATTAAAACTTTAATAGCTTAAAACTGCACTAAGATTTGTGGGACATCCTGTATTTGTGCAATTTCCACATATTACACATAAGACTTTTTTCAAAGCTATTTGATTCAACAGATTTTTGACCCAGTTAGCAATTACATTGATTTTTTTATGCAAAAATATTTTAATTTTCTGCAATTAAAATTTTCTGTTTTGGGGGGCAGGTAGGTGGCACAGTGGATAAAACACCGGCCCTGGATTCAGGAGGACCTGAGTTCAAATCCGACTTCAGACACTTACTAGCTGTGTGACCCTGGGCAAGTTACTTAACCCTCATTGCCCCACAAAAAAATTCTGTTTTTTAAAAAAATAATCTTCTTTATCACTTGCTTAGTTTAAAATTATCCCATTAAACATTGATATGAAGTGTATCTTCTTCAGTTTTCATCTAAGTTCTTTGTGATGTGACCTTTTATATTTTATATTTTGGTCATATATCCATTTGGAGCTTGTTGTGGCATATTCTCAGTACCTTTCTGGAGATTATCTTCCCATGCCTGGAATCCTTTGCCTTCTCACTTTCATCTCTTAGAATCCCTGTCTTCCATGCCATAAAGAGAAAAAGACCTCTTTGTACAAAAATATTTATAGCATTTCTTTTTGTGGTGGCCGAGAATTAGAAATCAAAGGAATGCCCATCAATTGGCTAAACAAGCTATGGTATATGATAGTGATGGATTATTATTGTGCTTTAAGAAATGACAAACAGGACAATTCCAGAAAAACCTGGAAAGACTTATATGAACTGATATATAGTGAAGTGAGCAGAACGAGGAGAATGTTGTACACAGAGCCTGCAATATTGTTTGATGAAGAACTGGGAATGACTTAACTATTCGCAGTAATGCAATGATCCAAGAGAATCCCAAAGGACTAATGATGAAGCATACTATTCACCTCCAAAGAAAGAACTGATATTGATTGAACTCAAACTGAAACATGCTATTTTTCACTTTATTTCATTTTTTTCTTTTCTTCAAGTTTTTTTTTAATACAAAATGACTAATATGGTCATGCTTTACATAATGGCACATGTATAACCTATATCTGATTGCTTACTGCCTCAGGGAGGGAGGAGGAAAGGGAGGGAAGGAAGGATAGAATTTGGAACTAGAAACTTTAAATAAAAAAAAATTTTTTTAAAGAATTCCTGTCTTCTTTCAAAGCTCAGCTTAAGCACTATCTCCTCCATGAGTCCCTTCCTGATGTCCCTCCCCCCCAGTGATGAATGCTTCTCTCCTGAAATTAACTTTTATTTACTACGTATATATTTGGTATGTGCTTATACATGTACATGTCATTTCTAGTGATAAATATATAAATATATAAATTCCTCAAAATAAGGGGCTGTTTTATTTTTGTCTTCTCCACGATATTAATATCGTGCCTGGCACATAGTAGACACAATAAATGTTTAGGAATTGACTGGTTGATTGATATGGTGTAAGATGTTGATCTAAACATCATTTCTGGCCACTTGTTTTTTGTTGTTGTTGTGTTTTTGTTTTGTTTTTTAGTGAGGCAATTGGGGTTAAGTGACTTGCCCAGGGTCACACAGCTAGTAAGCATTAAGTGTCTGAGGCTAGATTTGAACTCAGGTCCTCCTGACTCCAGGGCCGGTGCTCTATCCACTGTGCCACCTAGCTGCCCCCTGGCCACTTGTTTTTCAGTTTTTCCTGATTTTTTTTTTTTTTGTCAAATAGTGACTCCTTCAGTGTCTGTATTTGAAGCAACTTTCTCATTTTCATACAGCTAAAAAGTGTCAGGACCGGGTCTGAATTCCAAGTTCATTGCTTTTTTTTCTTCCCTACACTAATTCACCCCTAGTTACAAAAAGCTCTCCTTAGCCTAATAACAGGTTTTACATAAATTGTTTCTTTTAAAACCTATTAAAAAAACAAAACAAAATCAAAGTCCTCCTGCCTTGCCTCATTCATAATATATACCTTACCATTTGCATCACAGGTAATGCAAATTTGAAAAGACTTAAAAGATGAGGGCGTAGCTAGGTGGTGCAAGGAATAGAATGCCAGGCCTACAGTCTAGAAGACCTAAGTTCAAATCTCACCTCAGACACTTGCTAACTGTGTGACCCTGGGCAAGTCACTTAACCCCAATTGCCTTAACATATCCAGGACTATCTCCAGCCATCCTGATGTATATCTTGTCACTAAACCTGGATGGCTCCGGAGGAGAGAGTGAGGTTGGTGATCTTGCACAGCTCTCCCTCACTTAAATCCAATTCATTGCAAATCATGACATCTGTCAGGGTCCTCTTCGATAACAAAAGACAAACAACAACAATACAGAAATATGTTTTACATGATTGCACATATATAATCCATATCAAATTGTTTACCATATTAGGGATGGGGAAAGGTGAGGTAGATAGAAAATTTTGAACTCAAATTTTTTTCAAATTAATGTTAAAAATTATCTTACATATAATTGATTATTTTGTTGTTTTGTTTTTGTGGGGCAATGGGGGTTAAGTGACTTGCCCAGGGTCACACAGCTAGTAAGTGTCAAGTGTCTCAGGTCACATTTGAACTCAGGTCCTCCTGAATCCAGAGCTGGTGCTTTATCCACTGTGTCATCTAGCTGCCCCTCTTACATATAATTGGAAAAAAAATAAGATACTATTTTAAAAGTGTGGCTGTCTCAGTGCAACCAAAGAACATGGGCTAGTGGAATAATCTTGCATTTTATTGTATATAATGAAAATTTATCATTTATATCTCTTTATCATACAGTGTTTATATGTATACATGTTCACATATTATAAGTTTTGAGAGATACTTAGAAACTTCCAGGTCAAGAAAAGATCTATGTGGCCTCCTTTGTTAAATTAAATATTGGAGGTCTTCATAGAAAATTATGTTAATTACTTCATTTTTACTAAAATTCATAAAACTTAAGAAATTAAAGAGTTCTTGGAAGTTTTCTTGTTCAACTGGTTACCTGATTCAGGCATGCTTTTCTGATAAATGGGCATCCAGATTATTTGATTGCTTTCAGGGACACAAGAATTCACTATCTTGCAAGGCAGCTTATTCTACAATTGAACATTTCTAGCTCTTTCTTTTATTCATTTTATTATTATTTTTTTTTTTGCGGGGCAGTGAGGGTTAAGTGACTTGCTGAGGGTCACACAGCTAGTAAATGTCAAGTGTCTGAGGCCGGATTTGAACTCAGGTCCTCCTGAATCCAGGGCCAGTGCTTTATCCATTGCACCACCTAGCTGCCCTGAGCTCTTTCTTTTATTGAACAAATATCTGCCTCTCTGAATAAGTCTATCCTACCAACTCCAGGGCCAGCACTTTATCCACTGTACCACCTAGCTTCCCCATAGTTCTATATTAGTTAAATCGTGAAAGAAGAACACACCAACAGGGAAAAAATATGAAAAAAAATTACAGAAAGTGAAAAAGAGTATTTTTCGATCTGCATTCAGTTTTTTCTCCATCAGTTCTTTCCCTGAATGTGGATAGCATTTTCCATCATGAGTTCTTTGGTATTGTTGTTCATAGTTGATCACTGCACAACATTGCTATTACTGAGTCACACTTTTTCCACTGATTTTCCCTTTGTAGTTACTTCTCTCCTTAATGAATTTACTTTCACAATACATAGATAGGGGTTAAGGGAAATTGTTACTTTATGCAAAACTGACTGATGCATATCAAAATCAGAGCCAAGACCTGAAAACCTATGGGAAAGTCAGAAAAAAAATTGTTTTTTTTTTTTCCTAAAGGTCTTTTTCCCTGAAAAGTTGAAAAATATCAATATGTTTTATAGATTGTGGAACTGTTTTTTTAAAGAATAATTTTAGTTACTAATGGTGGATAAAATCTTTTAAAATAAGATTTTTTTGCTCTTTATTCTTTATTGTTCTTTGGTCTTTATTCTTTAAGGGTTATTCCTAAACATATTCAATAACAGGATTTTTATATAAAATTTGCATTTTGATGAGAGAAAGCATTGCTGAAAACAGAACATTTTCAAGTATTTGGTCTGGGAATATAGCCTGTTATTCCTCCAAGGATATCCCTAATGCAACAAGGGAGTAAGGTCTTTGAGCAGCAGAACCCTTGTATGCCTTCCTTGACTCTAGACTACTTCATACTAGCCTTTATCCTAATGAGAGAAACTTAGCCTGATTCTTCTCCAGAGTGTTCTGAGTCAGAGCAGTCTGGGGCCAGATATTTTCACAGGCTGATTCTCATGGTGACCTGAGAAAACCTAGTCTACCTTGGCCTGCTCCCAGCATCCATGAGCAGACACAACAAACAGACCCATGACCAGTTTTATCCTTGCCTGTCTCAAACACAGACAGAAAGGATTTATCCTTTGGGTCAAAAATCCCATAGAAGAAAACCCAAGGAAATGATATACACTCATATGAAAACATTTGGGAATAGAAACTCAGGCCCATCCTGTGAATAGGACCCCATCCACTGCTTATTCCAGGTCCATAGTTCACTTTATTGCAAAAAAAATGATAATTCCTTTGGTATCTCCTCTTTCAAAGGACCCCCAAAACAGCTACTCCATTTTGAGGGCACCCTGGGGGTCCACACACGCTCAAACTAATAGTTCACAAACCCCTACTGATGTGTTTATTTTTTTTCTTATCTGCCAGAGGAAATAATTAGTTCAAAGCAAAGGCACTTCATGAAATATAATAAGAATTGACCAATCGGCCAATATTTATTAAGCATCTACCATGTGCCACATGGTACAGGTATTGGTGATACAAAGACAAAAATGCACAGTTCTTGGCTGTAAGGAGATTATATCATAAAAGAGGAGACAATAAGCACATCTGTAGGTATCTACAAATTGTAAACAAAGCAGAGACAAAGTAACTAACCATGGAGAGGAAGCAATGGTGGTGTTGTGGAAGTGGGAGAGACCATGCAAAAAAGGGGTCCCTTAAACCTAGGACAGACACACTCTCCCATGTGATGAAATAATGGGATTTAGCAGATACTCAAAGACCCACCTGGAGATTAATCTAGACTGATTGAATCAAGTGAGAGTGATTGACTGCTGATTAGCCTACTTCAAATTAACTGGATTGTAATCACACCTGGCTAGCCCTTAAGAAGGTATTGTTCTCAGAAGCTGGACTGTGAACTCAATGATGCCAACCAATCAGCTTGAAGCAGTGTGTAAGGACCACCTCTGTTCCAGACCTATAAAAAGCTTCCCCAATCAGCTTGCTGGAGAGTTCCTGGTTAAAGCAGGCTGGTGGAGGAGGACTTGAGGAAGAACCCAACCAGGCTGGAACTCTAGGCTAGGTAGGACTTCTTTTTTCTTAACTTTCTGAACTCCTTGTGAATATCTGTATGCTTTCATAAATGTTTAATGCCCAAAGACTGATGCTGAAGCTTCCAATTTACGGCGACCACAATATAGATTTTAAACATCACACCCACAAAGATAGTAAGAGTGGAGAGAATAAGCATGTTTGGGGATCATTCAGAGGATAAAAATGGAAAATGACAACTTACCCTTCTATTGCTGCAGTACCCTTTTCAGTTTGATGGCATGTGTGTGTATATAGTGCATGCAAATGTCTTCAATGTATATATTCATGTCTGTATGTAGATGCATGTTCATGTAGATGAATATATGTATATATGCAAAAGGACTGCTAAGTGGCACAGTGGATAGAATGCTAGGCCTGGAGTCAGGAAGACTCATCTTCCTGAGTTCAAATCTGGTCTCAGACACTTACTAGCTGTGTGATTCTGGTCAAGTCACTTAACCTTGTTTGCCTCAGTTTCCTTATCTGTAGAATGAGCTGGAGAAGGAAATGGCAAACCACTCCAGTAACTTTGCCAAGAAAACCCTAAATGGGGTCACGAAGAGTCAGACAGGCTTGAAGAAAACTGAACAACAAATATATGCAAACCTGAGCACAATGTGTACATATTTGTATATGTGTCTGTGTATACGTGCTTGTGTCAGAGTATGTGTTCTTTTTTTCCTTCTTGTGCATGTTCCACTTTGTATTTTCCTGGTAACCCTGCACATACTTCTCTTTGCCTGTCTTTAAAGATGTGTGTTTTTCTTTTCTTTATTTATGTCCTGTCTCTTTGGTATCAGGACACAAGTTTTCCCTTGATTTCCTTTCCTCCCTCTAGGATTTATGGTTAGGCAGCTAGGTTAGGATTTAATGGAAGAGATTGTGTATTATTTTAGGTCCTAATCTAATTAGTACAATAACATCTGCAAATAGGCTCATTTAAAGAACCTTGATATTAATAAGGAATTCTTCTATTTGGATTCTTCACAAGCTACTCTTCATTCATTCTACTGGGGGCCACATCCCTCTGTTTTGTGACTCGTTTAATATTGATATTCAGTTGATTATTAAACAGCATTCTTTATTTCTTTATTTGGGTGAGGCAGTTGGGGTTAAGTGACTTGCCCAGGATCACACAGCTAGTAAATGTCAAATATCTGAGACCGGATTTGAACTCAGGTACTCCTGAATCCAAGGCTGGTGCTTTATCCAGTGTGCCACCTAGCTGCCCCAGAACAGCATTCTTTATATGGTAATCTTTTTCATAGAACCTTGTATGATTTTAGACTCTCCTCTACCTGAAGAAAATCTTTAAGGCTGCATATTGTTCTACTGAGTCAAATGTTCTTTTTAAAAATAGCAACAAAAAATAATCATGGTATTCTCTTAACTTTTTATGATGGGACTATGAAACTATGATTTGTCATAGAAAATTACCTGCAAAAGCTTGTCTGTCCCCTTCTCATATTTTAATCAAGGATAAATACCCTCAAAGTCTGCATATATTATTTTCATAAAAATATAAATAAGAAAGATAATAAAAATTGAGATAAGAAAGCAGGGCATATGGGTCTATACTTGCTAATGTTCTTGTTTATCTTTTAGGGTTAATAGTATCCATGATCTTTTCCATTCTTTTGGAATCTTCTCCACACTGAGATATCTTAAAAATTAGTCCCTAAAGTGCTTTTGATACTGTGTCATCTCCAAGAATGATACAATTTTCTTCTGTATATACTTGGTTAAGTTTAGGTTTTCTTTTTATCTTAAGTGCTGTAACGTCTTTATAATACCAGAGGTTCTTAATTGGTTCCGTTATTATTGATAAGGAGCCTAGACCAATAGCAGATGTGTTCTATTTCACTTTGTTACCATTTTTCTAATTTTGCCTAACATGATTTGGAATGAACTGACTTAGTTGGCCTCGTTCTAATCTTTCTTTAGACTTTTTTTCCCCTCTCAGTTGCTTTTTTATATTTATGTGGCAATACTACATATATTTTCCCAGTGTGATAAAATAATGAAATTTGGCAGATGCCCAGGGGTCCCACCTGATTGATTTAGTATTGTTTGAGAAATCGATTAAGGACCTACTTGGGATGATTAGATATAGGCCACACCTGGCCTGCCGTGAGTGACATATACTACTGATGTCACCAGGGAAACCACTCTCGGCTAAGCAACTTGAAGGACCTCCCTTTTGGGGGAGGGAGAGAGAAGGTAGAAAAGAGAATGCTCAGGCTGGGAGCTCTCTCTTTCCTGTCGGTGAGCTTCTGAGAGTGGATTAAAGAGAGGCTGCACAGCTGACTCCCATAGAAACTACAGACCCCAGGTAGAGAGTTAATAGGAACAAGGCCAGCTCTTTGAATTAGCTGAGCTGGAAGCAAATTTGGGGATTGAGTCAGTCTTTGCTAGAGCCAGGGAGCTTATCCATTTTTCTCTTCCCCTATTCTCTTGTCCCTGGCTTTATTAACTTCACCTTTGCTGTATATTTTATTCCCATTAATAAAACCTGATTTGTTTGTGGAAAAGAAGCTGTTAATCTCCTTTCTTATTAGCCTGGGAGAAATAACTAAAAAGGAAGTTTGGAAGAAAGGAAACTTTGGACCTAGAGGTCCCTCATTATTTTCTGAACCCCAATATTACGGCGAGCCACCCAATTAACTCTCCCCATATTAAATTTGGCCCCTATACCAGCAAACTCCTCTGTTTTCAAAATGATGTACATGGCTTCTGTGTCTCAACATAGCAATGAGATCAAGTAATTGCTAGATGGATTTTTAAGACCTTTCCAGCTTCTTCCATGTGGTGTTTTGTGGCAGTTAATCTACTCTAAGAAATGGCAAGATCATCTTTGTTTTTGTCTATTCCTCCCCCCTACCACCACCTTTTTTGGTAATTGCACACAATATCTTCTTCTCATGTTAGTCTTTTCCTCAAATTTGGTATTTATTTTTACCTTTGCTTTAATTAGTTGATAATCTAATTATGAAATGACTCCTATTTCAGTAACCAATCATTTCTTGGCCATTCATACCTTGTTGGTTTTGATGCTCAATGATTGTCACATCTAGTGCATTCTAATTCTAATTCTTCTTGAAGAAAATATTCACAAAGGAATTCCCATCAATTGGGGAATGGCTAAACAAACTCTGGTATATGATGGTGCTATAAGAAATGATAAGCAGGATAACTTCAGAAAGGCCTGGAAAGACATGTATGAAATGATGTATGGTGAAGTGAGTAGAACCAAGAGAAGATTGTGCACAGAGAAAGCAATATTGTTTGATGAAGAACTGTGTGAATGACCTGACTATTCTCAACAATACAATGATCCAAGACAATCCTAAAGGACTATTGAAGAAACATACTATCTACCTCCAAAGAAAGAACTGATATTGATGGAACAAACTATTTTTCACTTCCTTTCATTTTTTATTTTTATTTTCTTGTACAAAATGACAAATATGTAATGTTTTACATAATCATACATATATAACCCATCTCTGATTGCCACTGCAGGGAGGGGGAGAAAGGAAGGGAGGGAAAGAGGGATACAAATTGGAACCCCAAACTATAAATAAAAATGTTTATTACATTAAAAAAAGAAAATATTCATGATGTGCCTGAATGAGTCTTCGGAGTAGTCTATCAGCCTCTTTGGCTTCTTTCATTTCTTGAACCCATACCACATTTTCCAATGTAGTTTTTTCCATTCTTCCTTGTGTCTACTTTGGCACTGAAAGTCACAAAAGATCAAGATATATACTGATTTAGTTTGGAGAATCTTGTCAAGTTTTTGATATAGCATCCTTATTTCATAATTTCTTTACTTCCTTCTCTGTAGGCGTTGTTAGTGCTGAAGCTGAAACTGTCTTCAAGGTGGTCTGTTTTGTGTACCTATTATGAACACTGCAAAGTGAGCTGACATAGTATTAGATGGTGAAACCAACTCAGCCAACTACTCCATTAACTTCTTGGAGGAGAACCTGTGAATCACCATTCCATTTACCCAGACTATCTATATATCTTTCTGCTTTACTTATAGTTAAAATGTTAATACAGATATAGTTCAGTTGCCTGGTAATGCATCAACTTGTTATTGATTACATTTAAGAGTACCAACAATTTTATTAATATTTGCATTTTCACTGGCTGCCCCCCATTCTTGTAATTCTCTCCTTTTCCATCTCTGAATTCTGACTTCCCTGGCTTCTTTCAAATCCCAGCTAAAATCCCACCTGCTATAGAAGGCCTTTCCCAATCCTCAATTCTGTTGTCTTCTCTCTACTGATTATTTCCAACTGATCCTCTATATAGCATGTTTACATATGGCTGTTTGTATGTTGTCTTCCCCATTAGACAGTAAGCTTGTTCAGGGCAGGGGTTTTTACTTTTGTTTATATAGCATTTAGCACAGTGCTTGGCACATAGTAGGTGGTTAGTAAATGTTTAATGACTGATAGTCCAAGAAGCATATGATTCTTAGTCTCCTCTTCCATTTTTATTCCATTCTGACATTGAAGAAATAGAAGGGAGTCATAAAGGACTGAGTGCCATTTTGTAATTTTATGTGTTTCATTAATTAGAGGATTTGCCAAATGCAATATGTGTATTGCAGCAGCATTCATGAAATGTCAATAGGCCTAGAGGAAGGCTTCTAGCTTACAGGGTATTATTGGGCAGCTTGTGTTTGGAGAGTTTTTGCACAGACATGGATAAACATATGGGAGGAAAAGACATGGATGGATTGCAATTTGGACAAATGGAAGAAATAACCATTTGACAATTAAAAATTTGAGAGACATAGTTTCTACGTAATTTAATCATTTTATTAATAAGGTTAGCAGGTTATTAATAAAAGAATGGTAGCTGGACATCTCTCTCAGACCAAAGACCCTTAATGGCAGTGGAATCACAGCTTAAAAGTCCTTCAAAGAGGAGGTATTCCTGAGGGATGCCTAATGACCTCTAAATAGTTAATCAAATGGGAGGTGAGATATATTGGGGTACATGACTTAGGTCACTCAAATCTTGGTCAAAGACACATCAGTTTTCATATCACCTGTTATAATAATAGAGAGAATCAATATCTTCCCAGGACCTGTCTGAGCAAACAGAATGAGCAGTAATATACCCATTAGCCTGAATGTAGAATTATTTTGCTGGCTGATTAGATCTTTAACTGGAAAATCTCTAAGAGAAATTTCCCACCCTGATTGGTTTCTGGATGAGGAAGTAGGAAAGGGGAAAAACTTTGATCCCACTACAATAATTAATTATTAAATATGAGAGAAAATTTCATTTCTCGCAGCCATATCAATGAATGACATTGAGGATCCATCCATCAAAGTATCTGTTTAATGGGTTGTTTTGGCCAAAAAGTAATTTACCTAGTGGTCAACCCTCTGGTGATTATCCTCTCCATACTTAGGCTGGTCCTTAGGAAGTAGACATGATCTACTGATGAGACTCTCTTTGAAAGCTCACTATTTGGGAAGACTCTACCAGAGTTTGCATTCTATTGGTATACTTTTAAGAACCCAGGATCATCTCCACACTAGAATGAGGCCCTAGAGTAGGACTTTTGTGGAGGATGGAACTAAAGGACATTTAAAAAAATTATTTGTTTTATTTTTTGAATGTTATGTTCTGTCATTAATTTTCACTCATTTTCAGCTATTATCATACACTGTTGCTTAAACATAAAAAAGAAAATTCCAAGCAATTCTATAGTTTTCAAATGGCCATTGCAAAGAGAAAAAGAAAAAGTTGCTTTTTACTTGTGGTCCCTGAGAGATTTTGTCCCTGCCCCCATGTTTGGTCTCTTTCTTATGAGTGGGGCTCTAAAACCTACCCAAGAAGTCAGATAAGTGCTTTGTCCTGACTGCCTAATAATGAAAAGAATGGTGAGATACATAAAAAGGGGGCAGGGGGAAGAGAATCATTTTTAGGTTCTATAATGCCCAGGCATTGATTTTAGGTACTGAGGCAAGCAGCTGCAACTGTCAAAGTTTAGCTTACATGAGAAAAGGGAGATTGTCTATTTTGGGGTTCCTGCCAGAGTTGAACAGGTGCTGATTTCTAAGAATACCACTATTTACCTCCCAGGAGTCTACTGAAGCCTACTATAAGGATGGGGATCAAGGGACTTGTGAATGTTATTAGGACAGAGAAGGGGATGATACTAGCTTGATGCCCTAAAACAATTCCAAAAGAACTTTCTGAAATAGTTGATGAGAAGGGCACCCACCCATATTAAAATTAGAATTGCACCTGCCACATGGAACATGTGTTCTGCTTCTGAAAATACTAGAGAAGTAAGAAGACAAAAAAATTCACACCAGTGTCCTTTTGAGAAAATGGTTCTGCAACCACAGTTTGAGGGTATTGCAGATAAATAGTAATGGTGAAATGAATGCTATTAGTTTATCTTTTATATAGCAATAATAGATTTGATCTATGTGTTTGATTTATGAATATTTATGTGAATTCCCCACTGAAATCACAGATCTGTACTGTACTCACACATATAAATGTGTGTGTATAAACATATGTATATGTATATACATACACTGTTTTTTAGGTTAAAGAATTATGAAAAGGGCAGCTAGGTGGCGCAGTGGATAAAGCACTGGCCCTGGATTCAGGAGTACCTGAGTTCAAATTTGGCCTCAGACACTTGACACTTGCTAGCTGTGTGACCCTGGGCAAGTCACTTAATCCCCATTGCCCCGCAAAAAAAAAAAAAAAAAAAAGAATTATGGAAAGTGACAATTTATCTTTACTTAAATGCTCAGATACTTTGGTCTCCTTTACTTCCTCTGGAAAAGTTTCATTGAGTATATTAACTTAATTAGTTTTTTCGGTTTTTTGTTTTGTTTTGTTTTGGTTTTTTTGCAGGGGTTAAATGACTTGCCCAGGGTCACACAGCTAATAAGTATCAAGTGTCTGATACCAGATTTGAGGTCAGGTCCTCCTGAATCCAGGGCCAGTGCTTTATCCACTGCACCACCTAGTTGCCCCCATATTAACTTAATTAGAAGGCTACCCCCACCCCATCTTAAATATCAGTTCTGAAATGAGAGTTTGGTAAGAAATTTTGAGATATACCATAACACATGTCCTAACACCCAACACAATGACCATATATTATTTTTAGTGAAAGTCTATTTAATTATTGTTAGAAGGGTCTGTCACCCTCCTAACTAGCCAATCCTGAACTCATGGTAAATGGTAACAAGAGAGGGAAACTATGGTGATGTAAAAAAACCCCAAAAAACTCAAATTGCATCAATAAAACTTATTTTAAACTTAAAAAAGAATTAACAACAAGTGGTCTAGGTTTAGGTTTAGACTGACACTTTATATCATATTCCACAATACATTTTTTTTAGGGAGGCAATTGGGGTTAAGTGACTTGCCTAGGGTCACACAGCTAGTAAGTGTTAAATGTCTGAGGCTGGATTTGAACTCAGGTACTCCTGACTCCAAGGCCAGTGCTCTATCCACTGCACCACCTAGCTGCCCCCACAATACATTTTGAACGGATGTGACCTTAATATTAAATATTATACTATAAAATATTATACTATAAAAAATTAAAAGAGAAACAGATTTTATGTCTCTTACAGCAATGGGTAGGAGAAGTATTCTATAAGTTAATAATGGACAGAGGCGATTACAAAAGATAAAAAAGATAGCTCTGATTACATGAAACCAAAAAGCTTGTGCACAGACAAAATTAATGTACCTCAGATTAAAAGGGGAAAAGTCTTTGTATCAAATATCTTAAAAAGGGTTTGATATCAAAGACATATGAATAATTTATGCATACATGTATGTGTATATAATATATTTTATGTGTATATATTTATATGCATATATAATACCAATAGCCATTCTCCATTAGATAAGTAGTCAAAGGATATGAACAAAACTTCTCAAAAGAAGAATTGCAAAGTATTGCCAACCATATGAAAGAATTTTTCAAATTACTAATAAGGGAAGTGCAAATCAAAACAGCCCTGAGGTTTCATCTCACATCTTATAAATTAGCAAAGGTGACAACAATGCCAACAATTCATGTTGGAGGGTTAATGGGAAGATAGCCACACTGATGCATTGTTGGTGGAGTTGTGAATTGGTACAATCATTTTTTGGAAACAATTCAGAATTATGCAAATAGAGTGACTAAATACCCATACCCTTTGACCCAGAGATTCCTTTACTGGGCTCATATTCAAGAAAGCCATTGCTAAGAAGAAATATGCCAAATATCTATAGCAGTACTTTTTGTGATAGCAAAGAATTGGAAACAAAGTAGGTGTCTGTCAATAGGAGATTGACTAAACAAATTATGGTACATGAAGGTAATGGAGTATTATTATTGTAAAGCTGATATCTGTAAGGTGGCTAAAATTCTAACTAAACTGTCTAAAAATCTAATGAGTGGTCACCATAAATTATAAGCTTTAGCAAGAGTTTAGACTTTTAAGTATTTATTAAGGAGCATAAGAATTTGGTGAGGAGAGAGAAAGAGGCCAAGTTTCCTTCATCTATCTATCTAAAAGAGCCAGCATCTCTGCTCTACTCCACATGAGGTCCTGGTGAAAGAGAGAGCCCTCGCCCCTTCTTTGTCCTAGAAGCCTCCCACAAAAACGGAAACAGGGTCATACACACACACACACACACACACACACACACACAGCTCCAAGCTAATTAGCTGGTAGCTTTGATTGACAGTATCCACGAGCAAACGTCACATGGCTTGTTCTCAGGCCAGAGCTCACAAAATGTTCCTCCCAGCAGGGGGTGATATTTCAACTCTCACGCTACACTGTAAGAAATTATGTGTTGAATACAGAGAAGCATAGGAAGATCTACATGAACTGATGCAAAGTGGAGTAAGAAAACAATATACACAATGACTACAACAATGTAAACAGAAAACACACACACACACACAAAAGTGAACATTGTTGCAAAATTTCAAAGAACAAACCTGGCTCCAAAGAACAGATATGAGAGGATACTTCCAACCCACACCTTCATGGAGGTGGGAAGTCCACAGGTGTATTCACCGATTGTGCTGGTTTTCTTTTCTTTTCTGTCCTAAAAATACCATTTGTTATATGGGATTGCTCTTTTGGAGAGATATGTGGGGGGACACTGGGAAAAACTATGATGATGTCAAAGCCATGTGACAGTAATAAAAACTTAACAACAACAACAACACTACCCACTGAGAGGTGACTCAGGGATGACGAAGAATAGGATAGGTAAAAGGGGAAGAAAAAGAAATACTGGGAGAAAGACAGAAAAACAGGTTCCCCAGGTAAGATGAACAGGGGAGGAAGAAGGAAGTTCCTCAGGACAGAGTAGGGCAAAGGAGAAAGGGCATGGGGCGGTCCATAATGTCAGTCCTGCCACCACCCAGGAAGTTTCCTTTGGAACATTGTTATTAGCACAATAAATTACTTACCCTAGGGAAGGATGCCAGCTGCCCTGCCCTACTTACAATTCTGACATTACAAAAATTACCATATATTGTTCTTGCTCTCAAAACCCAAAGTTCTTTCTCTCTTGAGAATCATTTTGTCTGTTTTCTCTGCCCCCCCCCCTTTCAAATTATAAAGGTTGTTTGGGGAAAACGTTTATTTCCTTAGGGAAGGAATGACTTAGATTTTAGAAATTTATTGTGGAATCTTGAAGGTATCAATCAGTTGATATTGTTCTCAGGGTAAAAGTCCCTTTGATATTCCAAAGCTAGTTTCCCTTAAAGATAAGGACTGCTGCTGCTGCTGACTTGAAGGTTAAGCTTTAGAGCAGTAGATCACCTCTGTATTTGCTTTGGCTGGAGGAAATTTAAGTGAGAGGTCTTTGCACTGTGTATTACACATCTCTGATTTTACCCAACCCATAAGCTTATGTAACATCCCATATTTCTTTTTTTTTTCATAGCTATGATTTTTGTATTATATATTGACACATACAACAAATTATAGTCACCAAATTAGCTTCCCCCAGGCCCAAATCTTATTTCTTAGTTCTTCGTTCCTCAACAAGTGTCCCCTTACCATCCTCTACCATCTTAATGTCTTTGTATCTCCTACTATGCTAGCACTGAATGAAAAAAAAAACAAAAACAGAAAAAAGACTCACTCAAGTATTTAGTTTTTTGTTTGTTTGTTTTTTTTTTTAATTTGCCTATGCACTTTACATTTCTGGTTACAACCAGAGAATTAGTCAGCCCCTGGGGTATGCAAAACAAATATTCTTATCCTTTTTTTTGTGGCATGGGCTACTTTAGCAACCTGTAAAAATCTAAGGACCCGTCTCACAATAATATTTTAAGATAACTACTAAAATATAGTTAGATATTAGTGAAGATAAAGATATGTTTTTTCCCTCATCCAAGTTAATAGAACCCTTGAAATCTATCCACAGGAACCCCAGGTTAAGGACTCCTAGTCTAAAGCTAAATATCCCTTCAAAATGGTACCCTGTTCTTTGCATAAAAAATGGATGCAGTAAGAACCTCTGGAAATTATAGGGTGAAGCATGTAAGATCATGGGTGACCACCTTCACTAGAGAGAACAGAAGCCAAGACCATGAATTCGATCCCTGTGTGGCCTTTACCATTGGGAGCCAGTGCTGTTAAATGCTAGATTCTTGGTTTTAGAACCAGAAGAGACCTAGTAGATCGCCTAAATCCAAACTTCCTCTTTTTGCAGATGAGGAAATCAAGGCCCAAAGAGATTACATGACTTATCCAAAGTCACACAGGTAATACATGACAGAGCCAAAATTTGAATCCAGGTCTTCTGACCTGAGTCCAGCACCCCTTCTACTCTACCACTGCCTCTGCACAGTTAGTCCTGGTTATGGAGATCTCAACAAGAAGATTGTTCCAGTCATTTATGTTCTTGTTCTCAAGTGACTAGGATTGAGTCAGTCAGTCAACAAGCATTTATTAAACACAGTGGGAATACAAATATAAACAGAAAGATTGTCCCTACTCTCAAGGAGCTTATATTCTAAGAGGGAAAGACAACACATTAAAGGCAGCTGAGAAGGGGGTGAAGGTGATGAAGATGCCCAACATAGAGGCATGGGAAAGAAAATCTGGAGTCAAGAGTACAGCCTGGAAAGGAATGAAGACATAACTGGACTGGGCAACCACCTTTGATCAGAGGCTCCAGAAGGAACCATCCAATGAGAGGAAAGGCCACAAGATGGAAGGTTTCTTTCTTTCTTTGTGGGGCAATGAGGGTTAAGTGACTTGCTCAGGGTCACACAGCTAGTAAGTGTCAAGTATCTGAGGTAGGATTTGAACTTAGGTCCTCCTGAATCCAGGGCCAGTGCTTTATCCACTATACCACCCAGCTGCCCCCATGGAAGGTACTTTCAATGTGAGAAGTGCAGGAATTAAATGAGCTTCCGGTGGAAAGGTTTCTATGGCTGGTAGAGAGTCTCCGGGGTCAGGGGTGTAGCCTAAAGGTGAAAACCATTACATGATAACAACAGTAGTAGTAAAGCTTATAATTGTTTTTTCCATTTTCATGTTATACTAAAAAGCAAAGACAAAAAAGAGGTGATCTGGCTCAGAATATAGTTGAATGTATGAATGCATGCTGCACAGATGTAAAATAACTGGTCAGCTTTGTGCAAAACCAGAAGTTGTTTCGAGGGTTTTAAAATGCATTTTTAGATATACACACATATATGTCTATAGAGATACAGACATGGATAGATAGATTTACACATCCATATTTACAAGATAAATGAGAGGCTGTGGAGTGGTGGATAGTGGGCTGGCCCTGGAGTCAAGAAGCACTTGGTTTACCTCCTGCTTCTAAAACATACAGGCTGGGTGACCTTGGGCAAGTCATTTAATTTCTCAGTGGCCCAGGTAACTCCCTAAGACTATAAATTTCAGACAAGTTCCAAATTTACATCATTGGAGGGAGTTTCTACACCGAGAATACCCTGTATGAATGAATGAAATTACAGGCCTCAACCCTACTGCCTCACCTCCACCCCACCCCCCCCCCCAAAAAAGGAATACGATTAATTGATGGCTACACTAGTAGTTCACTGCATTCTGTGACTTCTTCAGACCAGAATTTTCCCCTATCTCCCTGGTAAAGTGTATGGGTGGGGGACTGAGTCAAAAGAATTCCACAAGTAATTAATACCAATGCAGATTTACCTCCCTAGGCAGGAGTAAAAATGGAATGTCTTAAGAAGATATTTCCAAACAAGCTGCAGTGAGATAATTTCAAATTTAAAAACTTGAAAGTGGGTGGAGGTAGAAATGAAAACATCATTGAGGAGCCAGAAAACATCTAAAAACATATTAAAGATTCTAAAACAGCAGAATGATATTTACAGATGCTCAGATACTTAGATCAAGCCACATAATCTATGTTGTTTTGGAATTTTAGAAAATAAAAACGTTCCTGATAATCTTGTTTTATAATTTCAATTTACAGTACCAAAAATGTTTCTAATTTCGTTGTGTTCCCATTTCAGAAACTGGCATTAAAGTGTCAAATAGATAATCTGGCAACACTGAAAACTTATTAACAGTATTTAAGCTTCATTTTTCTGAATTAAAATTGTAATTGGCCTATATAATTGATTTCCATTCTATGCTTTATTTTTTGCTATCCAAAATCCCCTCCCCTCTCCCAATCTAATTCTCAATTGAAAATTTTCTAGTTTGAACTTTGTTTATCCAAAGGTGAATTTAGGAAGATTTGAGTCAAATAAGTTCATTTAAACTTTGAAGAGTAGACAGAAGAATCCTGGGAAGAAAAAAAAAATCCCTTCCAGATATTTGTTTATCCTAGCACACTCCCCATAGCAGCTGTTCCAAATCTTTCTCACTCCCTTCTCCACTTTACTTCCTACATAGAATCTTTCTTTTAAGGCTGAGGAACTGGGTCCTAGGAGCTGAATCTGGCAGTGGTGGTGGTAGAAAGTTGGGGTAGCAGCAGCATGGTGCCTGAGAAGACTCCCAACTTACAAATGGTTTGTTCTAAATGTTTATTTTTAACTCTCTTTAGAACTCAGAACTATTTTCCCCCCTGCATACAAACAGTAGTATAATGGTAGTCATATTTTCAGGAGACATGGGGGTTGGGCCAACTAGCTATCAGGATGGACATATCTAAAAAGTAAGGTAGTAAGCCCATTAGGCATGGCTGCTGCCTGATCAGTGCCAGGGGATAGAGATAGATCCAGAAGACAGCACCACCACCCATCCATTGTCAGGTGGTGGTCACCCCATCTACCAGCTATAAAAGCTTTTGCCTTTCTTCTGTTTGAGGAGAAAAGTGTCTCAGGGAATCATGTTATCTCTAAGTCATTTTGTCCCCTACAGGCAAGTCTTTGACTTCCTTCTTGGTTACTTTCTCTAAGCGCCCAAATAAAGTATTTTGGGGCAGCTAGGTGGCCCAGTGGATAAAGCACTGGCCCTGGATTCAGGAGGACCAGCCCCAGACACTTGACACTTACTAGCTGTGCGACCCTGGGCAAATCACTTAACCCCAACTGCCTCACCGAAATAAATAGATAAATAAATAAATCAAATAAAAGACTATTTTATTCTAACTGGATTGTGTGCAAAAGGGTATAATTTTTTTCTTTTTCTTTTTTTTTGCAGGGCAATGAGGGTTAAGTGACTTGCCCAGGGTCACACAGAAGAGGTTATAATTTTTAAAAGAGGACCCCCCCCATTACACAGGCTAGCCCAGAAAAAACCTATTTAAATGCTAGAGTTGGAAGGACCTTAGAAATCTTCTAGTCCAATCCCCCCCCCTTTTTTTTTTCAAATTTTTTCCCCAGGGCAGTGAGGGTTAAGTGACTTGCCCAGGGTCACACAAGCTAGTAAGTGTCAAGTGTCTGAGGCCAAACTTGAACTCAGGTCCTCCTGAATCCAGGGCCAGTTCTTTATCCACTGTACCACCTAGCTTCCCCCAATCCCCTTTGTTTTGTTTTGTTTTTTTGTTGTTGTTGTTGTTTTAAGTGAGGCAATTGGGGTTAAGTGACTTGCCCAGGGTCACACAGCTAGTAAGTCTTAAGTGTCTGAGGCCGAATTTGAACTCAGGCCCTCCTGACTCCAGGGCTGGTGCTCTATCCACTGTGCCACCTAGCTGGCCCCAATCCCCTTTGTTTTAATGTAAAGATAGATTAAAAAATCTCAAAGGGAAGCAGCTTAGTGCACATGAATTAAGATATATTTATGATAAAAAGTGGTAAGAACAAAAAAACCATGCTACTGGGAATACTAGTAAATAAAACAGGAAAAAAATAAAATTGAGTCATTATTCAGTTTTTGTGTGTGTGCTAGTATGGAGAAATTCGGTTTAATAACTGTTTTCTAAGTTGATAAAATGTTTGGTAAAGAAAAATCAATTCATTGTTAGGGAAGTAGAGAGCCCCATCAAGGAATAAGAAGGGGAAAAGACTGGCTAAAGTAACTTAGCTGGGCAGTTAGGTGGTGAAGGGGATTGAGTACCGGGCCTGGAGTCAGGAAGACCTAAGTTCAAATCAACTAGCTATGTGATCTTGGGCAAGTCACTTAACCCTGTTGGCCTTGGTTTCCTCAACTGTAAAATGAGCTGGGGAAGAAAATTGAAAACCAGTCCAGTATCTCTACCAAGAAAACCCCAGTGGGGTCACAAATAGTCGGACACGACTAAACAACAAGAAACGTTTGGCTTTTAAAGTCTGACTCCAGCATGCCTGTACAGGTTTACTACATAATACTTTCTTTCATGCATTCTATACCACAATCAAATTGACTTCATTACTATCCTCTGCCACTATCCCTTTGTGCAATCTGTCTCCTGTACCTAAAATCAATCAATCAATCAACAAGCCTCTATTAAGACTTGTATACCAGGTACTGTGGTAGGCACTAGAGATACTGTGAAGTTTAAAAATAGGAGAGACATACTTTCTGCATAATTTAATAATCTTATTAATAAGACCAGCAGGTTATTAATAAAAGGGTGGTCCTTTGGCCATTTCTCTCAGACCAAAGATTCCAAATGGCAATGGGGTCACAGCTAATATACCCTTCAAAGAGGAGGTATTCCTGAGGTATGCCTAATCACCTCTGATTGGTTAGTCAAATGAGAGGTGGGCTATCTTGGGGTACACGATTTAGGTCACTCAAATCTTGGACAAAGAGACGTCAATGTCCATATTATCTGTCTTGATAACAGGGAGAATCAACATTTCCCCAAGACCTGTCTAAGCAAACACAATAAACAGAAATACATCCATTAGAATTTCTTTTAATAACTGATTAGAGGGGCAGCTAGGTGGCACAGTGGATAGAGCACCGGCCCTGGAGTCAGGAGTACCTGAGTTCAAATCCAGCCTCAGACACTTAACACTTACTAGCTGTGTGACCCTGGACAAGTCACTTAACCCCAATTGCCTCACTAAAAAAAAAAAAAAATCTGATTAGATATTGGCCTGGGTAAATCTCTAAGAGAAATTTCCCACACTGATTGGTTTCTGGATGAGGAAGTAGAAAAGGGGAAAAACCTTGGCCCTAATACAATAATCAGTTATTAAATACGAGAAAATTTCATTTCTCATAATACAAAGAAAGGCAAAAAATACTAAACCAGGTCCTGCCTTCAAGGAGCTTACTTACAAATGGAGGAGATCCCATGTAAAATGTATGACATATACAAGATATACACAGAGCAGAAGGAAAGTAACCTTAGAGGGGAAGGTCAGTGGGATAGTGGAACTTGAAAAGACCTCCTTTTTTTTTCCCCCAGGGCAATGGGGGTTAAGTGACTTGCCCAGGGTCACACAGCTACTAAGTGTTGAAAAGACCTCCTACAGAAAATAGAGTTTGATCTGGGATTTGAAGGAATTCAGGGATGTCAACAGACAAGGGTAAGGAGGGAGATAGCCAGGGGTAGGGGGACACTACCTATATAGATCTATGCATGGAGTAAATTGTGAGAAGACTGGAAAGGTAGGAAGGGGCCAGATTGGGAGGAGCTGTAGATGCTTAACAAAAGTCTTTATGTTTGATCCTGGAACTAACAGGTGATAGAGTTTATTGAGAAGGGATTGACATGGTCAGATATACACTTGAGGACAATCACTTTGGCAGCTCTGCGCATTATGGAGTGGAGTGGGGAGAGACTAGAGGCAGAGGGACCAGTTAGAAGATTTTTCAATAGTCCAGCTTAAATGTAATGAGGGCCTGATTGGGGGTAGTGACTATAAGTGTAGACAAAAGGGCTTATGTGAGAGATGTGAAAATTGAAAGGAAAATATTTGGCAACTGATTAGATATGTAGGGTGATTAAGAGTAAGAAGTCAAGGAGAAGGCCAAGGTTGTGAATCTGGGTGACTGAGAGGACCGTACTGCCCTCAACAGGAAGAGGAAAGCTTAGAAGAGGGAGGGATTCTGAGGAAAAGGTAATGAGTTGTTCTGAATGTGTTGAGTTTGGGATGATTAAGGGACATTTAGCTCAAGATGTCCAGTAAGCACTCGGTGATATGCTCCTGGAGCTGAGGGGCAGCTAGGTGGAGCAGTGTATAAAGCACTGGCCCTGGAGTCAGGAGGACCTGAGTTCAAATCTTACCTCAGACACTTACTGGCTGTGTGACCCTAGGCAAGTCACTTAACCCCAAGTGCCTTAAAAAACATCCAGGGCTATCTCTAGTTGTCCTGATTCTCTATCTATCTCTATCTCTATTTTGCCACTGAACCCAGATTGCTTTGGAGGAGAGAGAGAGGTTGGTGATCTTGCACAGCCCTCCCTCACTTAAATCCAATTCAGTAAAAGTTATGATATTACCTCCTGATGTCATGATCCTCTTTAAAAATGAAGGACAAAAACCAACAACCTGGAGCTCAGAAGAGGAACAATTTTCTAGATCTGGGAATCAGCCGGGTAGAGATAATTGTTGAACCCATGGGATCTGATAGAGATCACCAAATAAGACAGTAATTATAAAAAGAAAAGGGAAGAGTGTTCAGAACAGCACCTTGGGGGATCACCATGGTAGTAAGGTATGACAAGGATAAAGATCCAGTGAAGAGGACCAGAAAGAAGTCATTAGAAGACAGGTAGAAGAGAGGAGACCAGTTCCAGTTGAACCATGTGGTCAGAAGCCAGACTGCAGACAGTGAAGAAGTGAAAGGAGAGAAAGTGAAAGCACCAGGTAAAGATGACTTTTTTCAAGAAATTTACACACAAAGGGGAAGAGAGATTCAGGATGATCACTAGAAGTGACAGTAGGACCAAGTGAGGAATTTTTGCTAAT
Source organism: Dromiciops gliroides (assembly GCF_019393635.1). Taxonomy (NCBI): domain Eukaryota; kingdom Metazoa; phylum Chordata; class Mammalia; order Microbiotheria; family Microbiotheriidae; genus Dromiciops; species Dromiciops gliroides. The sequence continues at coordinate 79,940,910 of NC_057862.1, forward strand.
GGGGGCAACTAGCACGTTTGTAGGCAATAGGGAAAGAGCTAATAAACAGGGAGAAATGGAGGATTAGAGAAATATTGGGGACAATGGTGGCAGCAAATTCCTGGAAAAGAAAAGAAGAGATGAGATCAAGAGCACATTTAGAGGGGCTGACCTTGGCAAGGAGACGAGCTACTTCTTTATCAGACTGGCTTGAAGGAAGACCATAGTGGGGGAAGATATCAGGAGGATCTAAAAGGAGAAGAGGTAGTTTGTGGAGAATGGCCTCAATTTTTTGGTGAAGTATAAGGTGAGGTCCTCAGATGAGGGGGTACCATGGGATACTTGAGGAAAGATAAAAAGGTGTAGAGTAGCAACTGTCGTGAGTGGAATAGAGAATCAATTTGAAAGGCATTGCCTTCCTGTCATGAAGGTTTAGTTTGAGAGTAGATGACATAAATTTGTATCAGACCCAATCAGCATAGTTTTTCAACTTCCTCCAGCTCAACTCAATAGTTCATGAGCAGGAGAAAAGAATGTAGGATTGTAGCAGTAATCCAGGGGTGGTGTTTGCTAAGGTGGAATTGGTAATAGGACAAAGGTAGAAGGGACTGAATGTAGAGGTGAACTGGTTTCCCAAAGGGTTGAGATTGGGAAGGGAGGAGAATGTAAATATTCACAGGGGATAGCCTGGGAAAGTACTAAGGGGAAGAGGAATTAGAAAGTCCTGGTGAGAACTGGGTTAGAAGGCATAGGGTAAGATGGAGTGATCCAATTTTATGACCAGACAAAGAATTTTGCCATTGGTTAAAATGGAAGTGGAGCATTTGTGGGTGATGGCAAGATGAAAAATGTGACCATCTCTGTGTATAATGGGGTGGATTAGGGGACTATATATGGGATGTGAGTAGATTGAGGACCTAGAAAGTTAGAAAATTTGAAGGAATATAGATATATGTGTTTTTTTTCAATTTCCTGTGGGACACCTCAAACTTGATGTCCTGTAAACATCATTAGGTCAACATTTCCAAAACCGAGCTCATCCTAACTTCCTTATTACTGTGGAGAGTACCATCATCCTCCCATTCATCTGGGCTTGCAAACTAGGTGTCATACTTGACTCCTCACTTTCTCTCGTCACCACCCCCATAACCAATCAACTGCCAAATTCTATCTTTTCTACCTTTTTAATATCTTTCCTATCCACTCCTTCTCTCTGACACTGTCCCTATCCTGCTCCAGGCTCTCATCACCTCACACCTGAACTATTGTAATAGCCTTCGAAAAGGACTGTCTTCCTCAAGTCTCCAATTTACTCCATCCTACATATAACTGTCAAGTATGTCACTCCCCTTACCCATAACCTACCCCCCACCATCCCACCCAGTTTAATCAACTCCAGTGGCTCTCTATTGCCTCTAGGATCAAATAAAAAAATCTACTGTTTGGCTTGTAAAGCTCTTCATAACCTGGCCTCTTATATTTCCAGGCCTCTTATATCTTAGTCCCCTCCATATGATCCAGTAACGGGCCTCCTTGCTATTCCTCATACATGACACATTCCATCACCCAACTTTGTGTGTCTCTCTTGCTCCCTCTCTTTCCCCTTTCCCTCCCTTCCTCTCTCTTTCCTCTCTCTTCTTTCTCTTTCCTTCCCCCTCTCCCTTTTTCTCTCTTTACCTCTCTTTCCTCCCTCTTACTTTCTCCCTCCTCTCTTCTCCTCTTTCTCCCTCTCCTCTCTTCTTTCTCTTTCCCCTTTCCCTCCCACTCTCCTTTTTTCCTCTTTACCTCTCCCTTCCCTCCCTCTTACCTTCTCCCCCCTCTCTCTTCTCTGTCCTCCTCTCCCTCTCTCCCCTTCCTCTCTCCCTCTCTCTCTTTCTCTCCTTCCCTCTCTCTCATCTCTGCCTCCTAGTTTCTCTGGTTTCCTTCAAGTCTCAGCTAAAGTCCCACCTCTGGCAAGAAGCCTTTTCTGTGCCTCCTTAATGTGGGCACCTTTCCTCTTCTGCCTACGTTTCTTTTAGACAGAGCTGTTTGCATGTTGTCTCCCCCAATAGAACATGGACTCCTTGAGAGCAGGGACTGACTTTTGCCTTTCTCTGTACCTTTGGTGCTTAGCATAGTGCCTGACACACCTTAATGTTTACTGACTGATTGAATTAACATCCCATAAAAGGAGGGCAGGAACTGCGGTGGAGAGAAACAGCGTATGACATATACTGAATGCATTTCACGGCAGGGTGACATCTGCCTTAGAAGAGCCAAAGAAAAGCCTGAAGTCAAGGCTATAGGCTTTGCAGCAAACTGGGAGCAGGGGCAGGAAGCTACTCCAGTAATGGAGTACTATGGAAATGGTTTTGTGTTCCTATCCTCTGGCTCGCTGTCACCTCATCCCTTTTACTCCCATGGATTTCCTGGATTCCAGCAATCTGTCTAGAACTCGATGTTGTCTTTGTCTCCTAGTAGTAGATTCTAGGGTACCGAGTTCCTCCCTGCCTGCCTACATACACCGCTGCTCGTTCCTGGCTTGCACTCACTTCTCCTGTCTGTGCTTGTCTGCCAGCTTCTTGGCTGTTTTATCATGTAATCTGGCTCCAAGTGTGGTCCTAGCTCCTTGTCTAGGATCCACCACCTGATGCCATCTATTCTCTGGCACACTGTAGACTGGGGAGCTGATGGAATCAAGGATCTGACATCCAAGAGCTCTTCCAATGACAGGTGATACATTAGGAATATGAATAGGTTCAGTTCAGGCTTGGAACATAGAAGCCTGGGAAACAGGCCAGATGAGATACTATCTGGAGACCAGGAGTATACGAACGGCTAATATAGGGAAGTTAGGATGCTGAAGAAACCGATCATATGTAGATCTAGAATATGTGTGTGAGCAGGTATATATCCATATATGAGGGCCAATGGGTGGCACCATAGTGCACAGAGTGCCAGGCATGGGGTCAGGAAGATTCATCTTCCTGAGTTCAAATCTAGCCTCAGACACTTACTAGCTGTGTGAACCCGGGTAAGTCACTTACCCTTGTTTGCCTCAGTTATCTCATCTGAACAATGAGCTGGAGAAGGAAATGGCAAACAAACCACTCCCTCCCGTATCTCTGTGACCCAAAATGGGGGTCACAAAGAGTCAGACACAACTGAAACAACTAAACAACAATTCGTAGATGAATGCATAACGATGTGTATTAAATTCAACTTGTTAAGTGCCTACCCCATTCAAGACACTTGGCTAACAGAGGAATTGTCCTTGCCATGAGGGCGCATAGATTCTATTGTACACAAAGTAATCTTGTATAGGGTAGGAAGCAAAAGGGAAATCCAGGTGAAGTGTATTAGGAATGTCTGATGAAGGATAAAATGCTTTCAGCTGAGGGTGGGGTCAAAGAAGAGCAAGCAAGCATTTATGAAGTGCTTAATATGCGTGTGGTCCCTAATATGTGCCAAACCCTATGCTGGGTACCAGGGATACAGAGTCTAAAGCAAAAGAGCATTGTTCTAGTTATTGTTACTATTATTACAACTAAGAGGAGCCGTGAGTCTCAAAGCATTGGGCTTGGAGTCTGGAAGATCTCAGTTCAAATATGGCCTCAGACACTCACTAGCTGTATGATCCCGAAAAAGTCAAGAGGATTTGGGTTTTAATCCCAGCTCTGCTACTTTCCCTCCTCTATCAGTTTAGACAAATCACTTAGCTCTTCTTGGGCTCAGTTAACCCCTTATCTGTGAAATGAAAGGGAACAAGATAACCTCCAAGTTCCTTTCCAGCTCTGTGTATGAGCCTATGATTACGGAAGGCCAGAAAAGCCAAGACTGATGGATTTGGGTTTTTATCCTGGTGGAAATGAAGAACTACTGAGGGGTTTTGAGGAGGAGAATTAAATGGACAGACTTGCACCTTATTTTAGCAGTTGCTTAAGGATGGATTGAGGAGCTGAGAGCCTGGAAAGAGTGAAAACAATTAGGAGGTTCTTATAAACAAACCCCTTATAGACAAGGGGTGATATAGGCCTAAAAAGGGCAATGGCAGTGAGTAGAGAAATGGGATACATGCAAGAGATATTGTAGAAATAGAAGTGCAACTGATTGGATATGGGGACAGAGGTGAAAGAAGGATCAACTTTAATCCTTGGGTTTTGAACCTGAGTGACTGGGAGCCAAAGGAAGATAAATCACCAACAGAAACAGAAACTGAAGGAGATATAGGTTTAGTGGGAGAAGATTAGGGCTTCCAAATTCAACATGCTGAATTTGAGGATATACAGGTGGTTGGAAATAGGAGACTACAGTCCAAGAGAAACATTAATCCTGGCATATCTAGGAAGAGGTAAGTTGGGTATGTTTTCTATAGAGACTATAATTATATAGAATAATTTTCATGATATAACCAAATAAGATTAATACATTAATATTCAATAATATATAACAACCACATACCAATATTAATTATAATACATTATTAACCAGTATACTAATATTAATAATTATTGCTGCTACTAATTTTTTACCCTATCATAAATTATGTAAATCAATCAATCAGCAATTGATAATTGCATAATCAATCAATTAGATGTCTAATATGTACCAGGCACTGGACTAAACACCGATGATACAAGAAAGAAAGAGCTACAGTCCCTGTCCTAAGGAAGCTTACATCCCATCAGGGGAGAAAACATACATCCATGGAAGTATGTACAAGACCTCTCCAAAACAGACATAGATGGAAAGGACCAGCAGCAGTAGCAACGATCAAGAAAAGCCTCTTACGGGGCGGCTAGGTGGTGCAGTGGATAGAGCACCGGCCCTGGAGTCAGGAAGACCTGAGTTCAAATCCGGCCTCAGACACTTAACACTTACTAGCTGTGTGACCCTGGGCAAGTCACTTAACCTCAATTGCCTCACTAAAAAAAGAAAAAAGAAAAAAAAGAAAAGCCTCTTACACAAAACAGTGCTCAAGCCTGAAGTCAAAGAGGGTTTCCAAGATCTGGAGGGAGGGAAGGAGAATATTCTAGGCATGGTGGATACCCAATACAAAGGTATTGAGATCAGGAGATAGAGACTTGTATGTGAATAACATGAAAGAGGCCAACCAATGTGGCAAGACCTTCAAGTACATGGGGAGAAAAATGTGTAAAAAGACTAGAGAAGAGTGAAGAGGTTGAGGAAAGCTTTGAATGCCAAAAAGAGAGGAATCTATAGTTGATCATAGAGGGAATGGGGAGCCACTTGGGTTCTTGAGCAGGGGGAATGACATGGTCAGACCTGTGCTTTAGGAATATCACTTTGGCAGTTATGTGTTGGATGGATTAGAGAGGAGAAAATATTGAGGCCAGAACAATTAGGAAGCAATTTACAATGGTCCAGGGCTAGGCTGGAAGCAGGGTCTGTGGTCTGGGAAGTGTTTCCATAAAGAGAAGGCTTAATATGAAAGAATGGGAGAAGTAGAAAGCTAGGAGGTGTTGGTGAGAAGAGAATTTCAAAATTCTGCACCTTGGAGTTGGTGGGGCCTAAAGAGTGGTATTAATGTTTTGTGTGGGCAGTGAAAGTTGTTGGAATTGAAGAATGTAGAGTCCTGTTTAGCTTCCCCAGAAGCCCTCTTTCTACCTCTACCTGCTAGGATACTAAGTCAGCATGAGTAGACTGGAAGGCCCCAAGACAATCAACTGTACTTGTTCCCTGGTATCCCAGGGTCTAAAGCAGGGGCCTCTGGCTGGTCACTGCAACCCAGGTCCTGGAACCCCACCACCATCCTTATGACTCTCCAACCTATGAGTATTGCTAATAAACACCATTCCACTTGCAACTTGCTCCCCTCTCTGTGTTCTTATCTTCTCTCCTGCACCCTCCCCATGCTCAGGAAAACTTTCCTGAGGCCATTAGTTGTTGCCCAGAGCTAGGCAGAGACTTCTCAGTAGCTGCATCTGCTTTTCAAGGGTCCCCTTAGAGAATGGAGAATACAATGGTTGGGAAGATGCCACTTGTGACCCCAACAATACAGACACCTTGCATTTCCACATGACACTAGAGATGGAACTAAATGCTCACCCTGCCTCTCCCCTCCACCTCATCCTCCTCTGGCTTCTGCACCATCCTCTTACTATCTTCCCCTGGTAACATATGCAGCAAAAGGGAGGACACATAACAAAGAGGTTGAGGATTTGTGTGGTCAGATTGTCAATAGGGTCATCATATGAATACTGAAGTCTTTATGGATAATGGCAGGAGATGAGATGAAGAGACTACATGCAAGCCTGAAGTCACTGAAAAAGACAGAAAGAAATAGCAGATAAGATCTAAAAGATCATAGAGAACAGAGGTACCAGAGTCCTTAAAAATGACAAATGTCCCTGTTTTTGTTTTTTAAAAGTAAATAGAATGGATCCTGCAAACCAAAGGTCAGTTAGTTTGACTTTGATTCCTGGGGAAATCTAGAATACAGGATGGATACTGAACAAATTTCTAGAAAAGGAAAGAACCAACAGCATTGTTTCATTAAAAACAGGTCAGGCCAATTTTCTTATCAAAAGAAAACTCTACTTTAATGTCCTTTATCAAAAAGGGCCAAAAAACTGGTATATCAGGGAATGCTGTAGAAGTTGTTTACCTAGATCTTAGCAAAATATTTGATAAGGTATGTCATGCTATTCTTGTGCAAAAGATGGAGAGATAAAGGCAGATAGATTTTTATTTTGATCATATGAAGGTCTCTGTTTATTAAAGCGATCTTAAATAGTTCATTTAATGATTTTAATATTATATTTAAGAAATCTTACCCAATGGATTTAGAATTTATTGAATGGCTAGACTAAAAGCATGGACATTAATGATTTGATACTCCAATGGAGTACCCCAAGAATCTGTTCTAGGCCCTATGCCATTTTTATCAATAACTTGGATAAAGACTTAGAGGCCATGCTTATCAAATTTACAGATGATACAAATCTGGGAGAAATAACCAACACAATGGAAGTCACCCAAAAGATCTTGACAGGCTAGTACATTGGGTTGAATTGAAGATGAAATTTGTTAGAGATGTTTATCCATGGATTCAAAGAAATTAACTTTACAAGGACAAAATGGGGAAGAATTGGAGAGGAGAAAGGGGAAGGGAATAAGCATTTACATAGCTCCTACTATTTGTTGGGGACTGTGCTAAGTACTTTACAAATATTATCTCATTTGATCAGAAATTGTCAGGGAAAATTGCCCTGATATTCTAGAAGAAGGTAAAATAGACATTGAAAGAATCCACCCATCACCTCCTGGAAGAGATGCCAAAAGGAAAACTCCCAGGAATATTATAGCTAAATTCCAGAGCTCTCAAGTCAAGGAGAAAATATTGCAAGCTGCCAAAAAGAAAGAATTAAAGTACCGTGGAACCCCAATCAGGATAGCACAAGATCTAGCAGCTTCTACATTAAAGGACTGGAGGGCATAGAATATGATATTCCAGAGGGCAAAGGAATTGGGATTACAACGAAGAATCACATATCCAGGAAAACTGATCCTAATCTTTCAGAGGAAAAAATGGGACTTCAATGAAAAAGAGGACTTTCAGGTATTTGTGATGAAAAGACCTGAACTGAATGGCAAATTTGACTTTTGAATATAAGACCCTAGAGAACCATAAAAAATTGGAGTTGGGGGACATACCTGGGGTTGTGCAGTGGGTGACTGTCTTGTGTCTGAGGTCAGGTTTTGGCTGGGATCCTCCTGGGTCCAGGGTGGATGCTTTGTCCACTGGGTCACCTAGCTGCCCCATGATGACATATTTAGGGTTAAATTGAGAGGTGAGAGGAATGCACTGGGGGAGGGGGAAGGGCAGAGGCAGCATGGGGTGAAATCACACATGAAAGAAACAGGAAAGGGCTTATGGAGTGGGGGAAGAGAGGAGGGAGGATCAGGGCAGTAAATGAATTTTACACTCATCAGAATAGGCTCAAAGACCTTAATCTCATCAGAGTTGGCTCGAGGGATTAACACACACCCAATTGGGTGGATTAATCTATTTAATCTGGGTAGTAAATGAGCCTAACACTCATCAGAATTGGCTCAAAGGGGGCAGTTAGGTGGCACAGTGGATAAAGCACCGGCCCTGGATTCAGGAGGACCTGAGTTCAAATCCGGTCTCAGACACTTGACATTTACTAGCTGTGTGACCTTGGGCAAGTCACTTAACCCTCACTGCCCCACCAAAAAAGAAAAAAAGTCAGTTATTCAAGAATTGGCTCAAAGAGAGAATAACATACACACTCAATTCCCCGGCAGGAAAATAGGAGGGGAAGGGGATAAAGAGAAAGGGGCAAAAGAAGGGAGGGCAGATTGGGGGAGGGGAAGCTAATCCCTTTTGAAGAGGGATAGGGTGAAAGTAGATAGATAATAGAGTAAATATCATGGGGAAGGGAATAGGATGGAGGGAAACAGTTAACAATAGTAATCATGAAAAAGAGAAAAGGGGGAAAAATTGCATAAAAAATATTTATAGCAACTCTTTATGGTGGCTAAGAATTGGGAATCAGGGGAATGTCCATCAATTGAGGAATGACTGAAGAAGTTGTGGTATATGATTGTAGTGGATGGTATCGTGCTATAGGAAATGACAAACAAGATGATACCAGAAAAACCTGGAAAGACTCATATGAACTGATATATAGTGAAATGAGCAGAAGTGGGAAGACACTGTACATAGTGACAGCAGCATTGTTTGATGAGCAATTATGAATGACTTAACTACTCTCAGCAATACAATGATTTAAGACAATCCCAAGGGACTAATGATGAAACTTACTATCTACCCCATAGAAAGAACTGATAAAAAGGGCACTTGTGGATTGTACATGTATAACTTGGTTGATATCTTATGGAGGGGGGAGGAAAGGGAGGGAGGGAGAAAAATCTGGAACTCCAAATCTTATGAAAATGCATGTTGAAAACTATGAGAAAAAAAAAAGCCAGTTCACACACTTAGAATGTGGGTAGGATATAGGTAACCTACCTTGTAAGCAATATTATATCTGGAGTGCTGCAAACCAGCCAGGTGATATGCAACAGGCAGTTGGAGATGGAAGATCAGAGCTGGGGAGAAAAGGGCAGTGATAGAGATAGCTATTTGAAAGCCAGCAGATTGAAATGATATTTGAAACAGAGTCTATGAATTGACCAAAGCAGCTCTTTTTTAGCAAAAACCATTCGTCCCCCATTTGAAGGGATTTTTTTCCTTCCTTTAACTTCCTGATAGATTATTACTAAGATCATTATTATGTTAGATACTACTTCTTGAAAAAGCAACTATCTTCTGGAAGAAATTATTTGGATAATTACTACCTCTAAATTATTATTTTAGAAAATATAAATTTGAGTATTACTTCAAATTTGGGGAAGAGAGTGAGTAAATCCAGGAAAGGGAAACTGAATAAACAGTAGTTTTAGGAAAATTCAAAAATAATTTTCAAGTGTTTATATGGTTCCTTTCCTCACTTAATCAGGCTCATAGCACTTAATCATTTGTTGAATAAAATTAATTTTATAGAAAGAAAAAGTTTTAGTGATAAAAATTATTATGTGTTGGTCCTTTGGATTGATGTTAAGTTTGCATGACAATAGCAAATCATTTCATTATTTTAAAAAATATTTTATTTTGTTCAGAAATGCATAATATATGCCATTTATAGTTTCATTTCATCTATGCTCAGGAATCCTTGATGAATGTTCTCCTAAGATTCCTTGCTATGTTGTGGAGTAAAACTCCTGGGTTCTTAGAGGTTATGCCAGCAGACCACAAACTCTTAGAGGTCTGAGCATTGGCTTAGCTCTACAACACTGGTTGCTATTGAGGTGATGAAATATTCCAGCCATGGCAAATGACCAAGATCATCCACCAAGTAACTGAAGCATTACCGTACTTACAACCCACATTGAGGAAATCACAGGAACACCGAAGTATGTTTGGAAAGAGAAAGAACAAGAAATGTACCCTAGGACTGATTAATCAACTATTTTCCATTTGGAGTTTAGGGTTAAAAGTCAGGCATTTGTTATTTTATGAAAAAGAAAGCATACTTATTCTTAATATTTATTTTTATTAGTGCTTATGAAATAAAAACATCTTCTGAAAATATTTTATTTTTCAAGAAATAGTAAAGATCTCTGCAAAATACATATACCAAAAAATAGTCTTACAACACATAGGACTTTGCATATTTTAAACATTATAAGCCCTTCTTTTAAAATAAAAATCATAAACTCTAAGTTCTTCAGAGTTCCAAGGATGGAGATCTGAAGCAAAAGTCTGGAGAGGTGGTAAACTTTCATCATGATCTCCTAATGATTAAATTACACAGATGAAATCGACTTTCCATGTGTTAGAGCAAAGTGACTTAGGTTTCAGGATCCCAGGGGACCCTGCAGAAGATACGATATTTATCAGGTATTCCCTATGAGGCGTAATTCACCTTTGCATAGAGTACAGAGTAGTTTACTTACCTTGGTTTATCGTGGTATTAATAGAGATACCTATGATAGATAAAAAGACCTGGGGAAAATCAAATCCTTTCACTGGATATATGAGGGGATGGGGAATAAGGGTTATTTGGGGAACAACAATAGGAAGACCCTTAAAATTACTGAGGCCCCCAAAAAGGTTTTATAAGGGGTATATCTATTGATACTTATCATATTAGAAATGAAAACCTCTTTTTTAAAAAACATCTTAGTATTATTATAAAAATAAGTCTGACCCACAGACTCCTGAAAGGGTCTCAGGATGCCCAGGAAATCCCCAGATCATACTTTGAGAATCACTGGATTTGATCATTTCTGACATCCCAGTTCTAACATTGTATGATTTCAGAGATAGTCAGGAACTGACATTTCTGCAAACGTTTCAATTAACATACTATGGAGGTTAGTTATATAGGCAAAAATCAATCTTTGTTTAATCTTCATTTGCAATTCTTCAGTCAGGAAGGACTGAGAGGGGGAAAAAGTATTCTCATGATTATTTCCAGAAAGGAAAATAAATTCTCATAAAGGCATCAGGACCTCAAATCCCTGTTTCTTCAGAATAAATGACCAGAAAATCGAAGGGAAAGCTCTATTACTCCAACTCAGTGGCTCAAGGGTTAGGCTAACAGGAAAGTCAGCTTGGGGTAATTAGGGAGGTGCTTAAGACCAAACACAGAGGTCTTTTGTTTGTATTCCCTGGAGCTAGAGGTCTACAGGTGAGGAAATGGAAAGCCCAGAGGTAAGTGACCTGGCCAGGGCTCAAAAACAATGAGCAACAAAAGCCAGAACTGAAAACCAGGTCTTCCATTCCCAAATCCATTCATCTTACATTAAGCTACATACTAAGCAAGCTACCAAATAGTCTCCTGGATATAACAGTTTCTTCCATTTGTAGGCATGGTAAATTCTGGCTTGACAGATGCTACATATGAAATGTTATATTTGAACCCATGGTGTCATTTAACTTAAATGGACTTAATGCATATAACATACAATAACATACCAGCAATTATTTGTCCATCATTTTAAAGTGAAGTGAAATATTTATTTTTTTCCATTCAAGGCATCATGAAGATAATGACAAAAGGTTTTGACATTAAAAAAAATAAGAAACCACATTCCAATTACATTGGAAAAAAAAAAGTCTGTTCTCTGATAAATTAAGATGACGAATGCTTGCTTAGAAAAGTTGGCTTTTAAAAGTACACCAAAGTTCTCTAAGCCATGTTTTTGGTTTAGAGGTTACTGTAAAAAGTAATTTTAAAAAGTTATCTAAAATCCTGAGAGATTTCCACTTGGTATTGCTTTATATGTCTAGAACAGATTTATAGAAAACTACCTTTTTTGGGAAGGAAACCACTTTAGGCTATAAATGTGGCTAAAATATGCTATATTTTGTCCCTTTATGATTTGAAAAACAAAATTTGAGTGCAGTTTTACATAATAATATAGGAAAATTAAAATTGTAAGCTGTAGTTATTATTACTGTGGCTACTTAAATGATTGGCCAAATTTGACTTAAGGACTTTTTGCTTTTAAAAAAAAAAAAAAAGCAAAGCTTTTGCCTGTTCAAATTCTAGTATGAGCATGGAAAGGCACTTTATAGGACTTGGCTTTGGTCTAAAAAAAATAAATTTGCACAATTAAAAAAAAATCAAGATGTCTATTTTAAGTTTTTGCTTATTGTACTAAAATTGATAAATGTAAATATTTATTCTTTTAATTAAGATAATGCTAATTTGGCCATCATGTAGCTCAAAATATCCTTAATTCCCTATTCTATCCAGGTGCTCATAATAAAGACAATTACTCTTTTTTAAAAAGCATTTTACAAGCACTTTTTTGTTCCAGTCATGAAAAAAAACTTGAATCAAAATTTTTTCTTTTGATAAAAATTCATAATGCCAGGGAGAGCAAACTAGCCAAGTCATTTAAAACTATTATAAACACATATGTTGTTTTTGAAAATTATACTCCAATTATTAAACTTATAACCTGGATGAACAATAAATAAAAATATACCTTAAAATTTTCTGTATCACTGGGATGAAATTCTACCTGACATGTCTATTTTAGGACTGATGACTCACTTTGGAATTATTATACCAATTGCGAATGACAGCTCCAGAGCTGCTGGTTACCACACAAAGTGCACCACCTATTGTCCACCAGGTTGGTATTTTATGCAGGAAAATAATCTGAAGTATGAAAGCAAAGACCACATCCATTGTTTTCATTATGGACACAGGCCCTGCCTTTTCTATCTGAAGTGCTCTTGTGATAAAAATCTGCCCCCCCAGCCCCAAAAGTGCTATTAATATCAAATACAGCCTATCTAAACCACAATGAGGTAGCCGCCACTCCCCCAACACGAAGAGTGCGATGACACACTCCAACAGTCCAATCACCAAATAGTACCAAATGCTCAGAAGGTAGTGCACAGACTTCCCCACCTTTCTTAGGATAACAAGTGTCAGAGCACCGCACAGGGCACTGCCCACAGCTGCTAATGCTCCTTTGAGGTGGTGGGAATGGTCGTCTTCTATTTCTGCTGTGTTGGAGCCAAACAAAAATGGTGGTCTTGCGATAAGCAGCACGCCAGCAATTGCAAAGAGAGTGAACAAAAGATCCCAAAAACTATATTTTTCCTTGAGATATATACAAGCAAATAGTGAAGTGAAAACTGGAGTAGTAAATGTGATAACAGTGGCATCAGCGATGGGCATTAACTGGAAAGCATAGTAGAGAAGGATCATGGCTGTGGAACCAAAGATTCCCCTGAAGAGAAGGAAAATTCGTTTGCCTTTTGGTCCCACAAACCCCGTTCTGTAAATTAAAATAAAGAAAAGCATGTTATATTAAATTTGTATTGATTTGCACATTTCGTCTACCCTGTAAAGGAAACTCACCAATGAGTAATATGTACCGTTAGCTGGATATGTGTCTGGGGAGGATATGCTCTACAGGAGAGGCTAAAACTACAGAAAATATGCAGTACAACAATGGAAAACAATCAAAGAACTAAAATTTTTTTTGCCAGAATCACTTGACCAGCTGCTGATTTTAAATCCAGTTACATCATTTAGAAAACTTTCTGCAATATAAACGGGCTAAAGATTGACTACAATCTTCACAATCAACGTGACAAGCAAGCACTTATTTATTTATTAATCTTGGTCCTTAAAAGGTTTATTCAGCTGCACCCCAGCCCAACTCACCAAACCCTGCTTTTTGTGTCTAAATCAGAGCTCCTCTCCCGATACAGCAAACTCTTTCTTTTTAAAAATCAATACTATCCTTTAATGACTAAGATGACTCCAGCCACAGAAACTGCTAAACAAGCATTTATTAAATGACCACTGTATACCCCCAGGGACTACAGATAGAGAAAATAATCCCTGGCATTCAAAAGATACTTAATTTGAACTCAGGACCTCTTGAATCCAGGGCCGGTGCTCTATCCACTGCGCCACCTAGCTGCCCCAATAAAAGGCATTCTTAATAAAATCTCTGTGACACAACCAACCAGTTAAGAGGATTAGACTATGCCTTTAAAGAAACTGAAAAGAAAGCCTAAAATAAAATTGATATAAATATAATTCCATAGACCACCATCTCCCCCTTCATAAATACCCTATTTTTTTTTTTAACTGGGGCTTTAGGGAGGGAGAGATAAGTCTATCAGATTTCTAGCGGGCTATCGTCTTTAAAATAAAAGGTGTCCAAAAAGTCTTAGTGCAGTTATTAAGCTTTACAGTAAATTATCTTAACATTGCACTAAGACTTTTGGGAAAACCATATTTTTTGGATTTTTACTTCTATTCACTAAAAAAATTAAGACTCACAAATTTTATATAGTATTATGTGACAAAGTTAACTAGAATCTAGATCCGCATATTTCTTTTATTAATTTCTTGTTGTCTGGAATGAAAATACATTTTAAGTGAATGTCCTAAAATTTTTTTTTAAATGGACTGTCCTGTGTGACAGTGAGGCTGAACAACCACTGGTCAGAGTATTATATTGAAAATCACTTCATGGGGTAGGAAGATGACTGAATTGACCTCTCAAGTCCTATATATAAGGCAGGATTCTATGAATGTATGTTGGTGAGAAGGAAACTATTTTTAAATAACTGAAATATATAGTTTACATTTGGAATTTTCTTTCTGGCTTCCAGTTTGAGAGTCGAGTATCCTTGCCCCAAAACAATCCAAATGATTCTAGCTTATTGTTTACCTCTGCCCCAACAGCATTCTAGTGAGAGTTAGAGGTTACAGTCTCATACTCTTAACACAGGGAAGGCAAAAGGAGAGGGGGAGGATAGGAAGAGAGCAGGCTGATAAAGAAGTCAACACTTTGGGGCAGCTAGGTGGCGCAGTGGATAGAGCACCAGCCCTGAATTCAGGAGGACCCTGAGTTCAAATCCAGCCTCAGACACTTAACACTTCCTAGCTGTGTGACCCTGGGCAAGTCACTTAACCCCAATTGCCTCACCAAAAAAAAAAAAAAAGTCAACACTGACTAGCTTCTCTCTTCCCTATGTAAGCATCAAATGATCTGTTAATTTACTACTTTTGTTTGTCCTACATACCAAATATCATTATATAATTATGTTATAGAATACTAGTCTGTTATACTGAATATCATATCATTATATATTAATTATACTATTATAATACTCTATTCTACTATATGTTATTCTATTATATAATAATTAGAATAGTAATAAAATGAAATATCTGTGGCTTAGAAAAAACTCTGCTGGCAACAACAATATACCATATCAAATAAGAAAAATAATTGGTGGTAGTGTTGCATGGGTATGAGAGTGAATGAAGCAATTACTCAGGAACATACCTTTTCAAAATGAGTACAGGTATGTTTCTTATGAGGCAGCTAGGTAGTGCAGTGGACAGAGGGCTTGGACTGGGGTCAAGAAGAACTAAGTTCAAATCTAGCCTCAGACACTTACTAACTGTGTGACCCTGGGCAAGTTACTTCACTTCTGTCTACCTCAATTTCCTCAACTGCAAAATGAAGATAATCACACCTACCTCACAGGATTATTGTGAGAATCAAATGAGATAATATTTGTAAAGTATTTTCCACAGTACCTGGCACAGAGTAGACTCTTAAAATATGTTTGTTCCAGGGGAAGCTAGGTGGTACAGTGGATAGAGCACCAGCCCTGGATTCAGGAGGACCTGAGTTCAAATCCGGCCTCAGACATTTAACACTTACTAGCTGTGTGACCCTGGGCAAGTCACTTAACTCTCACTGCCCCACGCCAAAAAAAAAAAAAATGTTTGTTCCCTTCTCCCACCCCTTTGTCACCTACCTCTACTTTATGGGAGGTAAGAAAATAAAAAGTTCATACTGAATTTCCATTTGGTTTATATGGAAATCAGGATGGGAAATCTCCTACAAGCAGATATATTCTATTGATATGACCATGAAAGTTGGTAATGGATAGGAACACTGACAAAACGTTTATTGATCAATGTTAATGGGGCTAATGAAGATTCTATAGACAAAGTAGACAAATTTTAGGTTTGACAAATTGTGAAAAACTATAAATTCCCTTATTTTACAGTTAAAAGTATACTTACTTTTTGTACATTAAGAAGGGAAGAATGAATAACATTTGGAACACACATCGAAATGCACTAATTTCTGTTGAATGGATATCTTGTATTTTTTTTACTAATAAGGAGGCCACCGAGAAAAAGAAGGCAGACAATAATGCATAAAACAAGCCAAGTCCCGGACAGGAAGCTTTCTTCTTAGTTTCTGAAAAAAGATTAAATTCCAATTAGTTTTTGTTTTCATTAGTACTTCTACTAGTTACAAAATGGTTATTTCAGTTAGAAATCTGGGAAAAATACCATAGTATTCAAAAGATGAATGAGTTCATCAACCTTACCTGTTAAGTCATTCACTCACTATCCCAAGCATCATTGTGGGCCATGTCTGATTGTACACAGCCATTTAAAAAAAAATTAGAGAAATACCATTCACTCCTCACATTGTCTATATCAGGAAACCAAGAAGCTCGCCGCTGAGATGACAAGAAAAAGCTGGAAAAATGGTTTGCAAAAAGGCAGGGGAAATTTCATTAGCCCCTCTAAAAACAGGTATTTACTATGGAAGCAGCTTCTCAAATGCAAGTATTCTCTAACTACTGAGTTAAAACAAAAATGTCTTTCATAAAAGCACTTTATACAAGGCAGGGAATCACTTTAGCAACACTAGGAGGCAGCATTAGCTCATAAATATCGATCTTTGTTTTTTAACAGTTATCTTGAAATGTTAAATTAAACTTTTCTTGTGTCCTGGTCTTCTCTCTCTGTAGACAGTAAACACCTTGAGAACAGGATAGTCCTATACTTCTCTGTAATTCCCATACAACCAATTATAATACCTTTCACATAGGTATACAACTATTTCATTTTTGGCCTTTATCATCTGAAGTTTATATGGGGGACCACTGGATTTGAAGTCAGAAGACCTGGGTTCAAGAAGACCTGGGTTCTAATCCTATGTCTGCTACTTTCTACCTGTGTGACCTGTCTTGGTTCCTTCATCTATAAAATGATGGGGTTGGACCAGATGACCTTTCAGATTTCTGCCTGTTCTAAATCTATGATTTTAGGATTCTTGGTTCCCTTGTTGGTCATATGAGCTTGAAATTCAACCATAAATTTCTATATCCCTTATATTCCTATACAAGGAGGTGTGTGTGGAGCACCTGATACTAATAGCCAAGGGTCTTCTCCCTGGGAGTAGTATAATTTGTGACACAAGTAAATTAGGCCTGGGATAAGACAGTACATAAGGTGCCACAAACTTTTAAAACTTTTTAAACTAATGACAATAAAACCATCTAGATTTTCAAGGCAGATGGCCTGATGCTCTTCCCAGTTATATAAGATACAACATTTAGAAAAGTACATGCAACCCTCAGTCCCTTGAGTAAAGGTTCAGAGAAGGCCAACCACATGGGAAGCTTTGTAAACTAAAATTATAATTTTCAAGACAGGAATGTACAGGGTTAGCCACTAAACACTACTGCTTAAGATGTTGCTAGTACCCTGTTAAAAAAACAACAAACAACTGCCCTATTTCTATAAATATATGTCACTTTACAATTCTAAACACCAAATAGCTTATATATTCATTTCAACTTTTAAGTTCCATTATTTTTTTTTTAATAAGAGAGGTAACCCACAGCCTGGAATGGAAGTATAACTATGGGAGCAAACTTTGCAAGGACATCTCTAAAAATTTATCATTTGTATTTAAGAATGGGTTTGTGGGGCAGCTAGGTGGGGCAGTGGATAGAGCACCGGCCCTGGAGTCAGGAGTACCTGAGTTCAAATCCGGCCTCAGACACTTAACACATACTAGCTGTGTGACCCTGGGCAAGTCACTTAACCCCCATTGCCTCACTAAAAAAAAAAAAAAGAAAGAAAAAGAAAAAAGAATGGGTTTGCTTGTTTAAATTTGGCTGAAGACTATTTTGTAGGTAGCAGTCATTAATGTACGTAATCAAAACCCTCCAGTTTATAGTCTGTATGAAAACAAAAAACTAGACATATTTCATCCCAGAAGAATGAAATTTCAAGACTGTTCCAAATTAACTGGTGTGAAATGCATGCCTCTGTTGTGGTTAGGTCCTAGAAATTACATTTTTGAAATTTCATACTTCAGGTCCAAAAGAAATAGATTCTTTTTTAAAGAAAAACATTCATGGAGCCTGAACTCCTAGATTAGAACAGGAAAAAGAAAAAAAGAAAAAAACAAACCTAGGACAGAAAAACTTCGCTTTTTCTGTCATTCCATACTTATAGTCATTAATGCCTAATTTTATTACATTTACTTCAAGAAATATTTTAACTTTCTAAGAAATTCTTTTAACTTAAGTCACACATTTGGACTTTAATTATACACACAAATATAATACAATTATATTCATAATTGGGACAAGTGGAACAGGTCCATGATAAGTCAAGTGGGGAGTGGGTGGGTGGGACTGGTTATATAGAAATAGTGGATGGGGATTAATCATATTCAAACTAACAGACACTAATAAGCCCCTCACCAAATTACTGTCCTCTGAAACTGCTTAAAATCTGGCTGGGAAGATAAGATATAGGCACATTAAATAATTAGAGAACATTTGGAGTCAAGTAACTTGCAGGGCAATCCAAGAGATATCACAAGGAATCCAAGTGCCAAACAAATGATACTGTTATCAGAGTTCAGTGGGGAGAGACTCCTGGGAACTCAAATGATCAGATAAAATCTCATGGGGGTAAAAACACTTACACTGGGCCTTTTGAAAAGTGTTAGGTTTTGGAAAGGCTGAATGTGACCAAGACTGATGGAGTGGCTCATTCTCTTCCCTACTAGACTCTAAACTCAAAGACTGGAGGTGCAGATGTTTCAGTATCTCCTTTAGCACTTAACAGAATACTTTCCATATGGTAAGCATTTAATTAATAATTAATTAATGATAATAAACTGAATTCTGGCAAAATGTCTACAAAGGTAGTCTGAAAAAAGTTGTGGGGTGGGGTGGGGTGGGGCAGCTAGGTGGTGCAGTGAATAGAGCACCGGCCCTGGATTCAGGAGGACCTGAGTTCAAATCCGACCTTAGACACTTGGCACTTACCAGCTGTGTGACTCTGGGCAAGTCACTTAACTCTCACTGCCCCGCCCCCCCCCAAAAAAAAAGTTGTGGAAGACCCTGAGTGCATCAAGTAGAAGGGGGATGAACAGCCTGGACTAGACCTTGCCAAACTACATTCACATTTCAATTATTGGCAATAACAGAGGGGAGCAGTAGTAGAGATCACTTCAAGTAGTGTTTGGCCTCGTAATGCATTCCTGTGTTTTACTTGAATATGAGAGAACATTCTTCTAGAACAATGCTTCAAACCAAATAATGAAAGCCATGGAGTGAAGTTTAAGCCAAAGCACTCCATTATAAATTTCAGCTATTGTTGTAATGCTCGAGTTTGCAAAGAACTTAAAGAAATTAGGTTATCCTTTTTTTTCCCCCAAGATAAAACTTAAAAAAAAAAAGATTTGTGGAGATAACAGAAGTTGGCCACATGTCGGAAGGAAAGGGAGAGAAAAAACAAACTGTAATGACATTTAATCTTACTTTTTAAGGCTTGTTTTCCAAAACGACTTTTTGTTTCAACCAAAGAGCCTCAATTGCTTCAACCTGAGTAGTTTCAAGAAAGCTACTAAATGTTGTTATTAAAAATGGCTATTGAAACCCTAAGCAAAGGGTGTCCCAAAAGTCTTGGTGCAGTTGTAAGCTATTAGGCTATTTAAACTATTATTGCTTAAAACTGCACTGAAGCGGGGGCAGCTGGATGGCACAGTGGATGAAGTGGATTTAGGAGGACCCGAGTTCAAGTCTGGTCTCAGACACTTGACACCAGCTGTGTGACCCTGGGCAAGTCACTTAACCCCCATTGCCTTGCAAAAAACCAAAAACAAAAACAAAAAAATAAAGAATATGTAGGTTAAAAAAAACTGCACTGAAGCTTTTGGGACACCCTCTGTTTTTAAAGTTTTCATCCTGTCTTCTGTTTTTGATATAATTATAATTATGTCCCCAGTATCCCTTCCCTACTTCCTTCCAGAAAACTATCCCATATAACAAACTAAAAGTTTGAGAAAAAACAAACACAACCCAGCACACTTGATGGATATATTGAAAAAGTCCAAAACCATGTGCAATCAAGGTTTTGTAATGCCTGTGGACCTCCCACCTACATCAAAGAGAGGGGAAGGAAGCTGGAGGTACATCCTGTATTTTAATGTGATTATTTAGCTTCAATTATTTGGCAATATAGTAATCATTTCTGAAATGAGTGATCATTCTTACCTTCCCCCGAAAATAATTAAATCTTCCCACACTATTTAACAGAATAAGTAATTATGTACTTTATGCTAAGGTAGAGAAAACTAGAGAGTTTCTAAATAATTACCAGCAACGAATATCATAAACAATTTTATAAGTTTGCAAAATATCCACTAATCATTACACTAGAATAGTTAATTGTTAGGTAGATAAGATGGTACAACTAGTCAGTTGCAAAGAGTTGAAGAATGAGCCACACCCTCAACCACACCCCCCACCTTTGTCACTGGACTGACATCACCATAACCAGAGCTAAAAGGCACTTATAGTAGGGACCATACAATCAACCAACCAACAATTATTTATTCTAACCTGTCCATTTTATAGATGAGAAAACCAATATTCCAGCAGGGAAGTGAATTGTCCAAGGTCACAAAATGAGTTGGTAGGACAAGAACTGGGGCCTGCTCTCAGCCCACCCATTTTTCCAGCATACATACTACATGCAAAGGGCTTTCCAATCTAATTCTATACATTATATAAAGAATTTAAAAAAATACTTCCCCCCCAAATACTTCCTATACTTGTCTCCATTGCCTTCCAGCCTAATTCTACACATTTAATAGATTTAAAAAATACTTTCTATACATTTCCGATTGCCTTCTAGCCTAATTCCATACATTTTATAGGCTTTTTTTCTACTTTCTAAACTTCTAGCCTAATCTGCTATATGGTAACTAATTGGGTGGCTCCATCCATGCTGTTCAACTTAAGTGACATTAATTGTGGATATGGGAAAAGGAGGGGTGGATAACTGTTTTCTAAATAGAGGTAGGGGTCTGAGAAGCAAGCAGCATTTCGGCGTTCAGCCGGAGGTAACACAGAGCTGCATGATTTTGAAAGAATGATTCCCGCGCGCCCCCAGCCACATTTCTGCCCAGACCCATCGCTCTCCCGGGCCGGGGGCTCCGCCGAGCGAGACTCGCCGGGGGTAGAATGGACTCTCCCGAGGCGCTCCTCTATGATCACACTTGACCTCACTTGATCAAGTTCAGGTTCAGGTTCAGGCGTGGGGCGCTCGAGCGCTCCCTTGCCAGGGGGAAATCTCTGGGGGCTGCTACCCGCAGGAACGCGGCTCCGGGGGAGGTGCCCAGGTAGGCACAGTCCTGCCGGGCTCCGCACGCTTCCTGCTGGGGGTCGGGAGGGATGCTCCGTCGGTGCCTCGTGGGCAGCCCCAGCCTATCCCCTGGCCGCGGGCGCCGGCAGCGGGACCTCGGGGTCACTCCGCCGCACTCACCGGCGTTTTCGTTTGGGATCGCGCAGGGACAGCAACCGCCAGGGGCAGGCAGCTGAGGGGCCGGGGCCGGGTTCGGGTCCGGGTTTGGGTCCGGGTCCGGTTCCACCGCCACGGCCGCCGCCTCCTCCTCCTGGCGGCCGCTCAGCTGCAGGCGCTCTTCCTCGGGAGCCTGCAGCGCCGGCTCCCGGAGCTCGGGCTCCTGCAGCGCCGGCTCCCGGAGCTCCGGCTCCTGCAGCGCCGGCTCCCGGAGCTCGGGCTCCTGCAGCGCCGGCTCCCGGAGCTCGGGCTCCTGCAGCGCCGGCTCCCGGAGCTCGGGCTCCTGCAGCGCCGGCTCCCGGAGCTCCGGCTCCTGCGGCTCGGCCGTCACAGCGCCCCCACCGCTCATCCTGTAGTCCCGGCCGGCCAGCACTGGGCGGCCGCCGGCCCCGCAGCCCCGGCTCTTCCGGCAGCCTCCGAGCGGCGCATGCGCGCGGCCGCCCCACCGCAGAACCCCTGCCCCTCCCCTCCCTGCTCCCCGCCCTCGAAAGGCTTCCAGGGGCGCCCCGGGGGCTACCCCGCACGGTCCTGGATCACCCTGTCCCGCTGCGCACGCGGTCTCCTGGGGCCCCGGGAGCCGCGTTGAAGTTACAAACTAAGCCCGTAACCCAAGCCTGTGAATTTATGCGACTCGTGTGTGTGGTGTGTGGAACACCCCTCAACTATCACGGGCAGGTGGATGCCCTTTGCCCCAGTGCCACCGATTGAAAGTTCTATAGCGCAAGAGCTCCCACCTCTATGCTTACCATTGGAGAGTCAGGCAGAGGACACCAGGAGCTGATTGCAAAGACATTCACTGAAATGTCATAGTAGCAAACTCCCTGACAAACACGTGTCACACAAAACACTCCATCTCCAGACACGGGACTTTTTGTTGGATGTTCTCCATGCTTGTGACACTCTCTCTGCTCGTTCCTCTCCCTTGGCTTCCTTTAAATCCTCGCTAAAATCCTACCTTCAGCAGGAAGCTTTTCCAGATCTCCTTTAGGGCTAGTGCCTTCCCTCTACTGATTATCTCCTATTTATCCGGTACATATTTCGTTGGTACATTGCTCTGCTCTCTTACCCCTTCCCCCGGACTGTAAGCTCCTTGAAAGAAACTGTTTTTGCCTTTCTTTATATCCCTCAGCACTTGGATCAGTGCCTGAAACGTTGTTTAGTCGTTTCCAGTTATGTCTGACTCTTCATGACGCTTTTGGGGATTTTCAGTGCTTTGCCATTTTGTTCTTCAGCTCATTTTACTGACATGGAAAACGAGGCAAACAGGGTTAAATGACTTGCCCAGCTAGTAAGTGTCTGAAGCAGGATTTGAACTCATGAACATATCTTCTTGATTCCAAGCTCAGTACTTTATCCACTGTGCCATCTAGCTGCCCACCAAAAATCTTTGTGACCTCATTTGGGGTTTTCTTGCTAAAGATACTGGAATGGTTGATTCTTTCCTTTCCCAGCTCATTTGACAGATGAGGAAACTGAAGTAAACAGGTTTAAGTGACTTGCCCAGGGTCACATACTAAGTGTTTGAGGCAGGATTTGAACTCATGCACAGGAATCTTCCTGATTCTAAACCCAGTGCTCTATCCACTGTGACACCTAGCTGCCCTCTCAACTGTGCCACCTAGCTATGCCTGAAACTTAATAGGTGCTTAATAAATGCTTATTGACTGACTGGAAATATAGGACACCCATAGGTTTTCAAGTGAAATGACATACACTTTGCCAACACTATCTATACCTCCAATGCCCCTTGCCCTAATGTTTTCTCTGTCTTCTCCAAATTTCTTCTTGTTGCTTTTCCTGAGGTGCTGCTGGGTAAGTTGTTCAGCTAGACTTCTGTGCTTGCTCCTGCACTGGGCTGTGGATCTTTGCTGTCTGGCATGTTCAGGTTTAGCTGAAATCCTGCCTTAGAGTACTGTTATGCACTTTTTGGGGAAGAACCAGGGCCTATACTTACTCTAGGATCAATTCATCTCCCAAAAGTATGATCCCCGCAAGGTTCCAGCCTGGCACCTCTTTTCAACAACTCCAGTGGACTCAACTATGCCATTGGACTCTACTGCACTGAATCTTAATGTGTTTCTCTGCTGCAATATGCTACTGACTGAACATTATGAAAATAATAATAGCTAGCATTTATATGCTTTAAGATTTGCAAAAACACTTCATAAACATCTCATTTGACCCCCACAACAACCCTGGGAGGTAAATGCTATTGTTGTTCCCATTTTATGGAGGGGTAGACTGAGGCATATGGTAGTTAAATGACATAGCTAGTAAGTGTCTGAAGAGTGGTGAATCTGGAGTCAGGACAATCTGAGTTCAAATTTGGCTTCAGACACTTTCTACCTGTCACTGGACAAGTCACTTAACTCTGTTTCCTTATCTGTAAAATGAGCTGGAGAAGGAAATAACAAGCCACGCTAGTGTCTTTGTTAAGAAAATCCCAAAAAGGGGTCACGAAGAGTTGGACACGGCTGAAAAAAATTGACCAAACAAGACTTCCTGACTCTAAGTAATCAATCTGTCTACTTAGACCACCTAATTTCAGAAGAATCAAATTTATAAGTAATCCATAGGAAAAGGTAAAGATACATGATGAATGTAAGTTGGTTGGAGAATATTACTAATAATGGCACATACAGGAGGCTAGATTCATAGTCCAAAGACATAGATTGGAATCCTAGCTCTGGGACTAATACTTGTATGAGCTTTGGCAGGTTACATCACCTCTATGCACTTCTTTTTTTCCCATCTGGAAGATGAAGGATTGAAATTAAGATTACTTTAAGATGACTTACAGTTTTAAATCATTTACCCTGCAATCCTTGGTGACTTAAAAGATGTCATCAAAGACATGTAGGATAAGAAAGGAAGGTGAGCCTGTCATGTAGGTAGAGTTAGAGATACAGATTCAGTGCTATGACTGCACTGGTATCTAAGAGAACCAGAGAAAAGCCTCCAGCACACTGGCTAGCTCCTTGATAGAAAGCTGTGAACAAGAACCACACAGTTTGAGAAGGTGTCACTGTAATCTGAACCTGAAGAAGCATCATTGTTGTTCAGTTGTTTCAGTCATGTCCAACTCTTTGTGATCCCATTTGGGGTTTTCTTGGCAAAAATATTGGAGTAGTTTGCCAATTCTTTCTCTAGCCCATTTTTACAGATGAGAAAACTGAGGCCAACAGGGTTAAGTGACTTACCCAGGGTCACACAACTAGTAAATGTCTGAGGCCAGATTTGAACTTGGGAAGATGAGTGTTGCTGACTCCAGGCCCAGAATTCTATCCACTGTGCCACCTAGCTACCCTGAAAAAGTAACCACATCAATGAGATAACAGATATAGCAAACTTTGGAGGTTGTAAAATTTATCTGTTATATGGGTTTCACACAACCCTGAACCCCATGGACATTTCAAGTTCAGTGTAAGATTGTTCTGTTGGTCAATTGAGCTACTTATAACAAGAGCCCCCATCCAGTGCATTATCTACTGCCAGACCATACATATGACATATAAATTAAATTGTAAAGTAATTAACATATAAAATAAATGTTAATAAGAAAAAAGGAACTAAGTAGCAGAGTCAGTCTATGCCCTGTACACAAATGTGTGTGTGTGTGTATATGTGTATATATAGAAATTATATATGTAAATATGTTTGTGTGTGTGTGTGTGTGTGTGTGTGTGTGTGTGTGTGTGTGTAAAATCTTCTATACTTCCCCAGAGAAGGTTAGATTTAGATACCAGTTAGAAACTGACTGGAGAAGGCTAATGAGGAGCTGGGGAAACTGTCCCTCTGCATGTGGACAAATGAGATAAGAGAACTGTGAATCAATCCCCAGTCTTCTCTCACCAGGCTGGCAATGTCAGTCACTGAGATATGCTAATCTGGGGGAGGGGAAGGCAAGGGATGAAGAAATCTGTTGCTCAGGAGTCATCAGGTTTCTGCCTGACCTCCTCTGTCCCTGCTTGCTCCCACTCTTCTGTAAGTCTTGTTTCCCTTAATTCGTTCTGCAGGTCCAGCCCCATGCCCACAGCTGTTCAGTCCAGTCAACTCTCTTCTCCCCCATCCATGTGTCTCTACTTCTCTTCTTTTTTCAGTTTTTCCTTGCCTGATACAAACCCCATATTCAAGTAAAATATTCTTGGGAGTCTCATGTCCTACAGGTCACTTCTCCAATGAACAGCGACTCCCCTCTATCATAACCACAGGCAAGTGAAGCTTTCCTGGAGAGCTTCCATTCAGGGCAGCCTGCCTACTCCATTTAAATCTATGAACTGATTTATTCTTTTCAAGCCACATTCACTCTATACATAAATGACTCCCTGCCTGACAATCCAGCTCTTGTGGAAACTTCTTTAGCAGTACCATTTGGTAATCAACTGTCCTAGTAGAATGTCCAGTCATTGCTATGCCTACCATATACTTTTCTTTTGGTAACAAAGTGTTTCATCTGTTTTGCCCAAAGTAGTTTTGCATATTGGCACTTGTCTAGGAAAAGAACAGACTTTTTATTGTTTCAGATAGGGAAAAAAAAAAGTAGAATTATAAAAGCATTCAGGGACCTTAGCGATCATGTAGACCTACCCCTCTCTGTTGTGGTCTGGGAAAACCTCTAGTTCTTACCCAGATTTTTCTGTCCAACAGCCCCCCTATTTCTTAGACATGACTCTTTCTCCTTACTGGTACCCCCTTCCTTTCTGCCCATTCCACCCTCATCCCAATATATAGAAACCCTCTATACTTGTAACATTCCAGACTGGAAATGATCAACTTCCTAATTGATTATCATCTCCCTGCCCTGTGACCTCAGGGGTAAAAAAAAAACAAAAAACAAAAAAAACCAACCAAACCAATTAAACTCACCTGAGTGGTACTTCCCCTCCCTAGAAAAATATCTGATCTGGATGGAATCAGTCTGGATATCTTAGTCAATCCAGGAAATGCCCTATCCCTAGAAAGGTCTGAGTTCCTCTAAGGCATAGACCCAGGAAGCCTAGATCTTTATGAATTCCTTCCTGCTATGACCTAAAGTCCATGATTCTCAAAGCTTCCTGGTGGCACTCTCTTATGGGATTAATATTCTAACCTTCTCTTTATCATGCATTTAACTAGTTTTGCCTTGAAAGTTATTGAAACCATTCTCAATACTCAGGAAACTAAACCCTCAGACCATTTCCTGGCCCTAACCCTAACCTTCATGGTCCTCTGAGTCCCAGAGGCATGTACTCCAGAGGTACTCTGATGCTTGGATGCTGGACCATAATGGATAACTTTGCTCAGCTGAATCACCTGGCTTGCTTTCAAGAGTTGTCTATAGCTTGAGAAGGTGGACGTCAGAATATCCCCTACTGAAAATCCCCCAAAGTTTGTGAAGATTAGATCTGAATAACTTTGTAGATTGCATGACTAGAGGGAACTACTTTTATTCACTGTGTAATAATAATAATAGCTATTATTGTTGTTACTATATGGGGCAGCTAGGTGAATAGACTGTTAGGTCTGGAGTCATGAAGGCTCAGACACATACAAGCAATGTGACCCTGGGCAAGTCACTTAACCTCTATTCACTTCAGTTCCTTCTCTGTAAAATGGGGACACACCAAAGAAGAAAATAGTAAAATATTCAAATATCTTTGCCAAGAAAACCCCATGGGGTCAAGTAGAATTAGATATGACTGAAAGACTGAATAATAATAGCTAACGTTTATATGGGGCAGTTAGATGGTTTCAGTGAATGGATAGAGTGCTGTGCCTGGAGTCAGGAAGACCTGAGTTCAAATCTGGCCTCAGATATTTACTATGTGACCCTGGGCAAGTCACTTAATCCTGTTTGCCTCAGTTTCCTCATCTGTAAAATGAGCTGGAGAAGAAAATGGCCAACCACTCCAGTATCTTTGCTAAGAAAACCCCAAACAGGGTGACAAAGAGTCAGACAAGACTGAACAAGAAGTAGATGACAGTCGCAGCCTAGAAAGAGAGAGCCTGGAGAGAATGAGGGCCTGGTACTATGCCCCAGGCTATACATGCAAAAATGGCCTATTGCTTTTCTCATGGCTTTTGCAAAGCCCCTTTAGTATTAGCAATGGGCACACTTACTTTACCTAAGATACTTTCTCAATTTACCTTCAGTTGTTTCTCTCCTCTGTTTGGAGGGCTGGGAAGGTTGGGGGGGGGGAGGAAGGGCAGAACACTAAACTCCTCCCAAAGCTTTCCTTTATAGAGGGCTCACTATTTTCCCCTTAACTCCATTTTCCATTGGCCACTCTGCTTGGCTTTGAGTCTATGAGCTGGTAACTCCTACTGCCCTTCTCTTTTCAGCTTTACAGGCTGCAGAGATATGTTGCACCATTCTTGCAATTTCATTGATTAATCTCTATTCGTCACTAATCATTGAGTCCAGGTAGAAGCTTCTGTAATTTCTGGTGGCGATGACTGGGTCTTGAATGGCCACCATTAATTACTGTTTTCACCCACAGATCTTCAGGACTAAACCAGTTGTTTGTTTCCTCTCTGTTGAGATATCACCGACTGGTTTTTAGCATCATTATAAATACTAGTATTATTACCTCTGCCAATATGTGTTAGACTTTGCTCTTCCTCTTTACTCCCACTGTAAGCCCCTTGTTTACTCCCATCTCTTTTCATCTAAACTATTGCAATGTTGTACTAACTGGTCTTCTTGTATCTTGTCTATCCCTTCTTCAATCCATTTCCCGCACCATCTCCTGATTGATCTTTCTAATGCATTGCTATGATGATGTCACTAAATGGCTCCTTGTAGACTCTTCAATAATGTATGAACTCTTGACCCTGACATTCTGTCACTACAATCTGGTTCCAATCCACCTGTCCGACTTTGTCATATATTCCTCTTTCATATAGTTGATGTTTTAATTAAACTAGACTCCTTTCTGTCATTTGTTCTCATTCATGTCTTCGCCCATGCCAAATTTGATGCTATTTCCTTACATTAACTCCAATTCCTGTCAATCAATAAACATTTATTATTAACATTTATAAGTCAGGAATTGTGCTGTGTTTTCACCATTTGATCTTCCAGTGGACCATTCAAGACTAAAAGGTGGTGGTAATGACCCACTTCTGCCCCATAGCTTCTCCATTCTGGTCACGATTATTAGCAATTAGACCAAGTGAGGGTAAGTCTGTTAACTGGAATGAAAATTGATGTAGGTGAGTACCCACATGTACATTATATGATGTACATTGTTCTGAACATATTTTGTGACAGTCTTTTGGCATAAGGGAGTCCATCTTGGGAGAACATGAGGTTCCCCATTAGTCTTTGCTTTCTACACCTGGGCTCACAATGCCACGTTCCCCAGGTATAGGTCCAGCTGTCAACAGGCTAAATCCTTGTCTGAATACCCAGTTTACATCTAAGGAAAAGCCTGTAGGCCAGCCAGAGACATGGGAAAACAACTCTTTAATGAGTTTGGGTGCTGAGAATATTATGCAAAACAATGGGAATCAGTTCTATGCAAAGCTTTATCGTAAGCAATGGAGAAGAGGCAGAAATGAAGGAGAAGGGAGCCTGTTTACAACTCAGCCATATACACTAACATAGAGTATAACTCATGTAAGAGTGGTGCTGCATTGGGGAGCACACAGACAGGGGTCCAGTTAACAGGAAGGGGGTGCCGCATCAGGAAGCCATGCTCCTGCTGGAGTGGGGTATGCATTCCAAAGGGCCCTTCTGAGAGTGGGGTTCTTATCCTCTGATTTTGGATGGCCTTCCTGGAGCTGGTCAAATCATTTATCAAGGGTCAAGGCAAAATATTATTTTGAGAGGTTTGTTATCAGGAAGAAAAAAAAAACAAGCTAGTGACAGACAAAATACTACTTTGAAGGTTTGCATATTGGGGAGAAAAATAAGCTGGTGGTAGACAAAATATTGTTTGGGGGAGCACAGCTGTACTAACCTTCAAAAAATGTTATCATCAGTATTTTTCCATGAGTATGTTCTATAAGCTTACAACCTTCCTTAAGGGGAGACGATCATGGTGGCCTCAAGAACTAATCATCTAACCACATTCCAAAGACAAATATAAGCTAGTTTTGAATCATCTATTGTTTGATATCACCCACCTGCTTTACCATTAGCATGGATAATCTAGTGCACATTACAGACCTCACAGAGCTAGTGTAGGGAAAGTACTTTGTGATCCTTAAAGTACCATGTGACCTATTATTACTACTAATCTCCAAATCCCTTTTGACAGCTCTGCTTCGCCAGGGTTGTCAAGATGTCTTAAAAAGTAGTCTGTAAAGCAGGGAAAGACTTGCATGAAATAATAAAAGGTAAAGTGAACAGAATCAAAGAACATTGTATACAGTAATAGCAATGTTGTTCAAAAAATAATTGTGAACAGCCAAATTATTCTGATTACTATAAACATTTAAATCAACTACAAAGGACCTATGAAGAAAGATGCTATACGGTACCAGAGAAAGAACTGATAAATAGAAGTACGCATAGTATAGTGATGGCCTTTTATTTATAACATATGTATACATTTATTAATCTACATCAGATGTTGGCCTTCTCTAGAGTAGGGTGGGGAGGGAGGGAGGCAGTTTGGAACTTAAAATGTAACAAAAAAAAAGAATGCAAATGTTTTTGTTTGTTTGTTTGTTTTGGTGGGGCAATGAGGGTTAAGTGACTTGCTAAGGGTCACACAGCTAGTAAGTATCAAGTGTCTGAGGTCCTCCTGAATCCAGGGCCGGTGCTTTATCCACTGTGCCACCTAGCTGCCCCCACAAATAATGTTTTAATTCAATAGTGTCATATTCCAAAAGATCCCCAATGCCTTGCCCACTACCCTGCAGTCTTTCAGATGATTTCACAACATATCTAACCCTACTCATTTTTGTAATAAATGTAATTCAGGCCTGTTGAGCCATAAATTTTTCTTTACTGGTTTAGTACTTGTCTGTTACCATAAATATAATTTATTTGATTACTCTGTGTGTGTGTGTGTGTGTGTGTGTGTAAAATCTCTTAGCTGAAGGTGCCTTTGCTGCTCAGCATACCTGTCTTTTCCTCTACATTTTCACGATCTTTAGGCAGCAAAGAGATATGAGGCAGAAGGGAGAAGAGAATAAGCATTTATTAAGTATCTACTATGTGGGGTATTTGGGGTATTGAGGGAAGATTAGCACTTCTGGTCTTAAGGCTTGCTGAGACCATTTCAAGGCTGCTCATCCACCTTTGGTGTCTACCTGGCACTCAACTCTTACCTATGGATCCAAGAAGCTGTAGCATGCAGCAGCCACACCCCTGTAAAATTGTCTCTGCAGATAGGCTAAACAAGGTTGAGGGTAACTGACAGGTATCAAACATATTGATGAGTTGGGGGAGTGTCTATCCCAAGCATGTGAAGACTTTCCCCAGTGAAATGGAAGGAGAACAATTTGTTCCAATGACCATAAAGGTGGCTGGAGCAAGCACTGTGGTGTGTTGAGTCCTTAATCCAACATCAAAGATGCCGCAGTTATCTACTGCATCTCAGGCCATCACCAATAGTCCTGTATTTTGTCTGGCCACTTAACTTATATGACTCTGGAGGAAAGAATGAGGCTGATGAAGTTGTGCAGCTCTGCCTCACTTAAATACAATTTATACACAAGTCAGTACATTACCCTGTGATAACATCAGTCCTCTTCGAAAAGGAAGGGTGAACAACAACTGTGTGTCAAGCTTTTTACAAATATTATCTCATTTGATCCTCAAAACAATCTTTGAAAGTTGGTGCTATTATTATCTTCCTTATTTTACAGCTGAGGAAACTCAAGTAGATAGAGATTGAATGAGTTGCCCAGGGTCACACAGCTAGGAAGTTGCTGAAGCTGGATTTGAACTCAGGTCTTTCTGACTCCAGGCCTAGCCCTTTATCCACTGCACCATGTGGGGGGAAGTGCAGAGCAGGAATAGCTACAGTGGAATTTTATGTACAGTGGGTAGTTACCATTCTTCTCCTCTGCCTTTATCACTATGACCAAGAATGCTTGATTACAAAGGCTTACACATATGACCTTTGGGAATTTCTGTTCCCTTTTGAAGAAAAGGGGACAGAACACAGGATAGAGTTGGGGATTAGAGATTCAGAGTAGTCGTGGTAGCTATTCAAGTCACTTCAGATTTTAATTTTGTTACATTTTGTTGTAATTAAGCTTTATCCACTCTAAATGTCAAGTGAGTAAATTCCTGAGAATTTATCCTCATAAGACAAAGCAAGATTGGGAACCTAGATGGAATGAGGGCTGAGTCATCTGATGTTATTATGATTTTGACTGAATTAATTAATATCCAGAGTTTTAATGCACCCAGAACGCTTGGAAATGTATAGAGCAATTAGAACATAGGAGGTGCTTTTTCATGAGCTCAGTTTGCTCAAGTTGGCATAACTCAAACAGTGAACGCTACCTGGAGGCAACCGCTCCAAACCCCACTCCTAATGGGAGAAGCACACCAGTCATGTGTGGTACATTGATATTTATTTAAAATGCACCCCAAATATTGCAATTACTATTACTACTACTACTTTAAGAAATACATTATGGACAGTTAGGTGGCACAGTGGATAGAGCACCAGCCCTGGATTCAGGAGGACCTGAGTTCAAATCTGGCCTCAGACATTTGACACTTACTAGCTGTGTGACCCTGGGAAAGTCACTTAACCCCAATTGCCTCACACACAAAAATACATTATAAGTACTAGTAGTCATTCGTGTAACATTCAACTTAAAAATGGAATGTGTTCAAGTGTGTACATAAGCTAATTGTTTGGAAGTCAGAATATATTCTCACTTAGAAATAATTTTATAAACAGCATTTAGTTTCCCGAGGTAAGTCATAAAA
Source organism: Dromiciops gliroides (assembly GCF_019393635.1). Classification (NCBI taxonomy): domain Eukaryota; kingdom Metazoa; phylum Chordata; class Mammalia; order Microbiotheria; family Microbiotheriidae; genus Dromiciops; species Dromiciops gliroides. The sequence continues at coordinate 79,973,493 of NC_057862.1, forward strand.
GTTCATTCATTCTATATCCCCCAAAAGGACTAATATACTTTAGAACCTAGAGTATAATCTAGAGTCCAGAGCCTAATTATGATTTGTAATTTAATTTCTGTGGGAAAACATCCTGAATTTCAGTTTGGGACACCAGGAACACATCTTCCCCAATGCAGCCAATGTATTCCCCAGTGCAGGAAAATGATGGGGCCATTGTGGGCAATAAGACTCAGGTGTTCACATGGAAAGGCCATTCATAAAACCAGTATTTATTAACTATACTCTATGTTGTATTTTATATTTTACTAAATAAAATATTGTATTTTATAGTTTATGAAAATGTTTTCTTGATTCCTATTATTCTCATGACCTAGTAGTAGAATTGAGAGTGTGTTCACTAAATTTGTAGATAAAACCAGTCTCTTGGGTGGGGCCCATGTGTACATGTTTTTGGAAGAATCCTAAAACTCTTTGGATAGGCTCAGAATGGGCAAAATGACCTTGGTTAAGCAAAGAGGAAACAGATAAAAGTTCAATATGAGCAAGGGTAGATTTAGTGGCCCATTGGGGAAAAAAATGAACTGTTCAAATAGAAAATAGAAAATGACTGTTATTTGCTTATGCTTTTTTTTTACACCAGCTCTTACTTATTGACAAATTATATACTAAATTGCTAAATATTTTTACTTTATTCATCTAATGATTAGGAACATAACATATTTTCCAGATTGACAGTGGAAGAGAAATCTTGGAGGAAAATGGTCCCTCACAATGGATCGAGAAGGGAGGGAATGGGTATGGATGAAAAGTATAGTAGGTCTACAGCTTGGGATGGTGGAGTTGGTTGAAGGCAAAATTCTCTTGTTAGCCAAGGCTAGTGGCCCAACAGTGGGAGCCACTGCCTCTTAAAAGAAGACATATTGACTAAGACTTTTATTATCCACCATGATTTACTGGACTTCAACTCATTAAGTCCAGTTTCCTTTGAGTTTATAATAGTGGAAGGCCAGGATGCTATGACCTTTATTTACATAATAGAAGCAGGATAGGATGGTAAGTATTTGAGCCTGGGAAGGGTGGTATCTTTCATTAGGAAGAGGTGGGGAGTCATATAGACCAAACATCTGCAATTGAGGGGGCTAAGGCTGTTGTCTACTTTGGGCATGGGGGATGTTTATATTGAAACTTAAAACTAAACCTTGATTTATCTCATAGAAATGATGTGTGGATGAGAAATGATTCAGACCCCAAACTAGAGTCACAACTACATTACTTTATACATTATTAAGAGTGCGCTAAACTGATACTGCTGGCTCAGTGGATAAAGTGCTGGATCTGGAGTCAGGAAGACCAGAATTCAATTTGGCCTCAAATACTTACCAGTTGTATGACCTTGGGCAAGTCTCTTAACCTCTGTTTGCCTTAATCTACTGAAGAAGGAAATGGTAAACCACTTCAGTATCCTTGCCAAGAAAACTTGGTGGACACTATGGTCCCCTGCATCACAAAAAGCCAGATAAGCCTAAATAATAACAAACTGATACTAATGCTCCTAGCAGAGGAGAAAGGGGAGATGGTTCTAAAAATACACAAACTTAAAAAAAAAATTAGATGGAGCAGCTAGGTGGCGCAGTGGATAGAGCACTGGCCCTGGAGTCAGGAGGACCTGAGTTCAAATCTGACCTCAGACACTTGACACTTACTAGCTGTGTGACCCTGGCAAGTCACTTAACCCCAATTGCCTCACCAAAAAAAAAAAAAAATAGACTTCTTTATTTCTTGGTATTTTAAAAGTCTAAAGCCTCCTAGTTATAAAGGGACAACATTTCAAGCTGTTGGAATAAGAAAATCATGATATTAAATATAATGAAAATGGATGATTCAAAATATATCATTTAGATTGCCTTTGCTTATTGCTTAAAGTAATAAAAAAGAATTTCACTGACTGTGACTGTACTGAAATTATGTGTCCTTTTCTACCTTTATATGCTTAATATGCCATGATAGTAAAGCCATATTCTTGAGCTCAGCCTTTTGTAAAATGTCTTGCTCTTTTGACAAGCTTTAGTAACTTCATTTAAAATACAGCATTTGACTATACATGCTTGTAACAGGAGTTTTATTTTTCTTGTTTCCCTAATGTAGGGAGCAGGAGAAGAAAATCCCAACCTGAAAATAAAATAAAATGATATAAAACATTAAAAAGTAACCTATTTAAATATTCATGGTAAAAGTAATCTTTATCTTTGGGAAATTATGTAAAATAATTTCTATTTTAGTAATACTGAATTTGCTGTCTGTATATAGTATTGAATATGAAATGTATTTACATATATTTTGGATATATGTTGCATATCTCTATTCATATGAAAAACTATGATCAGGTCTCTGTTTTGAAAAATGAATTCTGAAAGTCTATGAAAACATATTATGTTTACATTTTTTATTAAAAGGGGCAGTTTTACTGGTTGGTTGGTTGTTGTCCTTCATTCTTGAAGAGGACCAAAATGATATCACTATGTTAGAATAAAGGTACCGTGAGTCCATCTAATCAGACTAATACGAGCTCAGAAGGCTACACCACAGGTTGGGCACAAATAGTCCACATGAACATTTGGAGTGGAGATGTCTCTAAATTTGAGCATTTCATATTTCTTTTCAGCTACTACGATTCTGATTTGTTCATAGTGCACAGTGCCTTCTTTGATGCAGGTGCACCATGCTGGGTGGTCTATTGCTGTTGTTTTTTTTTTTTTTTAGTGAGGCAATTGGGGTTAAGTGACTTGCCCAGGGTCACACAGCTAGTAAGTATAAGTGTCTGAGGCCGGATTTGAACTCAGGTACTCCTGATTCCAGGGCCGGTGCTCTATCCACTGCGCCACCTAGCCGCCCCTGGGTGGTCTTTTGCTAATGTCTCCCATGTCACAAAATTAATTCCAAAGTTCTTCAGTGAGACCTCAAGAGTGTCCTTGTATTGTTTCTTCTGACCTTCATGTGAGCACTAGCCTTGTGTGAGTTCTCCATAAAATAATCTTTTAGCCCAACATATGTTTGGCAATTAAACAATTTGGCCAGCCCATTGGAGTTGCTTTCTCTGCAGTAGAGTTTGAATGCTTGGCAGTTCATCTCTAGAGAGGACCTCAGTGTTTGGTAACTTATCTTTCCAGGTGACCTTCAGTCTCTTCCTAAGACAATTCAAATGGAAGTGATTCAGTTTCCTGCCATGGCACTGGTAGACTCTCCAGGTTTCATAGGCATACAACAATGAGGTCAGCACAGCAGCTCTGTAGACCTTTAATTTGGTAGGTTATTTAATACCTCTTTTATCCCACACTTTTCTTCAGAGCCTCCGAAACAAATGAGCTAGCTCTGGCAATGAATGTGTCAACCTCATCATCCCTGGAAAGTATACTGCCAAAGTAATTGAACTTATCCACAATATTCAATATTTCTCCATTTTCTGTAATCAGTTGTTCCATGTATGGCTGATGTGGTGCTGGCTGGTGGAGAACCTCTGTTTTTGTTGTTGTTGTTGTTGGGTTTTTTTGCAAGGCAATGAGGGGTTAAATGACTTGCCCAGGGTCACAAAGCTAGTAAGTGTCAAGTGTCTGAGGCCAGATTTGATCTCAGGTACTCCTGAATTCAGGGCTAGTGCTTTATCCACTTTGCCACCTAGCTGCCCCTGAGAACCTCTGGGGGTTTTTTTGGTGTTAATTGTTAGGCCAAAATTAGCACAAGCAGCAGAGAATCAATTCATACTTTGTTGCATCTCAGCCTCAGAGTCTTCATTGAGTGTAGTCATCTACAAACAAAAAAAAAATAACGCACCAACTTTCCCTACATTTTAACTTTGACTTGTAACCTTTTCAAGTTAAATAATCTATTGTTGGTGCAGTAGCTGACCTTGATGCCATTTTCATCCTCCTTGAAGGCATCCAATAATATCGCTGATAACATCATGCTAAATAGCATGGGAGCAAACACACAGCCCTGATTCACTCCATTGATGACTGGGAAAGCACAAGAGCATCATTCATCTTCCAGAATTCATGTAATCGTGCCATCATAAAACTAGCTGTTCTTGTGTCCTTTCTGAAGCCATGCTGCCGCCAAGGTAGATGACTGTCTTCCAGGACAGCCTATTAAGGAGGACTTTGGCAAGAATATTGCCAGCAATGACTAAGAGAGAGATGCTTCCCCCTCCCCCATAATTGTTGCAAGGCAACCTATTTCCTTTGCCTTTATAGAGGTGGACAATAGAGGCATCCTTGAACTCCTGGGGGATAACTTCCTCTTGCCATATAACCTGGAAGATTTCAGTCAGCTTTTGTATGAGCAGTGACTCCCTGCCTTGGAAATCTCAGCTGGAATAGAACTAGCATAAGGTGCTTTGCCGCAGGAGAGGAGCCTAACGGCATTCAAAATCTTTTCTTCAGTTGGAAATTTGGCTAGAGAGGGACAGACTTCAACTTGAGGTATATGGTCAATGGCTTCAGCATTGATTGATAATAGTCCATTGAGAACACTATGGAAAGTGTTCAGCTCATAGCTTTAGGGTCATGTCCTTATCACTAATCAATATGACTGCATCAGCACTGAGTAGTTGAGATGCACCATATGTTTTTGGCCCATAAATAGCTTTCAGGGCATCATAAAAATGATTTGGATTGTTACTATCGGTATAAAACAAAATTTCATCTATCTTATTACTGAACCAAGAATCCTGCATCTTTCTAAGCTTTGCACTTTAAAAAATACTTTTAATATGTAATATTGTTTCCCCCAATTACATGTTAAAACAATTTTTAACTTTTTAAAAAGTTTTGCTTTTCAGATTCTATGCCTCCCTCTCTTCCCCCTTCCCCAAGATGGTAAGCAATCAGATATAGGTTATACATGTTGCTCTTTACTTTTGATGGAGTTAAATGCTGACTTCTTATAGATGGATGAACTGCCCTGGTGGTAAACCCTGTGGAGTTCTCACCTTTTGTTTAGCAGCTTCTGAACTTCCCCATCATTTTTGACAGACCAATCTTGATGTTTGGGAATGTTCTGGTCCAGAAGAATGAGTGCAGTGCTGTATACAAAATCTCTGAAAGCTGCTCATTCCTTTTCTGCTCCACTGTTGTCAACTCTGTGTTGGTACAGCTTTCCCTCTAGGTTAGCAACAAACTTTAAACTCAGAGAAGTGCTATATTGTAGTGACATTAAGTCTTCTGCTAGTTGTCTTGCCTTAGGGCCACAGATTTTGTTGAATGTGAATATTTAACTTGGAGAGAAGAAGTCTATGATCAGGCCAGCACTCTGCATCATACATGACCTTTGTCACTATCACATCCCGTTTGTCTCTTCTCCTTACAATGAGATGTCTATCAAATGCCAATGTTTGCTTTGAGGATGCCTCCACAAACTTTTAATGTATTTACATAAACAGAAAACAGTGTTGGTGATTAAAAGGTCATGAGATGCACAAATGTTCAATAGTAAGTGACTATTACTGTTGCTGTTTCCAAGTCAGTTCTTCCCAAGAACTTCCTGCCATGTCTGGTAGTCTGTGCTTGCCCTTGCATTAAAGTCACCCAGAATTATAAGCTTGCCCTCTTTTGGCACATTGATCTCCAGGTCTTCATAAAATTTTTCTTTGACTTCATCAGGGTATGTCAAGGTGGAAGTGTAGGCACTGATGATGGTGGCGTGGTGTTTTCCTGCAAGTGGCAATCACATTATCATGAGCCTGTCATTCACTCCTTTTCGTAGGCACACAAGCACACATCCAAACGTGATACCTGCTGAGTTCTTTTGAAACAAGAGCTGTTTATCTTTCAGGTCTATGGGATTTCATGTTGTCTATAAGTGTATACATATTCCATGAACGAGTGGTGAGTGGAATCATGTTTACAAAAGTTTTTAAACTTTTTTTGGTGTGTTTTGACTCCAAGGTGGGGTCCCTGCCTGCCACATTAAGTTGGCCAGGGTTTGTTAGCAGAAAATTTTTAGGACACCTTTTCTAGCCTCTTCCTCACCCCAGGAAGTGAATAGTGTGGTCCTTCAAAAAGGCTGCTCAGACACCCAGGGGGCTGCAGAATCCCACTGCTACTTTAGTCCAGTGAGAAGATGACCCTATGGCAGTGGAAAGCAGGGTGGGTCACAGTCAGAGGACCTAGGTTCTAATCTGCAATTTGTTACCTATGTGACCTTGGTCAAATTACTTAACCCCTATATGCCTCATTTTCCTCATACATGAAATGAGTAGATAACTTCCATTTTCCTTCCAGATCTGGAAAGGAGTCAACTGGCCTCATGTGGAAACCAATAGTCTTAGCATAATACCCTGCCTCAGACATCAAAAGAAAGTGAATAACCAGAAAGCCCTGCAAAGGTAAGAACTTCTCATTCAAAGCTCAGAATACTGAGGAGATATGCTTTAATGTCGTCATGCTAACTACATCTACTCCTCAGAGCAGAAAAGTAGCCCAGTGAGTGGACAGAGAGTTGGGCCTGGAGGCAGGAAGGCCTGAGTTCAAATCTAGCCTCAGGGGCAGCTAGATGATGCAATGATAAAGCACTGGCCCTGGATTCAGGAGGACCTGAGTTCAAATCTGGCCTCAGACACTTGACACTTACTAGCTGTGTGACGCTGGGCAAGTCACTTAACCCCCATTGCCTGCAAAAAAAAAAAAAAAAAAGAAGAAGAAAAACAACAACAAAAAAAAATCTAGCCTCAGATACTTACTGGCTGCTTTGTGACCTCAGGCAAGTTATTTAACCTCTACCTCTGTTTTCTCAGTATCCCCTCTAAACTGAGGATAATTTCCTTCCTCGGATTGTTGTGAGGATCAAATGAGAGAGTATTTGTAAAAGTGCTTGGCACATAGTAGGCTCTTAATGAATGCTTGCTTTCTTCCTTTCTTCAATCAATTAATCAACCAGTAAGCATTTTTATGTGTCAGACACTGTGCTAGGTGCTAGAGGTACAAACATAAATCCAAGGTACTTCTCTTTCTTAGGTGGACATTCTTTTTACATTATATTTATTGACAGGGGCAGAAAAAGGACTTTTTGTGCAAAACACGGTGGGGAAAAGTAGCCTTAGATGAAGCATGAACTATTTGGAATGAACTTTGGGGAAAAGCAGCTGCAGATAAAGGTGCTTAAGAAGCAACACAGAAGGGGCAGCTAGGTGGCGCAGTGGATAGAGCACCGGCCCTAGATTCAGGAGTACCTGAGTTCAAATCCGGCCTCAGACACTTAACACTTACTAGCTGTGTGACCCTGGGCAAGTCACTTAACCCCAATTGCCTCACCAAAAAAAAAAAAAAAAAAGAAGCAATACAGAAGTTCTGAGTGGACTGGATGTATCCAGTCTTTTTCAGGTAAACTGTTGCCTAAGCATGTCTCCCTGTTTGTTCTTGGGAATTTTGTGGATTTTTAAAAGTCCAGGTGTAAGGCCTTCTAGTTATCACTATTGAATTTCATCTGACCATATTCCACTCAATGCTCTAGCCTGTCAAGATTTATTTGGATTCTCTTTGTCATCCCAGTATGTTACTTCTCCTTTCTAGCTTTGTGTCATCTGTAAATCAGATAAGCATGTCATGGATACCTTTATTCAAGTCAGTGGTAAAAATGTTTTACATCATGGCAACAAATGCGCGGATCCCTGGAGCCTTCTTCTAGAGACTTTCTGCCAAGTTCACATCGAACCATCAATACTCTTTGAGGCCACCCATCCAACCAGTCCTGAATCTAATGGTATTCTCATTTGATCAATATCTCTCCATTTCCTCCACAAGAATAGAATGAGATACTTTTTCAAAAGCTTTGCTAAAATCCTGGTAAATTTATATCTACAGGATTCCCATCATCTATTAGTTTAGTAATCCTGAAAAAAAGGTAAAGAAATGGCATTAGTCTGACCTGACTTATTCTTGAAGAAGCCCAGGCTAGCTCTTTGTAATTGCCACTTCCTTTTTGGATTTTTCACCAGCTGTGTATCCAATAATTTGTTCTAGAATTTTCTCAGGAATGGAAATCAAGCTCACTGGCCTATAATTTTCCAATGCTTTTCTTCCCCCTTTTTGAAAAACAATCATTTGCCACTCTCCAATCTTGTGGTGCCTCTCCTGTTCATAACTTTTCAAACACAGGATGTCCTAAAAGTCTTAGTACAGTTTGATACGCTGTATTGCTGACGTCTGCCAGTTCCTTCAGGATACAACGATGTAGTTCATCAATGGAAGATGATCTAAGAAGAGTAGGTCTAGTCCTGAAGTTTAAGTCATAAGAGGTTTGCAATGTATAAAACATGGAGTCTTTCTGTTTTTGTGTTCCCTTTTTGTGTTTTCCTTGTCTGATGTGCAAATATACAAAGGAGCTGTTATTTCTGCCATGAGGTCTGACCCCTCACATGTAACCTGGGAACAGCATTGATGGGAGGCAGAATAGACATCTCTAGCCTCTTCTCCCTCCACTCTTCTCAAAGGGAGAATTTAATTCCTGCCACAAAAGGAAGCAGGAGCTTGGGGCCAAAAGTTTGGCCACTTTGCTCTCCTTAGAGAGAGTGAGTACCAGGCTAGAACAATATCTCTCTGCTCCTTTAAATATCATTAGTCAGGGGCAGCTAGGTGGCATAGTGGATAAAGCGGTGGTCCTGGATTCAGGAGTACCTGAGTTCAAATGCGACCTCAGACATTTGACACTTACTAGCTGTGTGACCCTGGGCAAGTCACTTAACCCTCATTGCCCTATATATATAATTAGTCTAGGGAATATGGTTTTCAGGTCCAGGCTAAAACTTCTGATTGCTATTCATTAATGGGGGGAAGCAGGACACCACGCTTTATATCCATGGCTTGACTCCCTTTCCACCAAATACCAGTTGTACAATGAATACACATAGCCATTAGCAAAGAAATTAATTTTTCCAAGTCCTTAGTGAAACACAAATTAGTGAAAGTATATGTAGGAGAATGTATGCTAGACAACACAGAATAAAGGAACTCTTTCACTGGGAGCCAAGCAACAGCTTGACCAAGAGCAAGAGCCTTAGACCTTACCCAAAGGGAAGTTCTTTACAGTTGCTAACATAGTAAGCCAGCCTTAGGGACATGATGGAGACTGCTAGGCCTTCCAATGTTGGCTTCTTCCCAGCGTCTTATTTTTCCTTCAGTAACCTGAAATGGGGTTGGCATCATCCACCTTTTCCCTGGAAGCTGGAAACCAGAATCATCTGAAGCATAAAGAGACCAAAGAGCCAGAAGAAACTCAAGAGAGAAGCTTAGCCTGGCACACATTAGTTTCTTTTTTTTTTTGGTGAGGCAATTGGGGTTAAGTGACTTGCCTAAGGTCACACATCTAGTAAGTGTCAAGTGTCTGAGGTTGGATTTGAACTCAGGTCCTCCTGACTCCAGGGCTGGTGCTCTATCCACTGTGTCACCTAGCTGCCCCACACAGTAGGCTCTTGATAAATATTTTGAATTGAATTAAAGAGACTCTAGAGACTGAAGACACTGAAGCTCTTCTCTCTACAGCTCCTGCCAACTCTGACCTACCCATTCCCTCATGCAGGTGTGAGGCATTGATCTTTACCAACAAGGGGAGAGCCCCATCCCAGTGGGAATAGTTACATTCCATCAATGTGGGGAATTCCCGATGTGGAAACACTCTCCATCAACACAGACAACTCATGAGTTGCTTGAAGTGCCTAGAAATGACTCGAAAAGATTCCTAATTGGTAAATGTCAGAAACTGAGCCCAGGTCTTCATGATTCCAAACTCAATTGTCTATCCATTTTACACCAGCGAGGTGGTGCAGGAAACAGAGCACCAGTCCTAAAGTTAGGAAGACTCATCTCTCTGAATTAAAATCTGGCCTCAGACAGTAGCTGGGAGACCCTGGGGAAATCATTTAACCCTTTTGGCCTCAGTTTCCTCATCTGTAAAATGAACTGGAAAAAGAAATGGCAAACCACTCCAGTATCTTTGCCAAGAAAACCCCAAATGGGGTCACAAGGAGTTGGATATGACCAAACGTAATCATCATCGTCAACAACAAAAATAACAGTCTTTTTTTTTTTCTTTTTTGCAGGGCAATGGGGGTTAAGTGACTTGCCCAGGGTCACACAGCTAGTAAGTGTCAAGCGTCTGAGGCCGGATTTGAACTCAAGTCCTCCTGACTCCAGGACTGGTGCTCTATCCACTGTGCCCCCTTGCTGCCCCCAGTCTTGTTTTTTCTATAGTACTTTGTAGTCAATTCTATTTTAGAAGTGAAAGGATTCTATTGTTAGTTGTTCCTCTTGTATTAATCCTGGGGGCTAGAGGACTCAGGAAAACTAAGAGGAAAACCATGGATAGAGCACTGGACCTGGAGTCAAGAAAATCCGAGTTCAGTCACTACCTCAGACATTTCCTTGTTATGTAACCCCAGGCAAGTCACCTAACTTCTATTTGCTATTTGCTTCTATTTTCTATTTTCATTTTCTGCACTGTAAAAATGGAGATAATAATGGCAGGACATACTTTACAGGTTTTTTGTGAGTCTCAAATGAGGTAACATTTTTTTTTTTAAAGTGCTTAGCACATTGCCTAGCTCCTAGTAGGGGCTATACAAATGCTTATTCCCTAATCAGACAGGTCCTGAACTGTCTGGAAGGGAAATGATATCCCAATATTAAGGATGCTGGCAAATTGGTAATGGCTTCTCCCTCTCCAAGGGCAGCTAGGTGGAGCCATAGTGCATAGAGTGTGAGGCCTGGAGTCACGAATACTCATTTTCCTGAGTTAAAATCTGGCTTCAGACACTTATTAGCTGTGTGATCCTGGGCAAGTCACTTGACTGTTTCCTCATCTGTTAAATGAGCTGGAGAAGGGTATGGCAAAAACACTCCAGTTTTTTTGCAAAAAACAAACAAACAAACCAACAAAACCCAAATGGGGTCACAGAGAGTCACTGGATTAATTGACAAAACAACAATAACAACCTCCTTCCCCTTTCTACAAGTCTGGGGCCTCCTTGTACCAAAAGAATGAAGACACAGATGAAGAGAAGGAAGATAAAGGGTAAGAGAAAGAGCAGAGGAGAGTGGAAAGGGTACTGAACTGTGATTCAGGAGACCTGTATTCAAAAGCCAGTGGTGCCAGAGCCAGTTGTGCTTTACCACTAGCTGAGACCTTGGACAAATAGTCTCTTCAGGCTATCTTTTTCTCAGCTATTAAATGAGGGAATGAACTAGACCAACTGGTTGATCGAGGCAAAATTGTTTACTCATGAAGTCCACTCTGGCGTGGTGGTGGCCTGATAGCTTCCCTCAATCTCTGCTCCCCAAGGCAGGTTGAAGGCCCAGCAAAGTGGACTGGATTTACTTCTTAGCAACTGCCTTTCCGGCTCCCTGCATCTCCCCTGACCTCATCTCCAGCAGTTTTAATATTCTGTTGTCCTACCCAAGGCACAAAGCACATGATACCAACTCCTAAAGAATCAGAATGGTGAGGTATGGGGGAATAAAAGAAGAAACTAATTACACATTTGTTATCTTAAATGTAACATATTAATCCATTTGTCCTCCCAAAGCCTTCCCTACTTAGAAGAGACCTTTTGGTGGACTTAGAATCAGATAACTTAGATCCTGTTGCCAGCTCCAGCATTTCCTAGCTAAATAATTTTCTGCAAGTCATCCTCCTTTTCAGAGCCTGTTTCCTCATCTGTAAAATAGTAATAATAATATCCCTTATCTTACCTTCTAGGCACTAGGCCTAAAATTCAAACTCAGTTATAAGCACTTCCTAGCTGTGTGATCCTGGGCAAGCCACCTAACCACTGTCTGCCTCAGTTTACTTAACTGTAAAATGGGGGTACTAATTAAGCATCTCTAATCTTTTGAGTAAAATGTTTCTTATGCTAATTTATATTTGTTGTTCTAGAAAAATCCAGAATATTTAACCTAATTTTAGTTAAATAAAATAATTTGTGTCTACTGTTTTGGAGTGTTTAATATAGTTTGGCAAAAATACTTATTAGAAAATGGGGATAATAATAGCACCTCCCTCACAGGGTAGTTATCTAAACCAAATGAGATAATGTGTATAAAGGGTTTTACAACCTTTAAAAACCTTATATAAATGTTAGCTGTTACTATAATTATTATTCTAATGCTCGTGATTAAATTTAGGGATTATTTCACCTTCCAGTATTTTCCTAAGTATCAACTTCAGTTAACCTTGTTACATAAAATAACCAAACAATCACTGAACTTTCTAATAAAGTTGCAAAATCAATCTGGAAAAAATCAAATAAATTGCTTTTATATGTGAGAGAAAAAGTCACCCCATGTAGGCAGGCTCTCCGGTCACCCAGCAACAGCAATCCTGCTGTTTAAGTTTAATGGATTCATGTCTGTGGGCACAACCTTGAAATGGTCCTGCTTGTTTATTCTTTTCCTATAACTCTAGTGACTATCAGTGACAGTGATATGGTTGCTACTTATTACTTGGTGTATATGTTTGGGGGTTACGATTAATCTCAAAAGTATGAGAATTGCCCTTCAGTATCTCCAATTTCATTCTTTTGATACAGTTAGGGCAAATCAGGATTATCCTACAAAGCAAATTTATATTCAGAAATAATAAGGTCATGTTGGTGCTGGCCCAAAGGGCAGTGGTGGATAAGTTGCTGTATAGTCCTTATGAAGAACTGTACAGAAAATTAGTGTAAAAGACATTATGAAAGAAATGTATAACTGGGAAAGGAAGTAGACCGGTCACATGGTATGAGAGGCATAAATGATTGGAATAAATGAATGAATGAACAAATGGACAAAAAAAACCCCACATTTAGTAAGCACTTCCTTGAGTAAAATGTTTCTTATTTTTATTTTTCTAGAAAAATCCAGAATATTTAACCCTGTTTTAAATAAAACCATTTAAAAGTTGATTGTTTGGAGTGTTTAATATAGTTTGGCCAAAATAGCCCATGTACATTGATACTCCTACAATGTCAAAATTGCTAAATGAAGACCACCAATACAATGCATCTTATTTACGAAAGGATTTGGACTAGTTTTTATTTAGAATGAGAAGTGTGTATGGGTTCTGATTGCTACCTTGGAAAGAAATATCACAGATCACTTCTGCTAAAGCAAGGAAGTATCTATCAGGCAGGGGTGGTCATATGAAGGGAGGGGGACATTTAAACCTTGTTTGGATTGGGCCTGTCAATCAATGAGTATTTATTGAGTTAATACTATGTATAAGCATAATACTCAGTATTGTGAAGGATACAAAAATAGGATATATGAACCCAGTTTTAAGAAGCCTATAGTCTTGTGGCAATTAAAAATTTATGGGGTGCCCTATATCTGTCCCAAGTTTTAGGGAAACTTAGCTGGGGTTTCTAATAAATTGCTACTTAGAAATTAGAGGCTATAGCACCAGTTTGGGCATTAAGAATTTATTAAAGCATATTAAATATTAGTAAAAAGAGCGCACATGGCTCCAAAAGATCAGAAGGCCTATCCAGGATAGAGGAGTGAGAGTAAGCCACGTCCAGCCTCCTTGAATGTTACAACCAAGAGAGCAACTCCGAGCATAAGCTCGTTGCAGTCAGGAGGAGAGGCAGCCCTTCCACACTGCTCAAAGTTACTTGGATAGCATCATTCATATCTATTGGCTTACTGGACTTGAGAGTGGTCCGGCGCAGTATGTGCTTAGGTCAAATGACAGAGGACAGACTCTCTGGGGGGAAAAGCTTTCAGGTAAGTGTGGTTTTGAGTGAGGTAACTTCCTGTAGGTAGTCAGCAAGGTCAATCTACATTTTCCTTGAAATTCTCCTGACTCTGGGCTGGCCTTAAGAAAGGTCAGGCAAGACTCTCTGGGTTAGGCCCTCGAGCGGGGAACTCTGGGAGTCCCAAAACCCATTATTTTCTCACAGTCTAGTTGGAGACTGTTAAGGGCTAAAATTCTAGCTAGTCTGTCTAAAATATCCAATGAGTGGTCGCCAATAAATTATAAGCTTTAGCAAGAGTTAGATTTTTAAGCGTTTATTAAAGAGAATAAGAATTTGGTAAAGAGAGAAAGAAAGGCCTAGATTCCTATTTATTAAAGGGAGAGCACATTTCTAGCTCCGCTCTCCACCAGAGTCCAAAGGAAAGAGCATGAGACCGAGCGCCAGTCTCTTCCTTCCTCTTCCCACTAGCCAATGTCACTTCCTGATGCCAAAGAAAAGACTCCTGGTCTTGCCCTCAAAGACCTTCGCTTCATGGGCGGAGCTCTTCTACAGTAAGTCTCCAGCAGGTGGCGTCATTCCAATCGTTACAAGACATATTACAGATATCCCTGAAAATGAGTGGAAATTAATTTGGAATTGTTCAAATAATGTGACCACAATTTCCATATTCTTTGATCTAATGATTCCACTCCTAGGTTTGTGTTCCAAGGAGGTCATTGACATTTTTGTCAAATACTCCATATATACCAGAAAATTTATAGCATTTTTTGCAATATCAAAGAACTGGAAACAAAGTACATATCCGTCAATTGGGGAATGGCTACAAATTGTAATAGGATACTACTGTGCTCTAAGAAACAACAAACATGATGAATAGAAAGAAACATGGAAAGACATGAACTAATGCCAAGTGAAGTAAGATGGGCCAGGAAGACAATCTATACAATGACTACCTCAGTGGAAATGGGAAGAACTACAACCATAAAATGACTAAAATCATAAAGAATAAGCTTGGCTCTAAAGAAGAGATAGAAGGTTCTTTCTCCCACCTTTGAAGGTACACAGAGGCAGGGGTACACAGGTGTGAAACATTGTATATAAAGTCAGACTATTTTTCATTGTGGTGATTAGATTTGCTCATTTTTCCCTCTTTTAAAAAATATTTCTTGGTTATAAAGAAACTTTGATATTGGGAAAGGCTCTTTGGGAGGGGAAAGAAAATGACAAAATGTAAATGAGTGCAAAACAAGATATATAAATAAAAAACAAAAAAATGTTTAAAAGGCAATGGATGGGGGGCGGGGGCAGCTAGATGGCATAGTGGATAAAGCACCAGCCCTGGATTCAGGAGTACCTGAGTTCAAATCTGGCCTCAGACATTTGACACTTACTAGCTGTGTGACCCTGGCAAGTCACTTAACCCCCTTTGCCCTGCAAAAAAAAAAAAAAAAAAAAGGCAATGGATGCCCCAGCCACTTGAGTAAAGAAGATTGTCCCTGGTTATTTGATGCTGCCCTTGGCTTTGATCCTGTTCACCTAGTTTCTGGCTAGTTATTTTGACTTGATTCTGCCCAAGTCTCAATGTTGTCAGTTTGCTAGTTTGATGGTAGACCAGGCTTGAGAGCACCTTTGGTTCATGTGCCTTCAGAGGTGGTTTTGCTAATTTATTAATGGACTTATCATTATATTTTCAGAGAAGCTCCTGTTCCTGCTCGAGTTTGCATGCCTCTTGACCTAGAACTTCACCCATAGGTAAAACTTTGTCTTACAGGCTTTGCACATTTATTCAGCTTAACCTTGAATGGCTTTCCAGGTTGATCATTTCCCTCTTACTGCCCTGAAAGACACTGGACTAGGACCACGCCAAGTAGGATAAGATACTCATAAGCTTTGGTGTACAGACTTTGTGACATCTATCTCCCTTCCTCAAAGACCTTTTTTGGTTTTCATCTTACCAATCTGGTAGATATTTAATGTTGCTCGGTTGAGTTCTAGGTGGGTGAATCTGTCATAGGCCAAGAATAGAAGCATTTAGAATAACAATGACTGATTTGCAAAGGGCTTTATATATAAGATGTCAGTCTTTACAATAACTCAATGAAGTCAGCCCTATAACTATTATTCTCATTTTACAGAGGAAACAGACTGAAAGCAGTTAAGTGATTAGTCCAGGATAAGGAAGGTAGTAACTGTTTTAGGTGGAATTTGAATTCAAGTCTTCCTGTCTTTATGCACATGAGTCAAGTAAGGTTTTGAAGTAAATTATATAAAGAGAATTGGAGATTACTTTTCACTGCACCCCCACCAGGCAGAAGAAAAAGCATGAAGAAAGCCTTTCCTGATTTCCCCTCCTTCCTTACCCATTCTTCTCCACCAGCTAAGAGTATTCGCTCCTTCCTTAAAATTTTCTGGAATACTCTTGCTTGGATTTCTTGTTTGCCCCATTGCATTCTACCTTGTACCACATATATTTCTGTACATTTCCTATCCTCCCATTAGATTCTAAGGTCCTTGAAGGGCAACTTCTTTTCTATCTTTGTACCTACAAAACCTTGCACAATAGTGAATACACAGTTAATGTGTGTTGAATTGCTTGAGGAAGAAATGCCACCTCTGCCCCTCAAAAGGTCTGAATGTAGATTTAAATGGGTATTCTAACAAAATGAAGTTGGACGAGTGAGCATTGGAAGCAGGCTCACTGAGAGACCTCTTGCATGAGAGAACAAGGAGTTTAGATTTGGTACAGTACAAAATAGTAGGAGAACACTGAAGAATCTTAAGTTCATAGGACTGATGGGATGAAAACAAATTTGAGATTATCCAGACAACTCTAGATGTATGGGAGAGAGAAGGGGCAAAAGCAGGAGATTTCCCCCTTTCCCCGGCCCCATGAAACCCCAGTCCCACTCTTCACCAGGTAGGAAGCTTCTGTAACACTTCTGACATAAAGTCAAAATTTCCTCTTTGTTTCTAGGGGATTACATTCAAATGGGACACTGGTGTTCTCTGCCAAGTAGCCCAAAGGATATACCCAAAGTCAAGCAGAGTGAGGCAACAGAATTATTGGTCACTATTAAGTCAATAGAAGAGCAAATCTAGATGTACAAAACTATTTGAATTCAAAGTTCCCTATGAAAGAAACAACAATTTTAAGGCAGCAGAAAAAAGTCAACATGGAAAAATGCAAATAAAAAGTCAACAGTTCCAGTTGTGCTGAAAGATCAGATTTCAGTATAATAAACAGGGAGCTTTCCATAGTTCCTAGAATTGAAGGGAATCCTTCTGAACCCAACGTGACAGGAGTGCTCCAAGATGGCAGCACCGGTGGCACTGATAGGCTCTTGGGAGCCATTATCACTTACTGTTTGACAACTTATCTTGACATTGATGTACCCTACAAAGAAGTCACTACTCGGTTTTCTGTGGTATTGATGCAGGGTATTTTCCATTCCAGTTTCTCCCTTTATTTGGTTGGCTTAGACATCTTATCATATCATGGTTATAATGGACTCATTTTGGACTCATATTTGTGTTTCTATCTGCCCCTCTGGTCTGTTACTTTGCAGTTGGCCAGATCTCCTGGGAATGACAATAGCTAATAAATTATTTTTATCAGGCACATAACTGGAGTGAAGTGACTTCAGGGCAGCCATGACATGGTACCATATGCCTTTAACCCTACCCTCTGTAATGATTGGAATGACGTCACCTGCTGGAGACTTACTATAGGAAAGCTCCACCATGAGGAGAATGCCTCTGAGGGCAAGCCCATGCGGCTTTTCCTTGGCGTCAGGAAGTGACATTTGCTCATGGGTACTGTCTATCAAGGCTACCAGCCAATCAACTTGAGGAGCCTCCCATTTCTGGGAGGAGAACACAAAGTAGGAAGTGGGCACTGGGGGAGGAGTTCTCTCTCTTTGGGTTCCTGACTTCACTGTGGTGGAGGAGAGAGACTCCAGAGGACTTCACAGGGAAATTGAGGAAAGATAGGATTGCCAGGCTGTAGGAATTCTGTTCTCAATCTTTCTCTTTCTATCTTTCAATAAACCCTTAAAAACCTAAACTCGTTTTATCAGTGATTTTAGTCAGTTTCCCCCAAAACTGGGGGAACAGATTAGGACCCACATTTAGAATTTTAAATTACACACCTCCTCACTGGAGCCTATCTCCTAGATGGTTGTTGTATTCCTCATTTCAATAACCCCTTCTACCTTTTTATAAAAGTGACACCAGGGCAGCTAGGTGGCTCAGTGGATAAAGCACCGGCCCTGGATTCAGGAGGACCTGAGTTCAAATTGTCGGGGAAATTTTTAAGGCAAAAAGGACCAGATTCTAGTCCTCCTACACTCTGGTGGACTGGCTTGATTTCAGTTATGTGCACAATGGTTAGCCTGGGCTGACCCAGATCTAAAGCCCTCCTAGACACTTTACTAATGGACCTGATCACTCTGGTTAGCCTATGCCAACCAAGATCTAAGGTCCCCTGAACGCTCTTTTCCTAAACCTAATTTTAAATTTTAGTCCCACACACGCACACAAGGGCAGGGAAGACAGACAAACATGTACAGACACACACCAGTCTACTCGCATCCCTGGAGGGGATCTTGCAGATTCTGCTTGACTTAAGGACCCCTGAGTAGTCATCCAGGAACAAACCAGTCCACTGGGCCGTATGCAGTAATCATGAGATAGACTATTGGCTCAGGTATACCACCTTCTGGCCGAGTCCCTCGCGGGATATCGGAACCACGTACTCAGGACTCCCACTTGCTCCGTGCCTAGGGTACGTCTCACACACACATCTCTCAAACACAATCTTACAGACACATTCACAGGATTTAATATCTTTCCCACCCAAGTCTACCTTGAGAGGTAATTAATCCTCTCAGAATTAAGTGCTGTGCAGTTTCACAGAGAACTTCCTCTTTTCCAGTGCACAGTGTAAAAAGCAGAAGTTCCTGTATAAGTGAAATTGTGGGGAAGCAGAGAATGAATTACAGCCTTTTAAAAAAATCCAATTAAAATTAATTTAGAATCAGAAGGTACCAAATTATAATAATAAAATGAATATCACAATCTGCAGCTTGTGGATGCTCACCAGCCTGGAAGGTTGAACCTGCGAGAACTTGTGCCCAGATTTCTCTCCCTCAAGAAAGGACTTAGGGCAAAAGGCCCTTTGCTCGAGCTTAAAGTAAAGTCCCAAGTTGGAGAAGAGGGACCTGAATAACAGAATTACTGCAGGATCACGTCGAGGTTACCAAATTGTTGGGGAAATTAAGTCCGACGGAAGAACAAAAACAACAACATTTCCAGGCTGAAGCAAATAGGTTTATTGAGAGAGGGTTAGTCCCCCAACAAAGCTAATAGGTTTATTGAGAGGGTTTTAGCCTCCCAATAAATCCGGTCATCCAGGCATTGGGCCTGAAAGACCCAGAATTACACAATCCATGGGTTTATATACCCTTCCAAAGTTACACTTGTACAGCATTATATCATTAGTTGTGCTTCTAAAATTAAAACATATTCTTAGGAAATATGAGGAACTACCTAAATGACCATAAATGTCAGCATTATGATGACAATAGGGTGGGTCATTGTCAGGACACTGGTCAGTAGCGTGAACTCTTTATAGAAAAGTATGTCACTTGTGATTATTAAAATATAGCATTGTTGACTGCTAGATCTTGTGATATTACCTAATGCTTGACATTGGAAAATTAGGAAATATGAGAAAAGACTTAACCTTTTGACC
Source organism: Dromiciops gliroides (assembly GCF_019393635.1). NCBI lineage: Eukaryota > Metazoa > Chordata > Mammalia > Microbiotheria > Microbiotheriidae > Dromiciops > Dromiciops gliroides. The sequence goes on from NC_057862.1 coordinate 79,992,947, forward strand.
TTATGTAATCTAAATATAATAATATCTAAATATAATAAATCACAATTTTTAGTTAATATATTGATTATTATCTTAATCAAATCACTTATAACTATGGTAAATCTCTTATAACTAAGGGATGGGGAAAATCTCACTCACAAAATCTGGCCTCAGACACTTGACACTTACTAGCTGTGTGACCTTGGGCAAGTCACTTAACCCCCATAGCTCCACACACACACAAAAAAAATTTAAAAAATAAAATAAAAATAAAAAGTGACACCAACACTTATCAGGGAGCAACCACTTCCACTTAATATGCCTAATTCCTATGCTGCAACTGGGCAATTCACTTTCTGCAAGGTCAAATCTTAGTAATTGCATAAATCCTGTGACTCTCCAGTAGGCACAGGAAACATATCTGTTTTCCTCTAGGTTTTTTTACTCAGGAGGGTAATATATGAGTCTCACAGCTTTTTCCACTATCTGTTGAGTTACACAAATGGGATTATAAAGATAAATTTTCAAGATGTGGTGGCATGGCAATCATGGTCCCTTTTTTCCCCTTCCACCACACCCTGGCTTATCTCTACCTCAGTACAAAAAAAAAAAATTCCCATTTCACCAGAAGAAAAGACAGGTTATGTGAACAGCCCAGCAAAAGCTGAGCTAATGAGTAGTATAGAAAGGCAGTGAGGGTGGAGTTGAGCACCTAGCTAAGAGTAAGAATTTCAGCCTGAAGCCACTGTAGACCATCTGAGTGATTTAAACTCACCCCTCTTCCTTGTACTCATGGGTGCTGGGAAGTTTTCTTAAGTTCCTGAACTTTCTATTTACTTCTCCCTGAAGTAGGTGCCAGCTAAAGCGAGGCTCCACTCTAATTAAGGCCAGAAAAACCGAGATGGCTGCTGCTTTTGTGATACACATGGTTCTGCTTATTTTTTTTTTTTTAATTACCTTTTAACCTAATATGATTAAACTGTTTGCTAAAGTAATGATTCTTTGGACAGAAGCTATTAGTTAATATCCTGAAGGAAAGAAATAGCAAGATTAGATTAGCTACTTCTAGACTGGTTGTATGCTGGTAAATGTTTAACAATTGGCTCTCTGAGAAAAATTGTATGCACAACCCATTTTTAAGTTTAATTTGAATTATTAACATTTTCTCCATCTTTCTTGAGTTGAGTCAATTAAAAAAAAACCACAATCCGATTCTGATTCCTATTATTTTTCCACTTCTCTAGATGTAAATGCTCACACTGAAAATTTAACAATGGTTCAAGTTGTCTCCAGCACACCCTGTTGTAGCTGCCTTTTTGGGTCCTGATTGAGAGAATTTGTCAGCTTACCTAGTTCTCACAGTGTCACCTGGTGGCTATGCCTAGAACAACAATGTGTTTCTGTTGGGGCAATGGAAGTCGAACTGGATGTTATTCTTAGATGAAAAGAGATGACTGGATGTTAGTATTTTTGTATTGGTGCATTTGTGCTTGTGGGTGTAATGAGCCATGATATCAGAGGTGGATTCTTGATGGTTGGGAAGGCACAGGAGATGGGATGAAGAAAATTTGTCTTTCCCTGCAGGAGAGAGATGTCAGGGCTCTGGGAGATCAGTGTTAATTGTTAGCTGATTTAATGACATTTCATTCTCTAATTTAAGATCTTCCTGTCATTTTCCTTAGTGTCCTTGGACACTAAGTTTTAAAAATTGCATCTTGGGGCCATCATTTGTTCATGAAATGTATCTCCAATTTAGCAGCAGAAATATAAATAAACATATGTCTCTATGTGTGTGTACATATATGTGTTTATGTGTATACACCTATAGGTACATACACACATACACATATATATGAGATTTCTCATTCTGTGGAATATGTATATCTATCTGCTTAATACTATCTGCACAATAGTGTTAGCATGAGTGTTGAGCTAGACATAAAAATGACCTTTTTATGGCATCTTTAACATTGTAACGGTTTCCTTAAAGCAAGATTTTAACCTCTATTTCCTTTTAAAACCCCAAGGATTTGCATGTATCCTCAAAAAAAAGCATGATCTCAAATGATAGTCCTTGATTAGAGGTATATTTTTTCATTAAGGTATTTTATTATTTTTCAGTTACATGTAGAGATAGTTTTCAACATGTGTTTTTATAAGATTTCTAGTTTCAAATTTTTCTCCCTCCCTCCCCTCCCTCCCCCCTTCCCAAGACAGCAAGCAATCTGATAAAGGTTATATATGTACAATCACATTAAACATATTTCTGCATTAGTCATGCTGTGAAAGAAGAATCAGAGCAAAAAGGAAAAATCTCAAAAAAGAAAAACAAAAAAATAGAAAAAGTATGGTTCAATCTGCATCTAGATTCCACAGTTCTTTTTTTCTGGATCTGGAGAGCATTTTCCATCATGAGTCCTTTGGAATATCCCAGACTACTGGATTGCTGAGAAGAGTTAAATCTATCACAGTTTATCAACACACAATGTTGTTGATACTGTGTACAATGTTCTCCTGGTTCTGCTCATCTCATAGAGAAGTCTTTTTTTGCTATCCTTTATAACCTCTTTATAGTGAAGGCCTTTATATCTTTTGGAGTATTAGGTATCGATAATAATAATAATAATAATAATAATAATAATAATAATAATTTTTCTTGTTCAATAGTTTCAGTGTCCAATTCTTTGTGGCCCCATTTGGGGTTTTATTGGTAGAGATACTGGAGTGGTTTGCCATTTCCTCCTTCAGCTCATTTTTACAGATGAATAAATGGAGGCAAACAGCATTAAGTAACTGGCCCTGGGTCACACAGCTAATAAGTGTCTGAGGTTGGATTTAAACTCAGATCTTCCTGACTCCAGGCCCAGCACTCTATCCACTGTACTACCTTGCCTCTCCGTGATAATAATAGTTAACATTTTTATAGTGCTTTTTATGTAACAGGCACTGTATTAAGAGCTTTACAAAATCTCATTTGATCCTTACAACCTGTGAGGTAAGTGCTATTATTATCCCCATTTTGCAGATAAGGAAACTGAGGCAAATGGAGGCTAAGTAATTTGCTCAGGGTCACACAACTAGAAAACGTCTGAGCCTGGATTTGAACTCACATTTTCCTGACTCCAGCCCCAGAGCTTTAGCCCTTATGCCATCTAGTTAGGTGCTATTAAAGAGATTATTATAATAACTTGACATTTCTATCAACATGTATTTCTTTTAGCTTCCTAGTCACTTATTTGCTTTTTCTTTTGCTACAAAAAATGATCCTCAGCACTATGTATCAGCTTTGTGATTTTTTTCCTTTCTGATTTCTTAGTGACTTTTAAAAATCCACTTCCAGAAAGCTATTATTTTCTGTTCTGCTACTGAATGCTCTTGTGTTTCCTTCCTCCTGGCTGCACCTTACTCTTGGAAGCACTATCTCCATACTAATTTGAAAACCAGTATTTACATTTTACATATGTTTATGTTGAATATATTTCAAGGATACATGCTTTAGTTGGCATCAGCCTTCACTAAAGCAAACCACAACCTCTCTCTGACTTTCTAGAAGTTCTTTTAGAGTGACTGAAAGAGAAAAATGTGTTTCAGCCCCCCTTACCAACTTGGTGATAAACCTTTCCAAATTCAGCCAAGTTAAGTTGGTCCTAGAACAACAGAGATATAGTCAGTCCATCATTTGGCCTGTATTGAAAGCCTTTCCATTTTGGTAGTACCTGCCAGCATTTGTATTCTTCTGGTGTAGCCTTTGAGAACTCAGAGTCACCTACACACACACGCGCACTATGCCAATACATTGGAGTAAGTCTGTGGATTGCCACAGTGGTAGTAGTTAGTAAAAAGGATATATGTGAATACTTATATCCAGGTCATTACTAAAAGTTAGTCTGGGATCAAATTGCATACTTGAAAGAGGCAACACCAAAAATAGCTTTTTTGGGTGATCATTGGATTATTAATATCAACCAAATACGGGGCAGCTAGGTGGCGTAGTGGATAGAGCACTGGCCCTGGAGTCAGGAGTACCTGAGTTCAAATCCGGCCTCAGACACTTAACACTTACTAGCTGTGTGACCCTGGGCAAGTCACTTAACCCCAATTGCCTAACTTAAAAAAAAAAAAATCAACCAAATATAATCTCTAAAGGCATTTGCCACTGCTTGTTGTGGTAAAAATTATTTGTGGTAAAGATTAATATCGCAAGTTTTAGCTGAATCATTTGGGAGAGGCCACACCTGGCCCACTCTGAGATTATGTATACTACCAAGGTCAGAAGAACTCTCCATGAACAGCTTTTGAGGGACCTCCCCTTTTGGGGGAGGAGAGATTGAACGGGACCTGAAGGGAGGTGAGGCACTTCTGGTAGGATAAGCTCTCAGGGGACTTCTGGAACGCTGAATGCTCTCTCTGGCGGTTGACTGAGGTTGTGGTGGCGTGTGAGCAACTTAGACTGGCAGGCTGTTCAGGTTGGTGAGTTATCTACTGAAAACCCTAAATTCCTTTCAACCAGCTTAGGCTAAGTTTAGAGTTAAGAGCATCTATCTGTATTTCTATTTTCCCATTTTCTTATCTTTGATTTTTATTAGTTTCACCTTTGTTGTTTAATCAATTCCCAAGTAATAAAATCTGATCCTTTTGTGAACTAAAGCTTAGAGGCTCCTTTCTTATTGGCCTGTGAGAAATATCTAAAAAGAATAGTTCAGAGGGGAGATTAAACCTAAAAAGGTCCCTCATATTTCCAGGACCCCAATATTAAGGCAATTCACTTAAATAACGCTCAGTATATCTAATTTTGGAGGGGCAGCTAGGTGGCACAATGGATAGAGCACCGGCCCTGGAGTCAGGAGTACCTGAGTTCAAATCTGACCTCAGACACTTAATACTTACTAGCTGTGTGACCCTTGGCAAGTCACTTAACCCCAATTGCCTCACTAAAAAAAAAAAAAATTAAAAAAAAAATCTAATTTTGGCCCTCACACTGTGAAGATGCCAGGTCCAGGAGGAGAGGGGATTTCCTATAGTGGGTGAGGTCCTTCCAATCCTCCTGTTTGTGAATGGCATTGTGACAATTACATGAAGCCTTAGAGCATTGCAGAGACTCCTAAAAGAGATACATAACCATTCAAAATTTGACCCAACTATTCAGAAAGGAAAAACCTAATGGATGAATGTCTATTTTCTAGATCCAGAGATATCAAACTCTTGGCCCACCAGCAGCCAATGGCCCATAAAACTCCCAAGTGGAGCCTGAATCAGATTAAAATGTAAGTGGGACTTTTCGGGCGGAGCCAAGATGGTGGAGAGGAAGCAGCAAGCTGCCTGAGCTCTCCTTCTGTTCCCTCAAAAAGAACATTAAATCAAGCCTCTGGACAGATTCTGAAACTACAGAACCTGCAAAGAGACAGAGAGACACAGTCCTCCAACCAGAGATAATTTAGAAGACTTCAGGAAAAGGTCGGTCTGACTCGGGCAAAAGGGAGGCCCAGCGCAGGGCAGCAACCCAGCGCCGAGGGGGTCGGGGCAAGTCAGCAGGAGCTGCGGGCCACAGCTGGACAACTGAGGCCCCTGGAACCTGGTTCAAAAATCTGGTGGCCAAGAAGGACAGTGGAAAAACCTACCTGCACCCGCCAAGAGGGCCATGAACAGGTCAGGTGGGATCAGACGCTGAGATTGGGCGCCTGGCTGGCCGAGCGCAATCAGACAGGAAGTGCAGGGCGGGGGATCTCCACACACCATAAAGACCTCAGAGTAAAAAAGCCGGTCACACAGCACCTATACCCCTGCACAAGAAGCCCAAAACAGGGACCCTGGTGCCCCCAGAGCAGACCTCAACTTAAAAAATAAATTAAAAAGCTGCAATAATGAGTAAGAAGCAAAAAAGAGCCCTCTCCATTGAGAGCTTCTCTATCAATAGGGAAGAAGCCAACACAAACTCAGATGAGGACAACAGCCTCAAATTGCCTACATCTGAAGCCTCACGAGGGAAGGTGAATTGGTCTCAAGAACAAAAAGCCTTCCTGGAAGAGCTCAAAAAGGATTTTAAAAATCAATTGAGGGGCAGCTAGGTGGCGCAGTGGATAAAGCACCGGCCCTGGATTCAGGAGTACCTAAGTTCAAATCTGGCCTCAGACACTTAACACTTACTAGCTGTGTGACCCTGGGCAAATCACTTAACCCCAATTGCCTCACTAAAAAAAAAAATTAAAAAAAATTAAAAATCAATTGAGAGAGGTAGAAGAAAAATGGGAAGAGAAATGAAAGCAAAACAAGAAAACTATGAAAAAAGAATCAGCAGCTTGGAAAAGGAAGCACATAATTTCACTGAAGAAAACAAAGCCTTAAAAAATTCATTTGGCCAAATGGAAAAAAAGGTGCATAATCTCATTGAAGAAAACACTGCCTTAAAAAATTCACTTGGCCAAATGGAAAAAAGGTACATAATCTTACTGAAGAAAACAAAGCCTTAAAAATTAAAATGGGACAGTTGGAAGATAAGGAATCCATGAGACACCAGGAATCAGTCAAAGAGAATCAAAAAAATGAAAAAATAGAAGAAAATGTGAAATACCTCATTGGAAAGACAACTGATCTGGAAAACAGATCGAAGAGAGACAATAAAATGTAAGTGGGAAATTTTTAACAAGTAAAAATGCAATACAACATGGATTATGCTAATTTGTGGTTTTCTAAGACAAAATGAGGCCTGTAGAAATCATTTTCTGTTTAAGTTTGACACCAATGGACTATGAAAAGCAGTTGAACAATCTCTAGAATTCATCCATGTACATGTGTTGGACAGACAATGTAACTGGATGTTCTCCATTCTCTACCTTCATCAGGTAGAGAAGAGTATGTTAGATTGCCTTTGGGAAATTGGGTAATCAACTGACTCTAAGCTTCTTTCTGAAACAAAAGTCTATCTTCTCAACACCAATATTCTTCCTGTGATATTTTATCTCTGAATCGTAGAGTACCTGTCTTCAAGTAATAAAAATTATGGGTTACTCACAGGGCAGTGGAGATGCATAGGGTGGGTGTGAACAGGCCATAATACATTAGGAATGAAGAATTATTCAGGAAAAGTGGAACACAGAGAGATGTTATCCCCACAAATGGGCTACTTATAGAATTAGTGGATAGCCCATAGGCGTTACTGATAGCTATGGACTATGAGGGAATCTAGAGAAAAACACTTGATAGGATGAGTAGAGGATTTATAGAACTTGGACAAGAATAAAACAAGATAGATTAAGATTTTTAAGAATAAGAGTTATTCACCAATTAATTAATGGTCAAAGGGTAGGAACAGGGCATTCTTAAAGGAAGAAATCTAAATGACCTATGACTATATTAAAATATTCCAAATCACTAATAATTAGGGAAATACAAATTAAAGCAGTTCTGAAGTTCTATCTCACATCTGTCAGATTGTCAAAGTTATCAAAAAAGTAAAAAAAAACCCCAAATATTGGAGGGACTGTGGAGGAAAATGTGTATTTATTCATTGTTGGTGGAGCTGTGAATTCATAAAGCCATTCTGGAAAACAATTTGGAACTGTGCTCCTCTTGGCTGGACCTGACTCAAGCCAGTCCCCTGGTAACTTAGGTTAGATATCAGAACAAAATGAGATACTCATAGATAACTCAACAGTTAACAAAAGGAGATTTACTTAGTTATAGCAAGAAAAGGCTGCTCAACAAGGGTAAGCATTGAGAACCCCTTAACTTGATTCAGCTGAGCAAAACTCCCATCAGGATTCAAGTCAATCATCTTAGAAGCCCTCTAACTCCTCATAGCTGTTTTGTACTTGAGAAATGAGGAAGTGACACACCAATTGTCTCAGTCCTTAGTCCTTGAGCCAACCAAGCCTAGAGGAATGTCTCAATATCTTTTGTTTATTTGTTTGTTTTGCTGGGTTATGGGGGTTAAGTGACTTGCCCAGGATCACACAGCTAGTAAGTGTCTGAGGCCGGATTTGAACTCAGGTACTCCTGAATCCAGGGCCAGTGCTTTATCAACTGCACCACCTAGCTGCCCCTCAATATCTTTTTTTTTCCCTCAATATCTTTTTGTGTGTTTGTGTGTGTGTGTGTGTTTTTAAGTGAGGCAATTGGGGTTAAGTGACTTGCCCAGGGTCACACAGCTAGTAAGTGTTAAGTGTCTGAGGCCGGATTTGAACTCAGGTCCTCCTGACTCCAGGGCCGGTGCTCTATCCACTGCGCCACCTAGCTGCCCCTTCCTCAATATCTTTTAAGGAAAAACTAGCCTAACTGCATTAGAAACAGAAGTTACGGTATTGCTTCTGCCACATATACCCTAAAAGTAACTAAACTGTGCATACCCTATGACCTTGCAATACTGCCACCAGACCTATACTTCAAAGAGATCAAAGACAGAGGAAAATACAAAAAAATATAGCAGCATTTTTCTAGATGGCAAAGAACTGGAAACTAAGGGGTGTCCATAAACTGGGGAAAGGCTGAACAAATTATGGTATATGAATATAAAAATTGTTGTGCCATATAAAATGGCTAATAGGATCTTTTCAGAGAAACTTAAGAGGTCTTCTATGAACTCATGCGGAGTGCAATGAGAAGAAGAATCAGGAGAAAATATATATAATAGCAACGACCTCCTAAAGACAAATAACTTTTTTTTTTTTTGCGGGGCAATTGGGTTTAAGTGACTTGCCCAGGGTCACACAGCTAGTAAGTGTTAAGTGTCTGAGGCTGGATTTGAACTCAGGTCCTCCTGACTCCAGGGCCAGTACTCTATCCACTACACCACCTAGCTGCCCCTACCCTTATTATTATTAAGCCAATATCTTATTAAAGTCCAACTTTCCCAAGTTATGGAGTTAACTTCAACCCAGGGGATTGTCTTCATTAATCTGCCTATCACAAAATTAAGGTGTTGTCTTGGAAAGAAAAAAGCTAAGCTATCCCAATATAGGAAGAAGTTTGTGGGACAAATCCTTAAAAGAAATCCATTAAGATGTTTTTAGTAATTACAAAAACTTTTAGGAGACATGCAGTGGCTTATGCACAAGAGTGGGGTTTTGGCTATTCTCAACCCTATTAACTGATTACAAAGGGATTGACTATCTATTTAGCACAGTTTTTCCAAATTAAATATCATACTCACCCTTTTCATTGTCCTGCCACTTACAATAATTTACAAATCAAGAGAGCTGTGTTCTTCTCATATCCTTCACCAATATTACCTATAAAAACAGCTTTTTACAATATTAATACATTTTAGAGTCCTAAAATGATTAAATTTAAGGCTATGATTTTAAAGATCGGATCAAAGTGTCTTTCAAGACAAAAAAATATTTTTGAAGTTTTAAACAAATTTCTCTGATGTCAGATATATTGGGGGGGGCAAAGACAGTTCTTTAGATTTAATTAATTTATTTTTATTTATTTATTTTTTTTTGTGGAACAATAAGGGTTAAGTGATTTGCCCAGGGTCACTGTCAAATGTCTGAGGCTGGATTTGAACTCAGGTCCTCCTGAATTGCACTGGCCACCTACCTGCCCTCTAGATTTAATTTAAACATATTCTCAGAGCCTCTCTTAGCTCTTCCTAATCCACTTTTGCTATCTTTGGGACGTTTGGTCTAGATTTGATCAATTTGGAATTGTTGCTGGAGCTTCAGCCAAGGGGGGAAAAGGCATTTGGCATCTTTAGAGGGAAAAATCCCTTCTGATTTCACACTGCTTTTTCAAATCCCTTTCTCAAACGAATATTAGAAAACCTCACACAGATGGACAAAAAGACAAACAAGGATAAACAGAACATATAGTATATTTTCATGATGGCTTCATTTCCTGATGCAGAGCCCTGTTGAATGGCAGGTTCACTCCAAAAAATCCTTTCTGCAGTTTTCTTTAATGTCTAACTTAACATATCTCTGCCTCTCACCAACAGTTCCTGCCAGAATTTTAGAGGCCTTTTATCAGAACTCTCCTGCAAGAGAATCTTGGACCACACTTGAAACAAGATTGGAATGACAGCAGGTCGATTCCACAGAAGCCCAAAGCCTCTCAGGCAACTTTTCCAAAAATATTTTTGTGTACAACATCAATCATCTTGTCTCCATAGCTACTGCCAAAGAGACCACACCTATTATTGAGAGTAATGGCTGGAACAGACATATAGCAAACACCTCAAAACAGGGACAGGCCTACCGACACACATATGCTTACCCAGATAAAATTTACTTACTGGTAAAAGCAAGAGTCAGATCATGTCCAGAGTCCTAACAGGGCACTGTCCTTGTGAAGAAACTCTCCACGTAGACCCAGCTGAGGGGAGCTCCTTGTTAAGAATCTGGAGTGAACAGCAATACAATGATCAGAGACAATTCCAAAAGACTTATGATGGAAAATGCTCTCCACATCCAGAAAAAGAACTATGGAGTCTGAATGCGGACCAAAGTGTATTATTTCCACTTTATTTGTTGCTATTTTTTTGTGGTTTTCCCCTTTTGTTCTGATTCTTCTTTCACAACATTACTAATATGGAAATATGTATAGCATGATTGTATATGTAATAACCCATATAAGATTGCTTGCCATCTTGTGGAGGGGAGAGGGAAGGGAGGGAGGGAGAAAAATTTGGAACTCAAAATCTTACAAAAATGAAGGTTGAAAACAATCTTTACATGTAATTGGGAAATAAACTAAAATACTTCCAAGAAAATAAATTTACAAATTAATATGCTATAGCAAAAAAAAAAAAAGAATCTGGAGTGAAAAGGCTCTGATCCTTTCTTTCATGGTTAGTCATAACTTGATGATTAAAAATATGGGTAATTTAATCATTTAACTAATAAGGCCGGCAGATTTTGGATAAAAGGATGGTAATTGGCTGTCTTTCTCTCTCTGACCAAAGACAAAAATAGTTATGGATTCACATACCCTTCCAGATAGGAGGTGGTCCATCAAATAGCAATCAAATCTAATTGGTTGACATGATTAGGGGTGGGATATATTAAAATGAAGAACAGAGGGTCACTTGGATTTGGAAAGTATGTCTATATATGGTCATCAATTCAAAGACTATAGACCTCAGAACACAATTTTTATTTTTATTTTTATTGAGCAGAACACAGTAGTTTCCACCTAGGTATGGTCTGGTGCAAGAAAGTCCAAATTTTATCAGTAAAGTCCTTCAGAAAAAACCTGAAGTATTTAGAAAGAAGGGGGGAGTGCTGAATCTCCCCAAGATATTGATTATTAATATTCATTTCTCACAATATGAATAATGGCTTAGTAATCACATCCACCTCATTTTTTAATTCCTAAGAATATATATGTAATTTATCTGAATCAAGTGATTTAAATCAAAGCTTCTTAAACTGTGGGTCTCCATGCCATGTGGAGTTGCCATGTGGGGGACCCAAAAATTTGGCAGTAAATGTTTGATTTGTATACCTATTTTATATACCTATATACCCAGGGTTGCATAAAAATTTCTTGGGCAAAAAGGAGTTCCAAGTAGAAAAGATTTAAGAAGCCCTGATTTAAATTATCAAATAATTAAATGAGATAATCTGTGCTTTGCAAACCATACAGTACTCTACAAATGCTAGTTTATTATTATTATTAATAGAGATAAGTCAGGCAAAGGATAGAATACTGGACTTGGAGTTGAGAAGAACTGAGTTCAAATCTGTCTCAGACACCTACTAGCTGTGTGATCCTAGAAAGTCATTTGATCTCTGTCGGCCTCAGTTTCCATATCTGCAAAGTGGAAATAATAATAGCATTAACTCCCATGGTTGTCATGGGGCTAAAATTAGATATTATTTATAATGCACTTTGCAAATCTTAGTATACTATATAAAAGCTAGCTATTATTATTTAAAAGTATAGCTAAGGGGCAGCTAGATGGCGCAGTGGATAGAGCACCGGCCCTGGAGTCAGGAGTACCTGAGTTCAAATCCGGCCTCAGACACTTAACACTTACTAGCTGTGTGACCCTGGGCAAGTCACTTAACCCCAATTGCCTCACTAAAAAAAAAAAAGTATAGCTAAACACTCACTGTCTCCTTATTTATCTTGGGCACTTGAGAAGAGTTGGACATGTAAAAACCAGATTTCTGTGTTAAGCCATGTCAAAGCTAAACTAATCAATAAAGCAAGGTGTCTGGGACTAACCTCCCTGAATTTTAAATGTTAAGTATAGAGGATTTGCCCAGGCATTATCTTGGGTGCCTGTGGCTTCATGAATGTGGTCCTTTGTTTTGACATTGTTAATGTGTTCATATAAGGTGTTCTAATTCCCCCCCACTGATGAACACTTATTTGGGGGGTAATATTTTCTCCCCAGCAAGGAATACAATTCTTCATTCTTTGATAAGGTATGCATCTATCTGACCTTTGGTATTTATTTTGTGATGCCAAATTGATGATGATTCACAGCTAGTTCTTATACCTGAGCTATATCCATGGGACTTGACTTTAAAACAAGTCTGCTTGGTTCCTATGTAACAAGTATGTGTTGCTGTGAAGTAATTAGGTAACTGCACTCTCTTCTCTTATTCCTCCCTCCAAATGGAAAAGGGACGGTTATTTCTCCCAGACCACACTTATCTCTTCCTCTGAGTAGGCTTGGCTTGTAACCTTTGCTTTGCCCATCACTCTTTCTTCATACTTATTCTCCACATTGGAGGCAGGAAGATTCTGTCTCCCTGTCTCCAGGGTCTCCTCTTCCCTCTCTTCCCCCAATGTTCAAAGCATGGAGAGAGGGGAGGTGAAGAGAAAAATGTTTTGAAGCCTCCCTACTTCTTTTTTCTTTTTCTTTTTTTTTGCAGGGCAATGAGGGTTAAGTGACTTGCTCAGGGTCACACAGCTAGTGTCAAGTGTCTGAGGTCAGATTTGAACTCAGGTCCTCCTGAATCCTGGGCCAGTGCTTTACCACTGTGCCACCTAGCTGCCCCAGCCTCCCTACTTCTTTTTTTTTTTTTGTGGGGCAGTTGGGGTTAAGTGACTTGCCCAGGGTCACACAGCTAGTAAGTGTTAAGTATCTGAGGCCGGATTTCAACTCAGGTCCTCCTGACTCCAAGGCCAGTGCTTTATCCACTTCACCACCTAGCTGCCCCAGCCTCCCAACTTCTTAAAAAGATAGTTACCCAATAAACTGAATATGAGTTCTTCATTCCATAAAGTAGATACTGAATCTAAGGTCAGTCAGCCATTTTTAGTCCATCTGTATAGTGATGCCAATGGTTTTATCCTGTGGCAATTTAGTTACTGCCTCTGTCTCCTCTCTGATTCAGTGCTCATTCTTCCTGCCAGACCCTCCCCTTGCCCTCCCCTTAGTTCTGTCCTCTTGCAGACTCATTCAAATACTCCCCAGCTTGCAGAACCCCATTCTCCAGCTCAGAATCTATGACAGCTCAGCCTCTTTCTGGAATGGGAATATTACACAACCCAGAAGTCTCTTTTGAAATCTCTCCTTGACTTGCAGGAGTTGATCTCCATTTGAAGCTATACAGATTGAGGTCCCACCGTGAATCCTCCATGGAATTATATGCACTATGGAAATATGTAGTTCCTGGAATGACAGTGGGCAGTGGTAGTATTTGAGTGGTGAAGGGTTCCTGGTCCAATCTTCGAGCTGCAGGAATGTGAGCTGGCAACCCCGAGGAAGTTAGAGGAGTTTCTGAATATTATAAAAGAATTCCTGGACCAATTAGAGGTGATCCTAGAGTAAGCAGGAATGAGAGTTAGGCAGCAAGGTACAGAGAAAAATTGGAGAAGCAAAGCCAGCTCCTGAGATCTCAGGAACTCTCTAAACACCTTGAACATTCTGTCTGTCTCTGTCTGTGTCTGTCTCTGTCTGTGTCTATCTGTCTCTGTCTCTGTCTCTGTCTCAACTTTGGTAACTCAAAGGACTTTCCTATTTTTTTTGGGGGGGAGGGAGGAAATCTACCTAGGATTAACTGTATATCTGGAGACTATAGGTCACTAGGAAGTAGGGACCACTAGAAGAGAAAGAAAAATAGTTTTGACTGTTTGACTTGGAATGAGAATTCTCTGAGGGGGGATGTGTTTTATTTTGTCAAATGGAACCTTTACTGTATTCAATGACTTGTTAGCCAGGGATCTTGAATTGAAATTGAAGGTTCCCCCTCTCCCCCACCCCAGAAGACCTAGATATAAGCCAAATTTTGATGTTTTTAGGAGACACTCTAGGAGGGGATAAAGCTAACACACTATGAATATTTAGAAGTCCTTAGTACTGACCTCAGTGCTCATAAACCAAGATCTTTGATTACAAGTAATACCAGGCCTTCTTACACTATAGCAAGGTAGCAATGTACTCTAAGCAGCTGAGAGAGCTTGTGCAGTGTCTACACTGGTAGAAATGGGGGCAAGAAAAGAAAGGGCAAATTTGCAAACTGAAGGTTGAAGCCTAAAGAGAAGGAAACCTCCCTCTTTTTTCTTATGAGGTGGTGTCAAAAGTGAACAGAAAAGAATGAAGGAGATTTTTGTTTGGCAGTGGTTTTATTACAAGGTCAAATCTGAAAAAAAAAATGGAAATAAGTTTCCAAAGAAAATCTCCCAGTAGATTGAACTGAAAAGTTTTGGTGAGGAAAGACATGAAAGAAGAGCTTCCTATCAAGTCCCAGCTAAAATCTCACCTTCTACTACCCTTATTGGTAGTGAATTCCCTCTTGATTATTTTTCATGTATCCTTAATTGTTTTCATGGCTGTGAACTCCCTGGAGGCAAGGACTGTTTTTGTACTGAGCACAATGTCTGGCACAGAGTAGGCACTTAATAAATGTTTTTTTGAGTGGCTGACTGATTAAGAAAGACTGTGGTCTGAGGATCATTGAAAGATCTACTCCATCTGCTTTGAGTTGTATTCTTCACCTAAAAGTTTATTTCTTCCAAAGTAGTTTCCTCATTCCTGATTCAGTTGAGAAACATGCAGTCTTTCTCAACTGTTGGTCATTCACCAAATCTTTTTGAATCAGAGGAATTTCTTTTTGGTCTGAAAAGAACCCTGATTTCACATTCACCCTTTCTCTTTTGATTTACTCTTTGAAATATTTAATCTCATACTTGGCCAGTAGGTGACAGCCTTTAACATTGAACAATCTGTGTCCTGAAAATTCCTTCAAGTAATGTAAAACATTTAGTAACATTACTTTTTAGAAATTTAACCTTTATATTTACCACTTACTTTTTAAAGGGCTGTCTTTGTAGACATTAATTTACATTTAGAAATAAAGAACAAATTTTTGTAGAAAAGATTTCCTATCATTTTTTCTTTTTAAAAAATATTTTATTTTTTCCCAATTATATGTAAATACAATTTTTAACTTTCATTTAGAATTTTTTTCGAGTTCCAAATTTTCTCCCGAGGTTTCCTTTCATGATTAAAAGAACTGAACTATATCTTTATGCATCTTTAGTTTTTTTCCAGTACATTGTACCCACTTTGAGAGACGTTTTGTTGACCATGACCTTCATTCTATCTTTTTCAATTTGAAAACATCCTCATGGATCAATACAAGTGTTTCCCCACTCTAAGCACACCAGCATATTGAAATCTGCACTTATGCAACAGGTTAATTAGAGACCTGATAAGAACTAGCTGTGCCTTGGGAAGATGCCATGAGAACTAGGTTCCCACTGCATTTTTTAAAAGTTAAACTTTTTCTTTGATGTCATTAATAGAGATGGTAACAAGGAAATACCTGACTCTTGAAGCAAAAAATTGCTCGGTGTTGATATGGTCTCCACCATAGCAATTTGTAATATACCCAACGGAGCAAAGATTCTTAACCTTTCTGTGTCATAGACCTCTTTGGTAGTCTGATGAAAAAATTCATAATCAAAGGAAGTGCTAAATTTCAGTTAGAAGTTAATGGAAATAAAGCTGTATTTTTCCCCATATAAATTCACAGACCCCCTGAAATCTGGAGTCGGTGGATCCTATGTTAAGAACCCTTCTAGAAGATGGTCTTCCTAAGTCTATCAAAAAAAAAAAGTCATCCTGCTGAAGTTAGCCATATGACCAAGCTCTCTGAATTCTGCCAGGCTGGTCGTTGGACAACAGATCTACATGTTAAGACTTGCCAGCTTGGCAGGCTCTCCCAGAGCTTTGCTCCTTTGCTAGAGCCCTTCCCTGTTTATTGTACTCTGTAGTCTGTTCTCCTTCACCCCTTCACCTCCTGAGAATGTAAGTCTGGGCCAAATTCATCCTTACCCCCTACTGCTTTTGCAGGGGTGTAGAATGGCCTGTCTTGTCAGACAGACAAGAAACTCAGATTCTGGGTCTCATCAGCTTCCCTAACTTTACTCACCCTGAGCTGTGGCTTCCAACACAGTACCATTTCAGGGGACATTGGCATAGCAGTCAAGTTCAGTGGGTCTGGTTGCCACTGTTCTGGTAGCTGGCTCTGGGGCCGGTATTGGGGTTGCATTTGGAACTTTCACCACTGGTTATGCCAGAAAACCCTCCTTGAAGCAGCTGCTCTTCTCCGATACTGTCCGGGGTTTTGCTGTGTCTGAGGTCATAGGACTTTTTTTGGCCTGATAGTGGTCTGCCTCAATCTCTTCTACATGCAAAGGGGTCATTTCTACTCACCACCATTTCTCCTGCTCCTCCTGCTCCTCCTGCGTCTTGTTTACCTTGTGGGTTCTTTCCCCCTTTCCTCTCCTAATAGCCCTGGGAAAAGCCAATGGCTTTGTGTTTGACTGAGGGAAGGCAAATAAATACTCTATAAGTTGTTTAAAAAAAACGATGGCTACTTTCATACCACAAGAAGTCATTAAGCATAACACTTTAGTGAAGGGTTATATAAATAAGCCAAGAATTCATGCAAGTTATAAAATGTATTCAGAATTAAGAAATGAAAGAGACCAAAGACTTGTAGACCACACATAAGTCTTAAGTCTACATATCATGAATATACCTGCTTCCCTAGCTTTGTAAAATCCATCCCTTTCCCTAACTTTGTTACTTCTGTTGAGAATACAACTCTTTCCAGTCACTCAGATTTGTGACCTCAGAGTCATGCTTGATTCTTCACTTTAATCTCAATCTTATCACATCTGTATCCAATCTGTTGGCAAGACTTGTCTATTCTTACCTCCACACCATCTCTGTCATTCGTCTCCTCTCCATTCATAGCTAAAATCCTAGTTCAGGCCCTTCCCCTCTCTGTCCCGGATAATATATTACATGGTCTGCTAATTGGTTTCCTTACTTTCAAGTCCATTCCCCCTCTAATCTATCTTTCACTCAATTGCCAAAATGATATTCCTGAAGCATTCAGGCCTAAGTTAGAACAATTCACACCTACTCAAGAAGCTTCAGTGGCTAAATTCTTCCTTTTGAAGATGTTATTCGCATTGAAAGACATGAGAAAATTGCAGATTATTATATTTTAAAATAATCCTGTCCTCTTGCTTTCTAGACCCATCTAGACTCTCTTAAAGTCAGTAATAAATAACAATCTTCTAGTTCTTTTTTTTCTCTTTTTCATCTTAAATTTCCAATTGTTTGAGATAATCGCCTTGAGTAAATGGTTGACAGTAGCCTTCCTGCTCTCTAAAGCAATCATCCAAAGCAATATTTTCCCCTTCTAAGACAATCACTAAGAGAGAGTGGCTGCTTTCATTTGGGAATTATGAGATCACTGTCTTTGCTAAGAACCTGGACAGGGTATGCAAGGATGTTTGTTAAGCTATATACTTGCATTATCCTAACTTTGTAATTCAACACGGGTGTTACTTCTATTCATGAGATAAATAATGTGAAACAAACAAAAAACAACAACCCTCAAACCAAAAAAATCCCAACAAGAAGAGCAACAACCAACTTGTAGGATATCGTAGAAAGCTAGAGCTTTTTGAATTTGTCTGATATCAGAAAATTATGCCTATAAATGACTGTGTTATTTTCAAGAATTTTCCAAAAAAGTAAACATTGTACCAAGAAAGCTGGGCCTGGACCTGTGAGTATACATATACATATATACATACACATATATGTTCATACTCTGCTTTTTTTTTTTTGCTTAAAAAAAGACTTTAGTGGCAACTTATCACTGACCTTGAATTCCTAAGATTGATCCCGGGTCTGTCTTCCCCATTGCTTGACAAAATCCATGAAGTCAAAGGTAAAGTGCCATTCTAAACTCCTTCCCCTCCCACTTTTTTGTTCTTGATATGGGTAGATTTGAACTCCCTTTCACAGATTCAAGGTTTGTCCTTGGCCTGTAAAGTTTAATCTCTGATGTGCCCTACAGATAAAGAAGACATAGGTTCCAATCTTGATTCCATTTCCCTTGGGACCCTGGGCAAGTGATTTCACTTTTTTTTTTTTTTTGGCGGGGCAATTGGGGTTAAGTGACTTGCCCAGGGTCACACAGCTAGTAAGTGTTAAGTGTCTGAGGCTGGATTTGAACTCAGGTACTCCTGACTCCAGGGGCTGGTGCTCTATCCACTGCGCCACCTAGCTGCCCCGTGATTTCACTTTTCTGATCCTCGGTTTTCTCATCTGTAAAATGAGAGGTTTAGACTATCAGGTCTTTGAGGTTCCTTCCAGTTCTAGATCTAGGGTTCTAGAATGTCAGTCAGAGTCAGAAATATCTCTCCTCCTTTCTCCCCACCAAAGACTGAAAAGAACATGAGGCTTCTCTGAAGCCCATTTTTCATTAGGCATGTTTTTGTCTAATTGAGACCAAGGATCAGATAATTGTACCCAAAACTTTTTCTTCCTCCCCAATTTTGTCTTGAATACACAAAATGTTGGTGTATGTGATGTTTCCTTTCATCCTTCTAACACAACTGCCAGCTTCCTATTGAAGGCATCCCATTTTTAAGGGCATTTGAAGCACCAGAAACCAGAACTCCCCCAACCCAATTCTTATGCACAGAGAAAAAACCAAGTGGACTGAGAATACTGTGATGTTTAAAATTTAACATGCAATCGCCTTATCTGCCCCACCCCACAGTGTGTGTGTGGGGAGAACTAGCTAAGTTTACTGAAAAATTCAGCAACAAATGCTTTTAAGCATTTATTAAAGTATATTAGGGGTTAGCAAAAAGAGAAAGAGAAAGCTGCCTTCACCTAGCTATCCATGCTTTCAAAGAGAACACATGAAGTTCTGAAAGTTAGGAGATCTGTCTCTGCCTTCCCCTGCCACCACAGCTTCCTCAGTCCATTCCAGTGGAAGCTTCCTGTGGGACCAGAAGAGGGGTGGTCTCCACAGACAGCTCCAAGCTAATTGGCTGGTCCATTGATTGACATGACTTATAGGTTGTCTATGAATAGATGTAACTTCTGGATGCCAGGCAGCTTCTGGACGCTAGTCACATGCTTTCTTTTCAGTGGGGGCATCGGCCTGGTTCTCACAATGTCTTTCTCAGCAGGGGGTGGCACCCTGATTCTCATAATACCTATTGTCCAGCTATGATATGCAGTTAATTAAACAATGCATAATGCCGATCCATCAGGATAGATAGATAGATAGATAGATAGATATCTTAGTCACTGTAAATGGACAATGAGTTGAGCACAGAATTGAACAGGAGGAGAGTGGATTGGATGGCTTTTGAAAAATTGTGCAGTGCTTCTACCTAAAACAAAGGCCTACTTTTTATTTTTAATTTTTTAAATCATAAAAGTATTTTATTATTTTCCAGTTACATATAAAGATAGTTTTCAACATTTGTTTTCATGAGATTTTTATTTCCAATTTTTTCCCTCCTTCCCTTCCCTCCCCTTTCCTCAAGACAGAAAGCAATCTGATATAGGTTACATATGTACAATCACATTAAACATATTTATGCATTAGTCATGTTGTCAAAGAAGAATCAGAACAAAAGTGAAAAACCTCAAAAAAGAAAAAACAAAAACAAAAGTAGAAACAGTATGGTTCAATCTGCATTAAGAATCCACAGTTCTTTTTTTCTGGATGTGGAGAACATTTTCCATCATGAGTTCTTTGGAATTGTCTTGGATCATTGCACTGCTGAGAAGAGCCAAGTCTATCACAGTTGATCATCATGCAGTGTTGTTACTGTGTACAATGTTCTTCTGGTTCTGCTCACTTCACTCAACATCAGTCCACTTAAGCATTTCCAGGTTTTTCTGAAATCTGTCTGCTCATCATTTCTTACAGCACAATAGTATTCCATTACATTCATATACCACAATTGATTCATATACCCAATTGATGGGCATTCCCTCGATTTCCAATTCTTTGCCACCACAAAGAGAGCTGCTATAAATATTTTTGTACATGTGGGTCCTTTTCCCAGTTTTATGATCTTTTTGGGATACAGATCTAATAGTGGTATTACTGGGTCAAAGGGTATGCACAGTCAGAAGCCCACTTTTTAAAAACAAGAACATTCTGTTGATGCATAACTCTGAATCATTTCCTAATTAACTAAAGTTGAGGGTCATTCAAAGGGTAATGGAGAGGTATATGACTTACATGATTAGCCCATAATGCATTGCTCACAATATGCTGCATGGGAGAAACATTGTAAAACAGGCAAACACTGATAAATATATATGACCAGATAAGAAGGTGGGCCAATCACATAGCAAGAACAAGGCATAAATAATGGACAGTTCTCTGCTCCATTGGCTTACCTGAAATGTCAAGAGATGCAAGAAAGTGCCAAGCACATTGAGTGGATTCCCAATGAAGATTTACAGGAGATCATGGATAAGGATCTTATAAGATGGGCAGTTTGATGGATTACAATCTGCACCACTGGAGGGAGTACAGTATTAATGAAATCATGGATCTATCAAGTATCAAAACAAGTCATGGTTATGTAGAGTAACTGTTTTACAAAGCACTTTGCTCACAACCATGCTGTGAGGTAGCTAATGCAAATTTTATTATCCTTATTTTGCAAATGAAGAAATCAGAGCCAGAAAAGTTAAGTGAGAATCCACAGTCACATAATTGGAAGATGACCTTGGTAGGACTTGAATTCAGGTTTTTGAACTCTAGATATAATCTCTTTCCATTATGCTATACTGACTCTCAATTAAGAACCCACTCTGTTTAAGATACTGTGTTGGAGACAGAAAACATCTACCTGTGAAAAACTGAAACAAAAAGAAGTTATAAGAGAAATATCCATATATTAATCAAATAGCAATTCAGAGATTTCAAAAAGAGAAGATATGAGTGATACATCTTTGACATTTTCCCAAAGATGAGCTCCTATATATAATGCCAATATGTTCTGCCAAATTTCTGCAGGAAGAATTTGCTCTAAGAATAGAAAGTCTATGCTTCCAAATAATTCTCAATAAGAAAACTAAGAAGATACTGATGGGTAAAGCATGAGCTACAAAATATACACCTAAAAAGGTAGCAAAGTGATACTTTCTGTAAATATCTGACACTAGTTACTTCAACCTCTCTGATTGTCAACTTTCTTATGGAGTGGAGTGGAGTGGAAAAGCATTTATTAAGCACTTACTGTGTGCCAAGCATTGTGCTAGATGCCGGACATGCAAATAGAAGAGCAAGACAGTCCCTGCTTCCAAGGAGCTCACATTCAAGTTGGATGAGACAATATGTATAGATTCATGGCAGATTGAAAGGACATATCTGTCAAATGAAAGGGTCTGACAAGGTCTGTAAGGTTTCTTCTGACTCTAACATAATATAACTGGTTATTCATAGGATCATACCTTTAGAGCTGGAGGGGACCATAGAAGTCAACTATTCCAATCACCTCATTTTACAGATGAGAAAGCTGTGGCCCAAAGAGATGAAATGATCTACTCTAGCAGTCCACACAGAAGTGACAGAGCCAGATTTTGAACCTAGATCCTCAGATTCTCAAGTATATCATTTTCCCCACGGTGATCGCCTCACCACTTTAACATGATCAATCATAAGATTCTCTTAAATATGAAGCTCCTGAAGGGAATTTGAAATAAGATTTGGTTTATAAAAGTTTGATTTGCACTCGACTTTTCAAGAATACATATATCACTACACCTATGGCAATTTTATTTTTCTTAATCTTCTTAGCAGATTCTTTCCCTAATGACATTTGCATCATTCTTTAAGGTTTACAAATGTGTAATTTAAGATTCTAAATGTGGGTTCTAATCTGTTCCCCCAGTTTTGGGGGAAACTGACTAAAATCACTGATAAAACGAGTTTAGGTTTTTAAGGGTTTATTGAAAGATAGAAGGAGAAAGATTGAGAACAGAATTCCAATAGCATGGCAATCCTATTTTTCCTCAATTTTCCTGTGAAGTCCTCTGCCACCACCACCACCACCTGCTTTCTGAGCAGGCCCTCCTTCCTCCTTCCTGTCCCCTCCCAGAAAATGGGAGGCTCCTCAAGTTGATTGGCTGGTAGCCTTGGTGGACAGTACCCATTCGCAAACGTTACTTCCAGATGCCAAGGAAAAGCTGCATGGCCTTGCCCTCTGAGGCATTCTCCTCATGGTGGAGCTTTCCTATAGTAAGTCTCCAGTAGGTGGCATCATTCCAATCATTACGCAAAGTAATGACATAAACATTATTTGATATAAGCCCTATTACAACCTTGTCGAAGGGAGATAGTACCTATGCCTTCATTTTATATATAAAGAGTCGGAGGCTCATAGGAATGAAGTGATTTGCTTAAGGTCTCAGGGCAAGTCAGTGGCAGTCTGGATTCAAATAAAGCCTATTGTGCTTTCCACCAGAAAGTAGTATACTCCTTGATGGAAGGGACCTTATATCTTTTGTGTCCCAGACAGTGGCTAGCCTAGTACTTTGACTACAGAAAGTACTCAATAAATATTGAATAAGTGAGGACATCTGCTGTTTGTAAATAGTACTACATACTGATAAATAATACACATTTAGAGCCTGACTAGAATAAGGAGACTTGGATTTGAGTACCTCTTTTGACATTGATTGTTACGTCAGTTTGGGCAAGTCAGCCAGTCAACAAGCATTTATTAAGTGCCTACTATGTGCTAAAGGGTTGGGGATACAAAGAAAGGTCAAAGACAAATCCTGCTTTCAAGTTGCTCATATACCTTGGACAAGACCACATGCAAACAAATATAAAAAGAGAAATGTGAGCTAATCAAGAGAAAGAAGGCACTAGCATTCTATCCCTCTGGGCCTTGCCTTCTCCATCTGCAAAATGAGAAGACTAGATGAGCTCTAAGGTACCCACATGTCCATCCCATAGCTCCTATAGTAGGAACTGTCAATTTCATCAGTCCTTGCTATTCAGAGCTTTCTTATCTTATCAACTATGTCTTGCACAAACTGTTGTTCAAGGTTCTTTCCTAGAGACCACAGGGGGCAAGTAGAGACTTCTTTCACTTTCTGATTTGCTTTTTTCTCTCCCTTTCTGCTTATAGGTCACTGGTCCACTTATTTTTTTATTTTAAAAATCAATTTGTTATTGACTTATTTTAACATTAATTTGAAAAAATGTTTGAGTTTCAAATTCTCTCCCTTCCTCCCACCCTTTCCCCACCCATTAAAAAGACAAGCAATATGATATGAATTATACATGTGAAATCATGCAAAACATATTTCCATATTAGCCATGTTGCAAAAAAGTAAAAAATTACACTTCATTTTGCACTCAGAGTTCATCGATTCTCTCTCTGGTAAGCGTCACGGACAGGCTTTATACCCTATACTCTCTCGAGTCCAAGTCCAGCACTCATTCCATGACACCATGCTAAATGACTAATTCTTTTTGGCAGTCCCACTGCTATTTAGACAGAATGGACTCATCAGTTTAACTTCTTATTTTGGTATTTAAGGAATGTGCTCCCTCCCCTCCAAAAAATTTGGCTTCAACGTACCTTTCCAGCCTCATTTCCCACCATTTTCCTTTTGTACAATCACCATCTAGCCGAACTGAAATACAAACTCATTCTATGATCTCCTCAAGCCCATTTATGGCTCAGTACATTAATGCAGCCACCTCCCTCCTCACCAACAAACTCCCCACAACCTCCCATCCCTCTTCATTGCCAGAAGCAGCCCTATAGTGATAGCTTTTCTAGAACAAAAAACTGCTTGCATGGTTAATGTAGATTTAAAACTGCAGGTGGCAAACAACGGCTGTTTGAGATTATGGCCAGTGGCTACTCAGAAAATATTATAATGCATTCAGAATTCTTTATTCTACAAAAACCCCAACCAAACAAAAAAGTCCAAGTCCCCAAACCAGTCAGAAAAAAATAGTATAGAGCCACTTATGGAGTTATTTCCTTTCTGTGGTCACTTTGTAGACTTTCCTGCTTATCCCCTCTGATACCAATCCATCTACTCTTACCTAGTTCTCAGATTTTTTTCTATGTATAATGATATCTTGATTCAGGAAGACCTAGAGCTTCTTGAAACTAGCTTTGTTAAAAACAAAAACAAAAACAAAGACATATCTTCATAAATCATATGGAACTATCTGCATTTGCAGCTTCAGAGGCATCAAAAATGCCTCTCTGAAAATCATCCACTTGTCCAAATGATATTTAAGGTTAAAAAAAGGGACTATTTTAGGCAAAATTGTGAAGGCTTCTTGCTAGGTTTGTCTTTTGGGTCCATAGTTTCCTTTTTTTCTGTACATCTTTCCCCCTTTAGGGAAGAAGCCTTCCCTCCTTATAGGTAGTGTCTTTTGGCCCTCCTTATCTCCTTCTAGCAAACAAAATAGGAAGAATTAGTGATTTAACTTGATTGGTTATACTTTATACGAAAGTGTTGCCTCAGCCAAAATTTACATTTTAAACCTTTGATCTTTCATTGTCAATTGAAAGGCTTTCCCCCCTCTTCAAAAGAACTTCAGGAAACAACAAGCAGGTAAGAAATCTGGGGATTGAAGGGAGTGGTGCTGAAATCATGTTAGTCTTAACACCCTCGCAGTTCATGTTTTTAAAAATTACATAATAGGGGGCAGCTAGGTGGTGTAGTGAATAAAGCACAGGTCCTGGATTCAGAAGGACCTGAGTTCAAATTTGGCTTCAGACACTTGACACTTACTAGCTGTATGACCTTGGGCAAGTCACTTAACCCTCATTGCCCTGCCAAAAAACCAAACCAAAACAAAACAAAATCACATAATATATTAAACTTGTTACTTTTAAAACTGTCCTCCTTGTCTTGTGTGTCCTGCTAAACTTCCTTCTATTTTCTTCTGTTCATTTCAATGATCTTTTCTTCAACTCTAACCATGAAATTTTAAATCAATTCAATAAATATGTATCGAACAATTGCTATATACAGAGTTCCTCCTGGTAACCACAAGGGAAACAATGGTGAAGATATAGTCTCTGGATGTAAGGAAATCACAGTCTTATAGGAAACATAAATCAAATATAGTAACTGTGCTACAGGGCAGAATATGATATGTCTCAAAAGGGGGATAAAATACTATGAGTCTTCAGAGAGCAGAGAGATTATATTCAGTTGGTTGATTCAGCAGAGTCTGTTCAGAGGCTAGTATTCGAGCTGGGTCTTGAAGGTTGAATAGGATAAATTGGTTAAATATTGGAAGGCAGAGAATTATTCAGCACTGGGGCATTCAAGGTGCACTTAATGGTTCTAGCATCTAGCTCAACACCTGGCACATAATAGCTATTTAAATGCTTATTGACTGATCCAATTTGGCTGGAATGGAGGGTATGTGTAAGGGAGTTTTGAGATATTAGAACAGGTGGTTAAGAATAAATTGTAGAAAACCTTGAATGTAAATCTGAGGAATTTGCATTTTATATACTAGGTAGTTGACAAGGCATCAAAGATTATTTCAGGAAGATTTTTTTTTTTAGCAGCACAGTGACATAATCAGAAATGTAGTTTAAAAACATTAATCTGGCAGATTTGTGTATGTAATGGGGGAGGAAATGGAGGTAGGGAATTTAATTAGGATAATTTAATAATAGTCCAAGTGGCTAAGTTCAACTAAAAACCAGAAACTCAAATCTATCCTTTTCATTTTCAAATGAGTTTTTTAAAATCATAAAAATATTTTATTATTTTCCAGTTACATGTAAAGATAGTTTTCAACATTTATTTTCCTAAGATTTTTAGTTCCAATTTTTTCTCCTTCCTTCCCTTCCCTCTCCCTTCCCTAAGAAAGAAAGCAATCCGATATAGGTTATATATGTACAATCACATTAAACATATTTATGCATTAGTCATGTTGTGAAAGAAGAATCAGAACAAAAGCGAAAAACCTCAAAAAAGAAAAAGCAAAAACAAAAATAGAAACAGTATGGTTCAATCTGCATTCAGAATCCACAGTTCTTTTTTTCTGGATGTGGAGAACATTTTCCATCATGAGTTCTTTGGAATTGTCTTGGATCATTGCACTGCTGAGAAGAGCCAAGTCTATCACAGTTGATCATCATGCAATGTTGCTATTACTATGTACAATGTTCTTCTGGTTCTGCTCACTTCACTCAACATCAGTCCACTTAAGCATTTCCAGGTTTTTCTGAAATCTGTCTGCTCATCATTTCTTACAGCACAATAGTATTCCATTACATTCATATACCACAACTTGTTCAGCCATTCCCCAATAGATGGGCATTCCCTCGATTTCCAATTCTTTGCCACCATAAAGAGAGCTGCTATAAATATTTTTGTACATGTGGGTCCTTGTCCCTTTTCTATAATTGCTTTGGGATATAGATTTAGTAGTGGTATTACTGGGTCAAAGGGTATGTACAGTCTCATAGCCCTTTGGGTATAGTTCCAAATTGCTCTTCAGAATGGTTGGATGAGTTCACAACTCCACCAACAATGCGTTAGTGTTCCAATTTTTCCAAAGCTTCTCCAACATTCAAATGAGTTTTTATTATTGATATGTGCTTGGACCGGAGTGATTTCATAGTCATATACTTTCTTCCATCTCTTGAATGGTATGTTTTCTGATTGCATGAACAATTTTCCTGGCTTTAGAAGCTTGGCAAAATACCACAGTACCCTCCATGCACACTTCTCTCTCCTATTTGTGGAGTACCTCTGGAGGCAACTGATGGAATTATTCAAATTACTCAGGGCTGCTTCTTTAAAAATCTCATGCAGGGAAATGAGCAGGGACAATCTTGAGGTGAGAGGATACCTAGTATTCTCGTAGCATTATTGAGTTCCAAGAATGGCAGAAGGGGGAGGGATGTGATCCTACCACATTTATCAGCAGTAGTAGTAGAATAGAGTAGTCTGGGCATGTCAAGACATAAGTAATGTTACTGAAACTGATGTTTTGATTGGAATGTTCCTTCCCAAATGTAACTTTCACAGCAGAGCCCCTTATATGACATTAAAGGATATGCTACAACTTGGGAAATTTCTCTCATTGCTTGTTGGCCTCAATCAGAAAATCTGAGTGAATCAGCAGCTTGGAAAAGGAAGCACAAAGATTGACTGAAGAAAACAATTACTTAAAAAATTCCTTTGGCCAAATGGAAAAGGAGGTGCATAATCTGACTGAAGAAAACAATGCCTTAAAAATTCAAATTGGACAGTTGGAAGCTAATGACTCCATGAGACATCAGGAATCAGTCAAACAGATTCAAAAGAATGAAAAAATAGAAGAAAATGTGAAATACCTTATTGGAAAGACAACTGACCTGGAAAACAGATCCAGGAGAGACAATCTGAGAATCATTGGACTGCCTGAAAGCCATGATCAGAAAGAGTCTAGACACCATATTCCAGGAAATTATCAAGGAGAACTGCCCTGATATTATAGAATCAGAGAATAAAATCATCATTGAAAGAATTTACCAATCACCTCCTGAGAGATCCTCAAAGGAAAACTCCAAGGAATATTGTAGCCAAATTCCAGAATTATCAGGTGAAGGAAAAAGTACTCCAAGTAGCCAGAAAGAAGCAATTTAAATATCATGGAGCCACAGTCAGGATTGCTCAGGACCTGGTAGCTTCAACATTAAAGGATAGCAAGGCTTGGATATGATATTCCAAAAGGCAAAGGAGCTTGGATTAAAGCCAAGAATTTATTACTCAGCAAAAAATGATCATTCTCTTTCAGGGGAAAAGATGGACATTCAATGAAATAGGGGACTTTCAAGGTTTCCTGATGAAAAGACCAGAACTTAATAGAAAATCTGGGTGCTTCACTATATGGAACCATCTATAGTATTAGTAATAAAGATAGCTGGGAAAATTAGAATGTTCATTGACTACTAAGCCTGGAATAAAGGGGCTAAGGTGGGTTTGTAAAATGTGTTACAGAGGATAGAATGGTGGACTTGGAATCAAAAAGACTGGTTCAAATTATGAACTCTACAATCACAGAAGAATCGAATTTTCAGGTTACATTAAGGACAATGGAAATTATTATATTATATTATATTATATTATATTATATTATATTATATTATATTATATTATATTATATTGCATTATATTATGCCCCCCCCAGATAAACTCATCACCTGAAATCTCATCACCATGGAAATTGATTCAACTTTGACACTCAGTACTTCTTTACTACCTTAAATTGTCTTTCTCCTCTGATTAGAAGGCTGAAGGAAGGCAGAATAAACTTACCCTAAAGTCTCCCATTATAGAGGACTCAAGTTTTTCTAGCTATCCTCATTTTCTACCAGCTATTCTGCTTGGTTTTGACTTCACAGAACATTAGGCCCCCAGGCCAGGGAACCCTCTGGCTGGGGAAAGGGGATTAACCCCCCCCTTTCATTTTCCTTTTTCGTGTCTTCCCTTATTAGATTGTAAGATTTCTGAGGGTAAGACTGTCTCTTTTTTATTTATTTATTTTTTCTTTTCTTTTCTTTTTTTTTTGCGGGGCAATGGGGGTTAAGTGACTTGCCCAGGGTCACACAGCTAGTAAGTGTCAAGTGTCTGAGGCCGGATTTGAACTCAGGTACTCCTGACTCCAGGGCCAGTGCTTTATCCACCGTGCCACCTAGCCACCCCTTTTCTTTTCTTTTTAAAAATTGTATCCCCAGCATAGTGCCAGACACAAATCAGCACTTAATAAAGGTTTGTTGAATGTCGACTATTGATTGGGTACTTTGTTCTTTGGTTGTTGGACAAGGAACTCACATTTGTAATATCAGTAGTTAAATTATTTTGTAAATGGCCTAAAAATTGTGATATAAAAATAGTAGAACTAAAAAGTCTACAGCATATTGCTGACAATGGCATGCATAAAATGTGGAGTAGAAGAGGTGAGCTGGTCATATGGTGAGAATTAGATAATAGATAACTCACTCTGGTTCAGGTCCTTATCATCTCTTGCTTAGATGATTGCAATAGTTTCTTTATTGCTTTTCCTGTATTAATTCTCTCCCAACTTCAATTCTTCATCCTTCCAGCTGCCAGAATGATTTTCCTAAAGCACATGCTTGACCATGTTATTCCCTTGCTCAACAAACTTCCAGGGCTCATGGTTATCTCTAGGAACAAATATAGACTCCTTTGATCGTTATTTAAAAGCCTGTAAAACCTGCCCCCAATCCACCTTTCCAGCTTTAATACACATTAGTCACCTTCATACTCCCTACAGACCAGTCAAACTAGCCTTCTTTCTGACTTCATGTGTAGAGTGGGACTCTCTCTACATACCTTTGCACTAGCTCTCTCCTTGAATAGGTTCCATATCCCCTATTTGCCACCCCTGCTGGAATTCATTTCCTTATCACTTTAGAAATCTTGGTCTCTTTCAAGACTCAGCTCAAATGCTTTTCTTTCTTTCTTTTTTTGCGGGGCAACGGGGGTTAAGTGACTTGCCCAGGGTCACTCAGCTAGTAAGCGTCAAGTGTCTGAGGAAGGATCTGAACTCAGGTTCCACTGAATCCAGGACTGGTGCTTTATCCACTGTGCCACCTAGCTGCCCTCAAATGCTACTTTCTATATGAAGCCTTTCCTAACCTGCCCCCCCCCAGGTGCTATGACTGTTCCCCACCACTTTCCTCCTTCATCTTGTATCTCTTTTGTATATATCTATACATTAGAATTTAAGCTCCCTGAGGTAAAGGACTATTTCAATTTTAACTTTTATTTTTAAATATCCAGCTTCTCCCACCCCCCCCCCATTTGATTTATTTTCATTTTGGGGAGGCAATTGGAGTTAAGTGACTTGCCCAAGGTCAAATAGCTAGTAAATGTCAAGTGTCTAAAACTGGATTTGAACTCAGGTTGCCTAGCACAGTGCCTGGAACATTGGAGATATTTAATAAATACCTATGGATTGATTGATTCTAGTTATTTGAATGAAGTGGCATCAATTTCAACTCAACATTTTCCATAGGATCATATAACTGAAAGGGTCAAAGATGTCAATTAGTCCAACACCTCTCATTTTATTGAGGAAGAACTGCTACAAGGCAACAGTGAGTAGTAGAGCCAAAGACAGAACTAGTCTCCTGATTTCTAGTTATGTGTCAGCCTTCAAACCTGATTTTAGCCAAACTTGGTATCAGGATATACTTTAACGGAAACCTAAATCCAGACTGGTATTTCCACGGATCTGTAATTTTACTGATGTCAGTACTTCAAGTTGCAACCCATCCACACATTCTCATCCTGTGATACTCTTGTCCATGTCCCTGTCATTCTATTTATTTATTTATTCATTCATTCATTCATTTATTAATTCATTTATTTATGTATTTGTTTATTTTGTGGGGGCAATTAGGGTTGTGACTTGCCCAGGGTCACACAGCCAGTAAGTGTCAAGTGTCTAAGGCCAGATTTGAACTCAGGTTCTCCTGAATTCAGGGCAAGTGCTTTATCCACTGTGCCACCTAGCTGCCTTCCTATTTATTCTTTAGAGAGAAGAATGCAACGCATTAGAAATTTCATCTTTAAATGCTCTTCTACTGACCTGTCTTGACTGGGTGTGCAAACTTTGTGCAAACTTATTCTATCCTGCTTTTCAGTGTTTGATGAAGTGGTAATTGTCCTAATCTTCAGCCATCTTTCTCTGTAATATTTTGCAAATAATTTTATAGTCTACATCAGAGTTGCCCTTGGCTGCCATATTTCCCTGCTAAGTGAGGAAATGAAATGTTTGCTGGATGGGTACATTTATGGACCCTTTGGGCACCCTTCTTGTAGCATTTGCTTTGTATCAGTTAAAATTCTGTAGAAAATGGTAATAAAACCATTTGTTAAGAGCACCAACAATTTGTTTGACTTGTTCTAATAGCATTTCATATTTTCTTTTTGTCTTTATCTTTTCTTCTAACTTGGTATTAGTTTTGATTTTGGCTTTGTCAAAGTCATGGCTTCATTGCCAAAAAAAAAAAAACTGAATCAGAAATGACTACATTAGTGATTACTCATTTCTTTAAAAATGTTTTTTTAATTAAAAAAAAATTCCAGGGAAATGAGGGCTAAGTGACTTTCCTAGTCATTTCTTTTTTTAAAAGATATAATCAATTTAATTTTTTTGCTATTGTTCAATGCCCATTATGGTCAGTTCCCTCTACCTTTCTTTTTGAATAAAGTATTCATAATATAAAAAATATTAGTCTTCTATGTCACATACAAATCTTTGGCTTCACTTGTTCTCAGTACTGAGCCATATTTTACATATTTTATCTATCCCTGTGAATATATTTCATATATTTTTCATTAACTTCCTGCTACCTATCTTTGCATTGTAGTAATTGGTTATAAAGGTATAGGCTAGGGGGTACCTAGGTGGCATAGTGGTAAAGCACTGGCCCTGGATTCAGGAAGACCTGAGTTCAAATATGACCTCGGACACTTGACACTTACTAGCTGTGTGACCTTGGGCAAATCACTTAATCCTCATCGCCCCCCCCCCCCAAACAAAACAAAACAAAACAAAACCAATCATAAAAATAAAGGTATAGGCTAGCTTAGTGTGAAGTATTTTATTTCATTCTTTTTTTTAACATTGCTCTAACTCATCCTCTGCAAAAGATGTTAGAATAAACATCAAATATCTTTTCTTTTTTTGCTTATGTTCATCATGAACAGTGTGAAGAGAGATATCC
The DNA here is from genome assembly GCF_019393635.1 of Dromiciops gliroides. Classification (NCBI taxonomy): domain Eukaryota; kingdom Metazoa; phylum Chordata; class Mammalia; order Microbiotheria; family Microbiotheriidae; genus Dromiciops; species Dromiciops gliroides. The sequence continues at coordinate 80,024,921 of NC_057862.1, forward strand.
AAAATGTCTCATGGAATGTTTCTTGTTTCCTTTGGAGACATGATGAAACCAACTTTGCTAGCTCCTTCATCTGCTCCTCCAAGCAGAATCTGTAAGCCATCCTTCAATTAAATTCAACTTCCTTATATCTTATCATTTCATTTAAAGTGAGAACATCAAAATTGATATGGATCAGGTACGTTAGTAGTATGTCAATTCTTTGGTTGTTGGGTAAGGAGTTCACATTTATAATATCAGTAGTAAAATTACTTTATATGTGGCCTAAACTCTGTGACTCTTCATTTCTTAAGACCATAAAGATTACAAATGGACACAATTTCAATGATATCAGTGAATGATAACTATAGTCCACAGATCAACTGATTATTGAAATAATTTGTATGTGGACAAAGTCCAGGGAAAACATTTATTTGTCATCTAGGATTGTTTGCTGGAAAGAATCTGTTATAATCAGATCACTCATTAATTTAGAAGTATTGATGGTAGCAGGCTACGGAGGAAGGGAAAGGAGCCAAGATTTGAAGAATTTGACATAGACCAGTGTCATGGCAATGTTTATACTAGCAGGTAAAAGATGGCTATCAGAGTCAAAGTAAGCCAGGAGCCAGCAACAGAGGAAGATATCAGTAGAAAAAGAATATGCAGAGGGGGGCGGAGCCAAGATGGCAGAGAGGAAGCAGCAAGCTGCCTGAGCTCTCCTTCTGTTCCCTTAAAAAGAACATTAAATCAAGCCTCTGGACAGATTCTGAAACTACAGAACCTGCAAAGAGACAGAGAGACACAGTCTTCCAACCAGAGATAATTTAGAAGACTTCAGGAAAAAGTCGGTCTGACTCGGGTAAAAGGGAGGCCCAGCGCAGGGCAGCAGCCCAGTGCTGAGGGGGTCGGGGCAAGTAAGCAGAAGCTGCGGGCCACAGCCGAACAACTGAGGCCCCTGGAGGCTGGCTCAAAAATCTGGTGGCCAAGAAGGACAGTGGAAAAACCTACCTGCACCGGCCGGGAGGGCCACGAATGGGTCAGGTGGGATCGGGCACCTGGCCGAGCGCTCAGACAGGAAGTGCAGGGGGCCGAACTGCACACACTATAAAGGCCTCAGAGTAAAAAGCCGGTACCTCTGCACAAGAAGCCCAAAACAGGGACCCTGGTGCCCCCAGAGCAGACCTCAACTTAAAAAATAAATAAATAAGCTGCAATAATGAGTAAGAAGCAAAAAAGAGCCCTCTCCATTGAGAGGTGCTGTATCAATAGGGAAGAAGCCAATGCAAATTCAGATGAGGACAATAGCCTCAAATTGCCTACATCTAAAGCCTCACGAGGGGAGGTGAATTGGTCTCAAGAACAAAAATCCTTCCTGGAAGAGCTCAAAAAGGATTTTAAAAATCAATTGAGGGGGCAGCTAGGTGGCACAGTGGATAGAGCACTGGCCCTGGAGTCAGGAGGACCTGAGTTCAAATCCGGCCTCAGACATGTAACATTTACTAGCTATGTGACCCTGGGCAAGTCACTTAATCCCAATTGCCTCACAAACAAAAAACAAAAAGAAAAGAAAAGAAAATCAATTAAGAGAGGTAGAAGAAAAAATGGGGAGAGAAATGAAAGCAAAACAAGAAAACTATGAAAAAAGAATCAGCAGCTTGGAAAAGGAAGCACAAAATTTGACTGGCCAAATGGAAAAAAAAAGTGCATAATTTCACTGAAGAAAACAATGCCTTAAAAAATTCATTTGGCCAAATGGAAAAAAAGGTGCATAATCTCATTGAAGAAAACAATGCCTTAAAAAATTCACTTGACCAAATGGAAAAAAAAAAGGTGCATAATCTCACTGAAGAAAACAATGCCTTAAAAATTAAAATTGGTCAGTTGGAAGATAAGGAATCCATGAGACACCAGGAATCAGTCAAGCAGAATCAAAAGAATGAAAAAATAGAAGAAAATGTGAAATGCCTCATTGGAAAGACAACTGATCTGGAAAAAAGATCGAGGAGAGACAATTTGAGAATCATTGGTCTGCCTGAAAGCCATGACCAGAAAAAGAATCTAGACACCATATTCCAGGAAATTATTAAGGAGAACTGTCCTGATATCGTAGAATCAGAGGATAAAATCATCATTGAAAGAATCCATAGATCACCTCCTGAAAGAGACCCCAAAAGGAAAACTCCAAGGAATATTGTAGACAAATTCCAGAATTATCAGGTGAAGGAGAAAATACTCCAAGCAGCCAGAAAGAAGCAATTTAAATATCATGGAGCCACAGTCAGGATTGCTCAGGATCTGGCAGCTTCAACATTAAAGGACCGCAAGGCTTGGAATATGATATTCTGGAAGGCAAAGGAACTTGGATTGCAGCCAAGAATCTATTACCCAGCAAAAATGTGCATTCTCTTTCAGGGGAAAAGATGGACATTTAATGACATTGGAAACTTTCAATCTTTCCTGAAATTACATCTTGCTTAAAGGTACTATAGATAATGAAGTAATATCAATATTAAATATGTATGCGCCAAGTGGTATAGCATCCAAGTTCTTAGAGGAGAAGTTAGATGAGTTACAAGAGGAATTAGACAGTAATACTATACTAGTGGGGGATCTGAATCTCCCCCTCTCAGAATTAGATAAACCTAGCCAAAAAATAAATAAGAAAGAAGTGAAAGAGGTGAATAGATTACTAGAAAAGTTAGACATGATAGATGTCTGGAGAAAATTGAATGGGGATAGAAAGGAATATACCCTTTTCTCAGCAGTACATGGCACATTTTCAAAAATTGACCATGTATTAGGGCACAAAAACATCATAGTCAAATGTAGAAAGGCAGAAATAGTAAATGCATCCTTCTCAGATCATGATGCAATAAAAATTACATGTAAGAAAGAGCCAGGGAAAAGTAGAATGAAAATCAATTAGAAACTAAATAATATCTTTCTAAAGAATGAATGGACCAAACAACAAATCATAGAAACAATCAATAACTATATCCAAGAGAATGACAATAATGAGACAACATATCAAAATCTATGGGATGCAGCCAAAGCAGTGCTTAGGGGAAAATTTATAGCTCTAAATGCTTACATGAATAAAAAAGAGAAAGAGGAGATTAACGAATTGAGCATGCAACTTAAAAAGCTAGAAAAAGAACAAATTAGAAATCCCCAATTAGATACTAAAGATCCTGAAAATTAAAGGAGAAATTAATAAGATTGAAAGCAAAAAAACTATAGAATTAATCAATAAAACCAAGAGCTGGTTTTATAAAAAAAAAACAATAAAATAGATAAAATATTGGTTAATTTGATTAAAAAAAAGAAAGAAGAAGACCAAATCACCAGTATCAAAAATGAAAAGGGTGATGTTACCACCAATGAAGTGGAAATTAAATCAATAATTGGGAATTATTTTGCCCAACTGTATGCCAATAAATTTGACAATCTAAATAAAATGGATGAATATCTACAAAAATACAAATTGCCCAGGTTAACTGAAGAGGAAATAAAATCCTTAAATAAACCCATATTAGAAAAAGAAATTGAACAAGCCATTAATGAACTCCCTAAAAAAAATCCCCAGGGCCAAATGGGTTTACGGGTGAATTTTACCAAACATTTAAAAAACAATTAATTCCAATATTATACAAATTATTTGGAAAAATAGGTGAAGAAGGAGTTCTACCAAATTTGTTTTATGACACAGATATGGTGGTGATACCAAAACCAGGCAAAGCAAAAATAGAGAAAGAAAATTATAGACCAATTTCCCCAATGAATATTGATGCTAAAATCTTAAATAAGATATTAGCAAGGAGATTACAGCAAGTGATCACCAGGATAATACACTATGACCTGGTGGGATTTATACCAGGAATGCAGGGCTGGTTCAACATTAGGAAAACTATTAACATAACCACATCAATAAGAAAACCAACCAAAATCATATGATTATCTCAATAGATGCAGAGAAAGCTTCTGACAAAATACAACACCCATTCCTAATAAAAACACTAAAGAGTTTAGGAATAGGTGGAACTTTCCTTAAAATAATAAACAGTATCTACCTAAAGCCATCAGCAAGTATTATATGCAATGGAGATAAATTAGAGGCCTTCCCAATAAGATCAGGGGTGAAACAGGGATGTCCATTATCACCCCTATGATTTAATATTGTCTTAGAAATGTTAGCTTTAGCAATCAGAGAAGAGAAAGGAATTAGAATAGGCAAGGAGGAAACAAAACTATGACTCTTTGCAGATGATATGATGGTATACTTAAAGAATCCTAGAGAATCAACTCAAAAATTACTAGAAACACTTAACAACTTTAGCAAAGTAGCAGGATATAAAATAAATCCACAGAAATCATCAGCATTTCTATACATGACCAACAAAGTCCAGCAGCAAGAGATAGAAAGAGAAATTCCATTTAAAGTAACGGTAGATAATATAAAATACTTGGGAGCCTACTTGCCAAGACAAATCCAGGAACTCTATGAACACAACTACCAAACACTCTTCACACAAATCAAATCAGATCTAAATAATTGGAAAGATATCAATTGCTCATGGATAGGCAGAGCTAATATAGTAAAAATGACAATACTGCCTAAATTAATTTACTTATTCAGAGCCATACCAATCAGACTACCTAAAAATTATTTTATAGAGCTAGAAAAAATAATAACAAAATTCATCTGGAAAAACAAAAAATCAAGAATATCCAGGGACATAATGAAAAAAAACTCAAAGGAAGGTGGGTTAGCGGTACCAAACTTGGAGCTCTACTATAAAGTGGCAGTCATCAAAACTATCTGGTACTGGCTAAAAAATAGAGTGGTAGATCAATGGAATAGGCTAGGCTCAGGAAATGCAGTAGTAAATGACACTAGTAATGTAGTGTTTGATAAACCCAAAGACTCCAGCTTCTGGGATAGGAACTCAGTATTTGACAAACACTTCTGGGAAAACTGGAAGATAATATGGCAGAAATTAAGCATAGACCAACATCTTACACCTTATACTAAAATAAGGTCAAAATGGATACATGATTTAGACATAAGAGGTGATGCCATAGGTAAATTAGGAGAGAAAGGAATAGTCTACCTATCAGATCTTTGGAAAGGAAAACAGTTTATGACCAAACAAGAGATAGAGTATATTATAAAATGCAAAATGGATGATTTTGATTACATTAAATTAAAAAGGTTTTGTACAAACAGAAGCAATGAATCCAAAATTAGAAGGGAGGCAGAAAGCTGGGAAATAATTTTTGTGGCCAGTACTTCTGATAAAGGCCTCATCTCTAAAATATATAGGGAACTAAATCAAATTTATAAGAATCCAAGTCATTCCCCAATTGAGAAATGGTCAAAGGATATGAACAGGCAGTTTTCTGATGAAGAAACCAAAGCTATCTATTCCCATATGAAAAAATGCTCTAAATCACTATTGATTAGAGAGATGCAAATTAAAACAACTCTGAGGTACCACCTGACACCTATCAGATTGACTAAAATGACAAAAAAGGAAAATAATAAATAATGGAGAAGCTGTGGGAAAATTGGAACACTAATGCATTGTTGGTGGAGCTGTGAACTGATCCAACCATTCTGGAGAGCAATTTGGAATTATGCCCAAAGGGCGATAAAGCTGTGCATACCCTTTAACCCAGCAATACCACTTTTGGGTCTTTTTCCCCAAAGAAATCATGGAAAGTGGAAAGGGACCCACATGTACAAAAATATTTATAGCTGCTCTTTATGTGGTGGCAAGGAATTGGAAGTTGAGGGGATGCCCATCCATTGGGGAATGGCTGGACAAGTTGTGGTATATGAATACAATGGAATACTATTGTGCTGTAAGAAATGATGAGCAGGAGGAGTTCAGAGAAACCTGGAGGGTCTTGCATGGGCTGATGATGAGTGAGATGAGCAGAACCAGAAGAGCATTGTGTGCAATATCATCAGCATTGAGTGTTGATCTACTGTGATGGACTATATTCTTCTCACCAATGCAATGGTACAGAAGAGTTCCAGGGAACTCATGATAGAAGAGGATCTCCAAATCCAAGAAAAAAAAAAAGAACTGTGGAGTATAGTTGCTGAATGAACCATACTATTTCTTTTGGTTTTGGTGATGTTGTTTTTTCTATTTTGAGGTTTTTCATCATTGCTCTGATTTTTCTCTTATGATATGACTAATGCAGAAATAGGATTAATGTTATTATGTGTATATATATATATATATATATATATATATATATATATATATATATATATATATATAACCTATATCAGACTACCTGCTGTCTAGGGGACGGGGGAGGGAGGGGAGGGAGGGAGAAAAATCTGAAATTGGAAAGCTTGTATAAACAAGTTGATAACTATCTTTACATGTAACGGAAAAAAAAATTAATTAATTAAAAAAAAAAAAGAATATGCACCAGCAATCAGAGATGGAATAGACAAATAGGGATCAGAAAACCAGAAAGATGCCATATGATATATACCTGGTACAAGAACAGCCAAAGCAAGTGGTCTGGGTGAGGAATTAGTGCAGACTCAGATAACCGCAAAGAGAGAAGTTCAAGCCAGGAACCAAGAGACTTGTTCACTCAAGCAACTTCCTTCCCTTACTTATAGGCTTTTCCATGGCACATAGTAGGTGCTTAGTAAATGTTGATTGATTGTGTTCCTGTTGGGGCAGGAACCAATCCTATTGGGACTGCTTTAAACCCTGATGGTGGATACAAGTTTTTTTGGTACCTGGTTTAAGTGGGGAGCCTAGGACCAGAGAATCAGCAGTAATTTTTTTCTTTTTTATTATGAACTTAACAAACATCAATGAACATGAACATTTCAATGTACAAAGAAAAATTTAAAAGAGGATTTGATTTGAAACTGTGAATTTTGATTACTTACAATTTAATATATTAACTTTATTTGTTTTTGTTTTTGTTTTTTAGTGAGGCAATTGGGGTTAAGTGACTTGCCCAGGGTCACACAGCTAGTAAGTGTTAAGTGTCTGAGGTCGGATTTGAACTCAGGTACTCCTGAAATCCAGGGCAGGTGCTCTATCCACTGCACCACCTAGCTGCCCTAATATATTAACTTTAACATGATATTGAGCTATCATCACCAGCCCTTGATAAGCAAATCCTAACCACCATGCCCACTTTGTAGGTACTCTTTTGATAAATAAGCACAGAACTGTTATAAAAACTCATCTGAAAAACTGTTTGCTCTAAGTAGGATTTTTATCGATATCCAATTTCAGATATGCTAATTAGGAGACGACTAAGGTTTTTACATTAATGCAGGAGCCTAGTACCCATGCAGAGAATATAGGACAGAGACTGAATAATTTGGGAAGTTGAGAATTGGTAGCAGTTTATTTTTTTTTAAGTAAGAAGTCACACAGATTGTGGAAATGGGGATAATACAGAGATGGGAACATAGAGGAGAGAGGATACGGAGGCACCTGAGGAATTGGGATTAGGAAGACTTGACCTTGAATTGCAGGGAGCAGGTAAAGAAGAGTACAGAAACAGGAGAGAGCAAAGCAAAGAATGTAGACTAGCACTTAGAGAATTATTTTTTTGGGGGGGTGGGGCAATGGAGGTTAAGTGACTTACCCAGTGTCACACAGCTAGTAAGTGTCAAGTATCTGAGGTCAAATTTGAACTCAGGTTCTCCTGAATCCAGGGCTGGTGCTTTATCCACTGCGCCATCTAGCTTCCTGTGAATTTGGTTTTTTAAAAAGATATAATAAGCATTCAAACATTTATTGTATATTTAGTATATTATGAGTTTAATTTATTTTATTATTAATTTGATTTATTATGAGCTTAATCAAATGAATCTTAATCAGCATGTTTTAAGTTGCATTCACTTCCTTCTTCACTAATGTCATCTTCATACCCCAGTAAGGGGACTACCCCCTTCTGGTTTTGCATCATCTACGAAGGACTGCCCTCTATGCATTTAGGTTGTAATGATCCAGAGAAAGACTGAAGTCTTCTGTGGAACTAAGGGAGGAAATGTGAGAAATAATTCATTTGGACCCTTACTCTATTTCAATCAGTATTAATCAAATTGATATGGTTCCATAGGGATAGTGATTATAATGTCTATATCTTAGGCCTCAGAGCTGTTAACTTCAGATTATAAATTCACTTGCTTAACCATAGGAAGATAACTAGAGGCCTTCCACCATTGTTTTTTCTTGTCATGATGACCAAACCCAGTGTGGCGGAGGTGACTCAATTACATGGAAAGTCCTCCAACCTATTTTCATATCTCCAGATTATTCTCTCTTGCCCAACATGAGCAAGTGACCATCTCATGACCAACTAGTCAGTGGAGATACTTCTTGCTTTGCCCAAGCCGTGACCCTGCTGACATACCATTTATTTTAGCTTATGCATTGTGTGTCAACCAGTGGAATCCTGTTCTTTGTATAGCTGCTTTAGAATGTCCAGGTAATAGATCTGGTATTAAACCTTATAAGAACAAGGTCCTGGAAGAATGAGGTGCCTCAGATCATGAGGAAGATCTGGGGTCCACTTCATTAAAGGGGGCCCTGGACCCTTTAATGAAGTGGCATTGGCTCAGGAAAAAAAGAGAGAGAGAAGCAGTCATAGATAAGGAAAGTTTTTTTAGTAGTGGTCATGTCACAAAACTTATTTTGCCATTGCCTTCATGCACTTCAGATCCAATGACAGTAGGTGGCAGTGAGGAATCATTTTCATATGGACCAGGTTGTAAGAGGCCTCTCCTTATCTCATCCCACATCCCCCCAACAGCCATTGATACCCAGAAATTTCCTTTTCATAATAACTATCTCTTAATTTAAATTTAAACTTTAACTAAGCAATTAAAAAAAACCTTTAAAAATTAAATTAAATTTCTGAAGATAGCTCTATCTTCTACCTAACTCTTGGGATGGCTATGAGAAAAGTACTTTTTATTAAAGTGCTATATAATTGTGGTCTATTTGTTTTTTTATTATCTTTCTAGTTTCTTAACTGCTATTTTATTATGTTAAGGGCTAAAATTCTAGCTAAACTGTCTAAAATATCTAATGAGTGGTCGCCAATAAATTATAAGCTTTAGCAAGAGTTAGGCTTTTAAGCATTTATTAAGGAAAACAAGAATTTGGTAAAGAGAGAGAGAAAGGCCTAGATTTCTATCTATTAAAGGGAGAGCACATTTTTAGCTCCGCTCTCCACCAGAGTCCAAAGGAAAGAGCCCGAGACTCAGCGCCAGTCTCTTCCTTCCTCCTCCCACTAGCCCGCGTCACTTCCTGACACCAAAGAAAAGACTCCTGGTCTTGCCCTCAAAGACCTTCGCTTCATGGGTGAAACTCTTCTACAGTAAGTCTCCAGCAGGTGGCATCATTCCAATCGTTACAATTATTTTTCTCATTTCTTAATTGCCATGCCAATGAATTCTTTCCCTCCTTTAACCCTGTCTTCACCTTAAAGGAGAAAATCTCAGCTCCAATTCACTCACCTACTTTATTTTTTTTTATTTATTTTTTCCTTTTCTTTTCTTTCTTTTCTTTTTGTAGGGCAATTGGGGTTAAGTGACTTGCCCAGGGTCACACAGCTACTAAGTGTAAAGTGCCTGAGGCTGGATTTGAACTCAGGTCCTCCTGAATCCAGGGCCAGTGCTTTATCCACTACGCTACCTAGCTGCCCCTTCACTCACCTACTTTAATACTTACTCCCCTCCCCCCATTCCCTCTTCCTCCATCAGCTCTGTCACTGCGGGTACTGAGTGTGAGGGTTAAAATTTGATATACGGAGCGTTATTTGGGTGACTCGCCTTAATATTGGGGTCCTGGAAATATGAGGGACCTTTTAGGTTTAACCCTCCCCTCTGAACTGCCCTTTTTAGATATTTCTCCCAGGCCAATAAGAAAGGAGCCTCTAAGCTTTAGTTCACAAAAGGATCAGATTTTATTACTTGGGAATTAATTAAACAACAAAGGTGAAGCTAATAAAAATCAAAGATAAGGAAATAGGAAAATAGAAATACAGATAAATACTCTTAACTCTAAACTTAACCTATTCAAAACCCAGGCCATTTCTAATTTAGCTAGTTCAAAGGAATTTAGGGTTTTCCATAATTAAACTCACCAAACACCTGAACAGCCCACCAGACCGAGAGCCAGCATGTGCCACCAGGTCAGCAGTTGCCACACTAAGAGTGAAAGCTAGCATTCCAGATGTGCCTCCAGAGCTAGCATTCTGGAAGTGCCCTCTCACCTCCCTTCAGGGAGGGTTCAATCTTTTCTCCCTCAAAAGGGGAGGTCCTTCAAAAGCCACCTATGGAGAGGCCTCCTTCTGACCTCAGGAGCATACATAACCTCGGGGTAGACCAGGTGTGGCCCCTCCCAAATGATTCAGCTAAAACTGCGATATTAATCTTTACCACAAATAATTTTTACCACATTCGAGAACCATATCAGTTCAGTGATACCACCTGCTTCTGAAGCCAATTCCCCAGTGAATTTCAAGACCTCTCTTTATCTGTGTTCTGTATCTTCTTTCTGAGTTATCTATGTCTATTCTTGATCCTTTCTAAGAAGAAAAAAGGCAAGAGAAAAGGCTCTAGCATCCCTCTTGGGTTTTAGATATAAAATCTATTTCTTTCCCTGTTTAGAGGAAGCTTCCCCTTCTGTTATTTCTACATTTTACTTCTCCCTTCCTTATTTTTGGGCAGAAGTCATATCTGAGCCTTCTTCTCCTCCCCTCCCACCCCCATTACCCCCACTCTGGTGTTTTACTTAAATGGACATACAATACTTGTTAGTTAATTAATGAGCCTCTTAGCCAGGTTGCCTTAGCAACACTTAGCAACTGCCTTCTTTGAAAACTGTCTTGAATCCAGAAAGTTTAAAGTGCCAATGTCCCTTACAACAGAATAGCTCTCTGAACAGAAAATAAAACACCATTTCATCACATCAGAGTGGAGAGTGCAGCCAGGAGCCAGGTAAAGTCCTTACAGACTTTTTAGAAAAGGACAGAACTATAGAATGTTCGATCTGGAGGGGTTATGAAATCAAAGATTTCAAGCTGAAAGGGACCTCAGAAGTCATCTAGTCCAAAATATTTATATTGTAGATGAGGAAAATGACGTTCAGAGGTTAAAAAGGAATTTTCTACAACCAGGTTTCAAACAGCGAGGACTACCGAATAGCAAAGATGACATTGGAATAGCATAGGGATAATGAATATGAACTAGTGTTGAGTATTTGTGGTGAAATAAACAAACTTTATATAAGCAATTGGGCATATCTCATTGAGGAATATTAAAAGGAATGCTAAGAGCAGCAGAAATGCAGGATCGCGATGGCTATGATGGTAAAAGTGGTCAGGTTCTGGCCTTCAGCTTTCTGAGGTTAGAAATTATTAATCCACATGCTATATTTTAGTTAAATTAAGGATTGTTTTGTGAATTAGGTAATTTCCCATATCCTAGAGTCTGTCAACTTTTTATACTCTGCATTTATCTGTACAAATGTACCCACAAAGAAAGATGCCAGAACTAAAATTCTAGTTCCTTTCCCCTCGTATTAATAAAACTGTACTGGGTCACTTCCAGGTTAGTCAATGCAATTCACAAGAGATTGACTAGTATAGTCTATGGTGCTCATGACATCTATTATATAACACCTAGTATACCTTACTGACATATCTCAGCATTGTTTTTTCTCTTTCTTTCTTTCTTTCTTTTTTGTGAGGGAATTGGGGTTAAGTGACTTGCCCAGGGTCACACAGCTAGTAAGTGTCAAGTGTCTGAGGTCGGATTTGAACTCAGGTCCTCCTGAATCCAGGGCCAGTGCTCTATCCACTGTGCCACCTAGCTGCCCCTCAGCATTGTTTTCTATCAAAGAGATGAGATGGTCAGCCTGAAATAGGCTCTTTTTTCAGGAATACATTTTGAGATGGTCCATATCATTAAAAAGTTATATTAATCATATTTCTGAGGGTCAAGAGGAGACGTTGGTGGATAAGGGGCGATCTCCTCTTATGGTAATGAGGTAAGAATGTCTTGATGTCATCCTCTCTGTGAAAAAAGCAATTGGTACTTTATTATGGGTGCCAAGTGCTATAGCCTTTCTCTTGCAGGATCTCAATCATGCCCTGCTACAGACTGCAGAATAAGAGCTTTATTAGATGCATTGACTAAGGTTGTTTCTAAAAGGTCTTCACGTCACAGACTCAGCCTTTAATAGAAAACTGACCTCCTGCCATCTGGGGATGAAACCAAGTGCCATTACAGAATACTAAACCCCCAGGGAAGGGAAAACAAACACAGCATACTTTTTTTCTAGCTGCCTGGCTTCTAGTTAGCAGCCTGAGGAAGCAACAGAGAGGAAACATCTCCTTGGGAAGCTGAGGCCATGCAATGGCAGCTCTTCCCAGAGGGTTACCTGGGACTGACTGGCACTATGAACAATACCAAACTACCTAAAGACACAGAAGTTAGGCAGCCTAATTAACTAGTAATGGAAACTAGTAATAGTAATTCCTTCTTCTTACGCATCTAGTTGATACTGGCCCTGTATTCTGCTAAAATAACCATGCTACACTTCAGACCAAGATGGTTGCCTGAAACTGAAGGTAGGCTACTCATCTCCCACGTCCTTACTGCCACCAAACCCTGAAGTTTGTACCAGACAGAATAAAGGTCAAGTAATATAGCAACGTTTTCCATCTCGGAACTGCATAAAGAGTCAACAGGAAGCCCAGGGGAAATAGGAAAATGGGACCCTCCTAGCAATGACATGGTTAATACAACCAGAGATAAGGACCTATTTAGCCTGAGAGGCTCTGTGTCTAGAGACAGGGAGAGCAGAGGGCCCAGCTGAGGAAGCCTGAGGGGAAGAGGGAGGGGGGGGGGACATGGAAGTCAATTTTAAATAACGGAAATTATCTATCTTATCTTTTATGATCACTTTTATCTTGTTTAGCAGATGATTCTCCCTTTCATCATCATTATAAATGCTACCTCCTTCTATTCTCCTCTAATTACTTTTTTTTTTTTTGGTGAGGCAATTGGGTTAAGTGACTTGCCCAGGGTCACACAGCTAGTAAGTATTAAGTGTCTGAGGCCGGATTTGAACTCAGGTCCTCTTGAATCCAGGGCCAGTGCTCTATCCACTGCGAAACCTAGCTGCCCCTTCCTCTAATTACTTTTTAATGATATGACCTTTTATGATATGTATGTCCTGTGTCCATTTTGAGCTGATTGTGTCATATGGTGTAAGATATTGGTCTAAACCTAATATCTATCAGACTGCTTTGTAGTTTTCCTATCATTTTTTAAACATGGGGAATCTGTGAGTTTTTTTATAAACATATTTTAATAGCTATATTTCAGTATCATTGGTCTTCTTTCTAATTCTATGTATTTGATTTTATGCATTTAAAGATATTATTCTGAGAATGAAGTCCATTGCCTTCATCAGATGTCCAATGGGAGGGTGTTCATGGCAAAAAAAAAAAAAAGGATTAGAACCATTCTAATAGGGAGTTTTTACCCTAGTAATTAGTGGGGGCTTTTTGTGGTGCAATGAGGATTAAGTGACTTGCCCAGGGTCACACAGCTAGTAAGTGTCAAGTGTCTAAGGCCAAATTTGAACTCAGGTCCTCCTGAATCTAGGGCCAGTGCTTTATCCACTGCACCACCTAGCTGCCCATAATTAGTGTTCTTTAATATCTCCCTGAGTTTGTGCCCTTCCAGTTGCAGTCCCTCCAGAGTGGCAGAGAAAAGAAGGTTGGTTTCCATTGTTACCAAAGACCTTGTAATATGAGCTCTCAAACTCACCCATGGCGTAATGGGTAGAGTCCAGGAATAAGCTCTGTATCATGTGCAAATGCAGCTGGAGCTAACTTTAAAAGACCTTCTCATCACAGGCTCAGCCCTTACTAGAAAATGGATCCCTTGCCACTCAGGAATGGTGCTAAGCTGTAGTAGCACCCCATTTTCTCCACCCCCTTTAGATATTCTCTTTCTAAATCTGAAATCATGAGGAGGTCAGGTAGACTTACAGATATGGTATACTAGACAGGATCTGATCTTATGGTTTTTTATTTTAAAATCTGCCATGCATTTTGCCTTCATCTTATCTGAGCCTCAGGGCAACCCTATAAGAGAGATTCTAATAGGTACTATTAGTTTCATTTTACAGAGAGAAATTGGAGGGTCAGAGAAATTCAGTGACTTCCACATTATTCCACAGTACATAAGTGTCAGAGGTAGGATTTGCACCCAGGCTCCATCTGGGCCCAAGTATAACACTCTAGTTACTATGTCTCATTGCTTCCAGGAGCACAAATGATGCTGTAGCTGTAGCTATGTGATGTATGGGGAAGGTTGGCATCATGTAGAATCTTGATTTTGGTGGGGCCCCATGGTTCTGGGTTGGGTCTTCAACTTTTTAGGGTTGGAGACTCAGTTCTATTATTTTTTGCCCAGGGATAATCAGATTTTGGAGAAATGAATTTATACAAACCAAGCTTATAGACAGTTGTTTGGTAAATCATAATTTGAGAAACTACTGCCAGCTGGGAAACTCATATTGGTTGGTCAACTCAAATACTTCCTATGAAGAGAGTGTATTTGGAAAACCAAACTAACATTGCTGGAACAGAATCTGAATAAAGAGAAATAGATGATTTTAAGTATTAGTGTCATCAAGTCAGGATATCCTGATGTACCCTTATCTACTCTGTCGTTATACCTGCCAATATTCTAGTTGGCATGACTCAAGTTGCCAAATCAAAGCACTCTTTTCCTTGGATCAGATTAGCAAACACTTAGAAATATTTACTTTCTAGTTCTCCTTATCTGTCCTCAAAATTCCTCCAACTGACACTGGCCCTGGCAGGTTGGGTCTGCAGAGGGGTAGCTGCTACTTCAGGTTCTAAAGGGAATCCTCAAGGTGACAATGTTTCTAACACTAACTCATAAGCACCCACCAGTGTTCTTCCCCTTAATAAGCAACCAGTAGGGGCAGCTAGGTGGCGCAGTGGTTAAAGCACCGGCCCTGGATTCAGGAGGACCTGAGTTCAAATCCGGCCTCAGACACTTGACACTTACTAGCTGTGTGACCCTGGGCAAGTCACTTAACCCCAATTGCCTCACCAAAAAAAAAAAAAAAAAAAGCAACCAGTAGACTCGACTGGCTTTTTAGGAAGAGCATTTGCTCAAATGGTATACCAAGAATGGTAGTTCCAAAATATCACCCAACACATATACTTATGGCAAACTCTCCCATAATCACATGCAGAGTCAGTGGAGGGAGGAAGAAGTGGGAATGAACTTACAAGTACAAGGGTAATGAGGCACTCGTGTAGGGAATATTCATGGCCAAGACAACACAACTATGGAACATCAGGACTTTAATGTCCTTTCTTCCTCCTTTGCATGCCCTTTACATCTCTCTTCTCACAAGAAGTTCACTTTGACGTGGGCTGTTGGTGATGGATGAGTGACATCTCATTGCTCAGCTGTGCTTGCTCCTTGCTGGGAATAGACTCTGAGTGGATCATTTAGTTTCATCTGGGCTGAACCACACAGCTTGCTCAGCTTCTGGTCACTTTGCCCCTGAACAGCTGCTAACGTATAGGGCTGAGCAGGTCACTCTGCTCTTGGGCAGCTCCTTAAAGAGCAGCTGTTCTGTGGCTTCCTTGGCTGGCCCAGATAAATCACAGCCTCCCGGCTCTAATCAATGTATAGCATCTCTGCCAAAAAAGGGCAATCTGTTGGACTCCTTGGGCTCTCAGTCTTTGATGAACAAGTGTGGTGATCACCACCTCCAGTCTATGGTTTGGCTGGGCATTACAGTGTAGCTGTGCTTTTCCAGCCAGGACAGTAACCCTTCGCCTAAGAGGGGCGGATGCCCCTCTTCTTTGAATCAGTAATTCAGCCCTGAGGTGTGTCACCTCCATGCAGGAGGTGGGAGAGGTCTAGTTGCAGTTCTTTCTGGTTCAGAAGTGGCTTCCCTCAATTCAGGACCCTACCCTGAATGTTGGCCATCGGCCAGTTACCCTTCTCAGATTTCTATTGGCATATTTTACAGATCAGTGATTGTGGATAAAGATATGGATACAGGCTGTGTCTCAGGGAAAGTTCATTGCCTCTGCTGGCTATTTCATAAATAGTTGAGCTGTTCAAGCCTCCCAGACCTTTTCTAAATTGTAGAATGCTTCCTTAACATCTGAAAGGGCATCCCTTTTATGTTTTAGAGTGCCTGCCTTTTGTCACAACCAAAGTTTAGTTTTTTTCCCCCCATAAAGTTCTAATGGGGACTTTCTTACAAGAGAATTACCTGCATTTATAATTTTCCAGATTACATTTTATTTTACACTATTCATCTTTTAGACTCACCTTCATGAGTTCAAATTCAGTCTCAGACACTTAACTAGCTGTGTGACCCTGCGTAAGCTACTTCCCCCTTTTCCTCTATTTCCTCATCTGTAAAATAAGCTGGAGAAGGAAATAACAAATCACTCCAGTATCTTTGCCAAGAAAACCTTTAAAAGGGGTCATGAAGAGTCAGAAATAACTGAAATACATCTTTTAGAGGGCTTGCTTTCCTAGTCCTTGATTTGCATAATATGTTATCTCCAAAAAAGCAATGGAAGGACAGTTCTTATAGATTTCTAGGGTCATAGCATAATGAATGGAGTACTGGATGCAGAATCAGGAAACTTGGTTCGGAATCCTGATTTTAACATGTATTAGTTGTATGGTAAGGCCTCTCTGAGCCTCGGGTCTCTTATCTTTAAAGTCAGACATTACAATACTCTCACTACCTACCCTACAGGAGGATTGTTGTGAGAGAAAGCCTTTGTGAGGCTGAAAGTGCTCTAGGAATCTGTTATTATTATATGGTGTTATTGTGTGTCTATTCTTTTTTTTTTTTTTAAAGTGAGGCAATTGGGGTTAAGTGACTTGCCCAGGGTCACACAGCTAGTAAGTGTTAAGTGTCTGAGGCCAGATTTGAACTCAGGTACTCCTGACTCCAGGGCTGGTACTCTATCCACTATGCCACCTAGATGCCCCGTGTTTATTCTTTTTGGAGGGAATTTTTAAAGTTTACTTAAAAATGTTTTTTATCTCTCCTTATGCCTTTCCCACACCATGGGACAATTTTGGGGAGGGGGAATGGGGCAATGAGGGTTAAGTGACTTGCTCAGGGTCACACAGCTAGTGTTAAGTGTCTGAAGCTGGATTTGAATTCAGGTCTTCCTGAATCCAGGGCCAGTGCTTTATCCACTGCGCCACCTAGTGGCCCAACCATGGAACAATTTTTAAAAACCCTCACAATAGATATGCAAAATCCAGCAAAACAAATCCCCACATTGACTAGGTCCAAATACGAATCTTTCATTCTGGATTTTAAGTTCATCCCCTCTTTTTATTCTTATTAGCATCATTTAGGGGAATGGACTTTTGTAGAATCATAAATTTAGATGCGGAAGAGGGGAGAAAAGAGAAGGGAAAAAATATTTGTTAAGTTCCTACTGTGTGTCAGATACTATGCTAAGCACTTCACAAATATTATCTCATTTGATCCTCACAACAACCCTTCAAGATAGGTCCTGTTATTATCACCATTTTTACAATGGAAGAAACTGAGGCAGACAGAAATGAAACAGCTTGCTCAGTGTCGTGGATCTACTAAGTGTCTAGGGACAGATTTGAATTCAGGTCTTCCTGACTCCAGGGCCAGTGCTCTAGCCACTATACCACCTACCTAGCTAGATTTAGACCAGAAAGAGACCAAAGAAGTGATCTAATACAAATTCTTCATTTTACACATGAGGCACTGAAGTTGAAGGTGATTAAGTGATTTGTCTGCAGTCATATATTAAGGGTGGAGACAGTTCTTTTGACTCCAAATGTAGAACTCTTTGTAACATTCATGCTTCTGGACTTGGCCTTGTTTCTTGAATTTGTTTCATCTGCTATGTTTGAGGATCTATGAACTTGTGCACAGCACCCACATGGCTGCCGTGTCACTCTTGTCTTCGAACATAAATATTTAGCAATAATCACAGCAATAAGGAAGAAAAAGGTCAAACTGAACTGAGAAGATACTCCAGAATTCTTTGTTTTTGTTTTTGTGGGGCAATGGGGGTTAAATGACTTGCCCAGGGTCACACAGCTAGTAAGTGTCAAGTGTCTGAGGCCAGATTTGAACCCAGGTACTCCTGAATCCAGGGCCAGTGCTTTATCCACTGCTCCATCTAGCTGCCCCGATACTCCAGAATTCTTGGGAGAGCAGGGATTAGGAAGCCTTCCTACCCTTTAAGTCCAGCTCCTCTGATCCACTCTTTTTCTGACTTCAAACAGTGTATCGAACACTGGTCCTCTGGAATTCTTGGGCTGATCTGCAGCCGTGTCTCTGTGACTCTTTGGATTGGCAAGAACCAGAGTTTAACTGCTCCTATGACCCTTCCAGGTGCATGAATGTAGGTTTGGCTGTCTCGCTGTGTAAACGTGTTGTGTAATCCCCGATGAGTACTCTAAAGGGATACAGTTACCACACATGCTCTCTCTTCTCCGCTGCAGAGAAGCCTCTGAGCAGATGGATGTGTACAAAATTTTTTACACTTCACCCCCACACAAGTTTCAGTATTGTGAAAAAGGATGTCTGGCATCCACTGAATTTCTCAGGATATTCTGAGCATTGGACATCATGTATTTTATTATGAGTGTAAAGTAATAATAATAATTTACATTTATAGAGTGCTTTGAGGTTGTCTTTATGACAACCCCAAAAAGTAAGTTATGCAAGTATTATTACCATTTTATGAAAAATTAGAAAAAACTGAGAAATGAGAAAACTGGGGCCCTGGCTATGTCCCTTGCTCAAGGGTCATATAGCTAATAAGTGTCCAAGCTGGGATTCAAGCCTATATGTCCTAATGGTAACTCTAGTAGCTGGCGACAAAGGAAGGGTCATGGGTTGTAACTGGAGGAGAGTTCATTGGCTCTTCTGGCCATTTCAAATTCAGTTGATCTATTCAAACTCAGACCCTTTCTAAGTGAATCTAAATTATTATCTGCTATTTTTGGCGGGGTGTGGGTGTGTGGTGGTGGGGTGAAGAATACTACCTCTATTCTATAATGGAGATGGCTATTGTGGTTAAAGTTTAAAGTTGGTCTCTGAAGTAGTTGATTCTGGTGATCTTAGGAAGATTATGGACACATCTGTGTGACCTGAGTTCCCTTATCTATAAAACCAACAGATTGGACAAGATGACCAGCAAGGTCCCTTTCAGCCTTAAATCTATTACGATTTTTCTGACATCTCAGTTGTCTGGTACATTAGAGCAAGCATGTCATCAATTTCAATAGTGTCATGAACTGGAAAGAGAAGTGGTCAGAGAGTCAGGAAGCCTGGATTCTGGTCCTCCATCACTTGCTAATGACCATGGGTAAATCGTTCTATGTGCCTGGGCCTCAGTTTTCGTCCCTGAAAAATGATGGGGTAGTACTCGATGATTTCTAACATCCTTTCCAGCTCGATGAGTCAAAGTTCTGTGTTCTATTAGAAAACATTTCTAGTACATGAAACTTTAGTACAAAATGTGTCAAACGTGTGTGGGTGTGTGCATGAGCCAACAGAAAGAGCCCCCCTCAGAGCCCCATCATGCTGTCTTCTAGGAGACATAGAAGGGGGTGTATTTTTCAAGCTTTGTGGTGAAAACAAGTGCAAATATAACTTCATGATAAATGGAGAAGGAACAGTTTTTGCAGTTGGTCTTGATAAGAATATCAAGCCCATTCTCAATGCAGAGGACTGGCCTTGTGAATTCTGGCTAAGAAGAATCCACTCCCATTTGGTATAGTAAAATGCCACTGCCACTGAACATCAACCTACCAAATACTGCTTGAGCATCTTCAGCCTAAACCTGAACAAAATGCTTTTCCTCAAAGGGCCACTTACATTTGTACTCTATAATTGCTATTTCTAGCTTCCTCTCACTATCCCACTGGTAATGCTTTCTCTATGAAATTGCTTTCTATTAATGTTGGATATATCTTATATGTACAACATTCTGCCTGTTGTCTCCCCCATTAAAATGTTGACTCCTTGCCAGGTGTGGTGACCCATGACTATAATCCCTGTTTTGGTGAGCAGCCAAGGCTGGTAGACCTCTTAAGTTTGGGAGCTTTCAGACTAAAGTCAATAAGGAGTCCACACTTGGTCCCATACCAATATGGTGACCCCCTGAGGGGCTCACTCTTGATCGTGTATCTTCTGCTGTGTCCCTTTGGGGGTAGCGAAGAGATCTCTGTGGTCACAGGCCACATTCAGCTCATGAGGAAGGTGAGAGATGGGTTATAAAGAATACCTCTGACCAACCATGGGAAAGTGAAACCTATCTAATGCAATACAGTGCTGGACAAAAGAAAAAGCAATCAGATTAACTCAATGTGGTTATTAAAGCCATCACTCCCTCACCCTATTTTGTTTTCACGTTTAAAGCTGATCTTTGCAGGCTACCCATAACAAATCATAGTGGGTAATGGGATATTCTAGGGAAAAAGCTGAGTCAGGAAAAACCTGTTTGCAAATGAGTTTCTAAGATTTCACTCTGCAATTCTAACCTCAAGGTGAGTAGGACAAAAGGTGGCTGACACTGCTCTTGCTTGATGAAGATCAGTCAGAAATTAAAATATGTCCTGTAGAATACAGGAAAATGATTGAGCGGTATCAGTCTTATTCCCTTCGGGTCATGGGGCTGCAGAATCCACCAGTAGTAGTATGCACTGAGGGAAACATCTAATTTTAAAACAAGGTGACATCAGTTTAAATATTTTACAACAGGATATGTTTGAGAAGACAACTTAAAATGTACCTAGAAAATATTGTAGTTACTATTTGTTAATAATGGATGAGATTGGAAAAAATATATCTTGCCAAATGTCAAACATGATCCTGGGAAACTCCTTCAGGTTGACTTGGTTGACTTTTGGTAAGAGACAATAATATGTTTTAAAGATACTTGGGTCTTAAATAGCACAAATTCTTGGGGCAGCTAGATGGCGCAGTGGATAGAGCACCGGTCCTGGAGTCAGGAGGACCTGAGTTCAAATCCGGCCTTAGACACTTAACACTAGCTGTGTGACCCTGGGCAAGTCACTTAACCCCAATTGCCTCACTAAAAAAAAAAAAAGAAAGAAAGAAAGAAAGAAAGAAAGAAATAGCACAAATTCTTAAATGTAGTCCTGGTGCCAAAGATGTGTGACATGAAGGCTACAGATTTGCCTTGAACCTCTAACCAGGAACTTGAGAAACCTTCTTGACTAGAGAACCCCATAGACTGATACCAACTGATCTTAACTTTAAGTATATGATATTTCTCTATATCAAGATAACAATGTGGTAAAGTGAAAAGAATGCTAGATTTAAAATCAGGGCAACTGACTTCAAATTCTGGCTCTGTTACTTATTACATTTTTTTTTTAATTTTTGGGGGTGGGAGTGGGGTAATGAGGGTTAAGTGACTTGCCCAGGGTCACACAGCTAGTAAATATCAAGTGTCTGAGGTTGGATTTGAACTCAGGTCCTCCTGAATTCAGGGCCAGTGCTTTATCCACTGCACCACCTAGCTGCCCCTCTGTTACTTATTACTAATGAGACCATGGGCAAGTTGCTTGACTTTGGACCTCACTTTCCTCCATGGTAAAAGGAAGGGGTTGGACTACATGTCCTCTGCATTTCTATATCACAACTCCATATCTAAGATGTTAAGTTATTACTGGTGTGCCCTTGGCCAACACCCTTTAATCCCTTTGGCTTCAGTTTCCTTATCTATAAATGCAGTGGTTGGACCTTTAACCTCTCTTCTAACTGCATTTATGATCACAGAATCATATAATGTTATAAAGTCCTTGGACGTTACCTAGTTCAACCGTTTCATATTTCAGCTGAGGAAAGAGGCTCAGTGTGGGAAAGTAACTTGTCCAAGGTCACACGGCAGGAACTAGAACCCAGGTCTTTGAGTTCATTCTTTTTTTTTTTTTCTATAACTTCACGCTTGTACTGCTACTAAAAGTTCTGCTCAAAGAAAGGAAAATCAACCCAATTTCCATATTCTGTAACACGTAAGTCACAGAAGCCTAAAGAATCATGGCGGGGCAGCTAGGTGGTGCAGTGGATAGAGTACTGGCCCTGGAGTCAGGAGTACCTGAGTTCAAATCCAGACTCAGACACTTAACACTTACTAGCTGTGTGACTTTGGGCAAGTCACTTAACCCCAATTGCCTCACAAAAAAAAAAAAAAGAAAGAAAAGAAAAGAAAAGAAAAAAAGAATCATGGCGTTCCTTGGTCTCTTGGTGCTTTTTCTGTTGGTGTAAATATCTTGCAAGAGGCTGATACTGCATCTGAAAGGAGGGGGTCTTTCCTAGATAAGAGATCAATTTGTTTTGTAGTTAACAGAAGAGCAAAGGCCCTTCTCTGGAACTTTTTGCTTGTGGTACAGTAATGAAACTTGGGAGTACAATACTAACAATAGACACTACCAAAATATTGGTCATGTGGACACTGAGGAGCTCACAAATAGGAGGCCCATAGTAGGTGCACTTCTGGAGAGAAAAGGAGGAATCGCTGAATTTCAGAGCTGGAAGAGTCTAATCCATACCTGAAAAACACACCAACAAATAAAATGGTCATTTATTCTTTGCCTACAGGCCTCTACTGAGGGCAAACCTGTCACCTCCTGAGGCAGCCCCTCCCACTTTGGGATAGCTCTGATTATTATTATTTTTTAGGCAATTGGGGTTAAGTGACTTGCCCAGGGTCACACAGCTAGTAAGTGTTAAGTGTCTGAGGTCAGATTTGAACTCAGGTCCTCCTGAATCCAGGACCAGCGCTCTATCCACTGCGCCACCTAGCTGCCCCTTGGGATAGCTCTGATTATTAAGAATTATTATTTCATGAATCATTAAGAATGATTCTTTTTCCTCATGTGAAGCCCAAGGTTACCTTTTTATAGTTCCCACCTATTGTCTCTAGTTCTTCCCTCTGGGGACAAGCCTCTTTTGCAGGATAGCCCTTCAGATACTTGAACATGTCTCTCATATCCCTCCTGAATCTTCTCTTCTCTTCATTTGATCGTTACATGGCATGATCTCAAGGCCCTTTGCCATCTTGGTTGAACCTCCTCTGGATGCTCTCCAGTTGATTAATTTCCTTCCTAAATTGTGGCATCCAGAGCCAAACACAGTCCTCCAGTTATATTCTGATGAGGCAGAGTACAGTGGAATGAGATCTCCTTATTCCTGGAAATTATGCTTCTTAGGATGCAATGCAAGACTGCATTCACTTTTTCAGTTGCCAGATCACGCTCTTGTCTCACAACAAGCCTGAAAAATCCTCAAAAACCTTCAGATTTTTTTTTCCAGACAAATTACCATGTAGTCATGCATTCTTGTCCCTGTTTTGTACTTAGGAAGTCAAATTTTTTGAAATGCAAGTGTAGTAGTTCAAAATTATCCCTATTAAGTTTCACATCATTAGAGATGGCCCAGTGTTCCCAGCCTTGAGATCTCTCTGTCTCATGTCTAATTAATAATAGATCAAGCAACAGAACCCAAATCTCACAGTCTTTTTTGTAATACTACATTTGAAATCAGCATACTTGAGATATTCTTCAGCAGGTAAACCAAGAGACCCTAAGGAACCATGCTGTCCCTTGATCTCTCAATGTTCTACTTGCCTTTTATGATGATGGAAGAAGTACCATCTGATGACTCAATCATATCTGAGAGTATTTTGGTCAGTTCTGGGTGATAGATGTTAGTCCTCAAAAGGCCCTATGGCCTTATCAAATCCAACTTCATTTTACAGGTGGGGAAGCTGAGGTTCAGAGATGGAAAATAATTAGCCAAGTTGAGCTCGTTTCCATCCAGTGCATTAGCTATGCCTTTAAGATTTATATCATGGGGGGCAGCTAGGTGGTGAAGTGGATAGAGCACTGGCCCTGGATTCAGGAAGACCTGAGTTCAAATCTGGCCTCAGACACTTAACACTTACTAGTTGTGTGACACTTGGCAAGTCACTTAACCCCAATTGCCCCGCAAAAACCAAAAAACCAAAACCAAAAACAAAAGATTTATATCATGGGCAAATTTCATAATAGTTACTGGATAATGCCTAGCTTCAGGACCAAAGAGAAAACTGGAGCCAAGCAGGAGTTTGGAGTTGAAGAGAAAGGAGAGACAGAGTCAATGATGCCTAGAAATGAACCTGACTCTTGTTCTTTATTGCTACCGAGAGTTATATGAACATATTAGGGGGAGAGTAATCAACCCTCTGGTGCCATCCATTTTCTATGGAGTTTACTCAAAGTAATACTGAGTCAAGAGGAGAGTATAGTTCCCTTGACAAGATGGAATCCTACAAGTAAGGGAAGGAGAGTTATTTTGTCTGTTCATGGGTTTGGGTGTGAGTCTTTTGTGTGACACTTTTTTTTCAGATGAAATAAAGTTTATCTTCTATTTGGCATATTGTCAGCCTGAGTAATTAATTGTCTGGGAGCTGAGGGCCCCTTTTAAATATCCTGTAGAGAATTAGAGACAAGCTGATATTCCCAAGGCAAAACTTCAATGGGGCAAAACAAGCTGAATTCTGATATTCCCACCCCACCCCCTTTGTTTTGGTAAAGTTTGCCACCATGGATTCAAGTTTTGCTATTCTATTGATTATTTATGCTGTTCAGAATTTAAATTCTGCTTTCACAATTTTTATTTCTTTTTAAAACCATTCATAAACTCTCTTGGAAATTCACAAGATTCTCTGCCTCATCAGGTGTGGATTCATTTTCTCAACCTGTTTAGCTGATCTGGACTTGTTTAGCTGACCTACATATTCTCTTCTGTTATTAACATCTTCCTTGTTGGTTTATCTACATATGCTCTTTAACTGAGTTGTCTTCCTCCTGAGATTTAGTAATTTAGTTATTTTTGTGCCTTATATTCCACTGTTACTCATTTTCTGACTCATTCCCCCTTAATAGCTATTAACATGAAGGCTGAACCTCAAAGCCAATGTCACACTCTGGCATTCTGCCTCAGTTTGTTCTCTGACTGTACTTTATTGCAGCCAAGAGTACTTCCACACTTCATTCCCAGACAGAGCAAGCCTCTTTGCCTTTTGGTTTTTCATTGCAGAGGGAATGTGGGTGAGGAGTGGGGGAAGAGAAGAGTTGAGTTCTATTTTAAGCCCTTGGGTTGGTTGTGCAGAATATGGTGGCACATGGGGAAAGGGGTTTTGGGTGAGTGAGTTAGTGTTTAGGGATTAACTTTCTCTGCTGTTATAATTACCAATGCAGGCATGAGACAAAAGGTATATTGTATAATTATATCTTGGAGGTAAGTGTAAGCACCAGGTCCAACCAGTTATGGGAGGCCTAGACTCTCAAAAAGGACTGATAATTTTAGAAATGACTAAAAATTGTGATAAGGACACCAAAGAAAGGATTTTAGATACCACTTTAGAATCTTTGAGGGAGTGTAAGGTACTAGGGGAGATATTTGTGAAATAGAAAAATAGTTGCTTTATTGAGTTAGCTATCTTAAATTGTGAAGTCTTCCAAGATCCCCAGAGAATTCTAGAATGTGGAATATAGGCCAGTGTGCTTTGAAACATCCTGTTTTAACTTGTCAGGGCAGAGGATTTTTAACCAAAGAAGGATATAGAAGGGGTATTCAGAAGTTAGCCAGGTTAAAGTCTTTGTTCTGGCTTTGACAGGGTTTCCTTGTAAAGCTTTATACATTCCTGCTGATACCACTTTTTTAAGACTTTGTTTTAGCATTAATGATTTCTCTTGATGGGAAATAAACCCTCTTTGCCCTGTGTTCAAACAGCTTATTTATGATTTATTTATTATTATCATATTATTTATTACCCAGGTCACCTTCTGTGGTTTTTCACTAGAGATAGCCCAACCTGCCCTCCTACCTGAAAGTTCTTTTGGTGTCAGCTGAATCAGGCTTTCTACCACATCTTAAACTTTTGTTCTTCTGCAGCTTGTGACATTGAACTCTAAACAACCTTGAGCTATTCTTAAGTTATTGATAGCTGGTGCTGCTATTTTTATCTTGGAATTCAATATTAATACCAGAAACACTCAATAAAAATATAGCCCTAGGCTATGAATATTCCCTCAACATGTCACGGATAACATGTTGCATTCAATCATTCAACACATTTTTTTTTGAGTAACTGCTATGTGTGAGACACTATAATCTCCATAAATCTTGTAAATAATTACATTTGGAATGTGAAAGAGAAAATGTAAACATTTTATTTGGCAGTTGTTTCTGAACACATGAATAAATAAACAGAAAAGTACATATTAATATTTCTTCTCATAATGACAGATGCCATTGCACACATATTTACATATTGTCAAGGCAAAGCCCAGTTAAACAATTTAAATCTGTCATGTAAAAGGTAACTTCCAACACCACTAGACCTGACAGTTAAAGATGAAGATACTGGTAATGCTTGGCTCTAGCAATCTCGACTTTTGAAAGGCATTCATTTGGAAGTATGATTAGAAGAGTCATCATGCACTTAGCTCATCCTGTCCACTTAATTGGAAAGAGTTTTTGACTGCAGCCACAGAGCTGAACGTGTCATGCGCTTAAATCAACTATGACATGTGTGTAGATCTGTGTACGTCCCTTAAAACTGGAAGCAAAGAGAAAATTATGCTTATTAATAGACACATGAGTGAAAGATCTTGGGGCCTGTATATTTAACTCTTGAAATTTTACAAATTTTGCTTTCTCTGCATCCCAGTTATACACTTGAGTAAAAGAATAATCACTTCCAAGAATTGCATATTGGTAATTATTTATCTGAAGAGGTTGGAATACCATGGATCCTCGGGATGGCATCCTTTGTATATCCACAAATGATGATCCTCCCCATTTCATTACTTTGGAATCACCAATGAATCTTGTCAGGCAAATATACACATCACCTTTGACTGTGAAGTGCTTTACTGCATACACATCTTCCATGTTTGGGATATCAGTTTGATTAGTAAATAATTTTGTGCTTTTGTTCCATTGGTAGATTACAGGACGTTGGGAACTACTGGATAGAATCAAGTGAGGTGTTCTGACCGTTTGAGGTGTCCTGGCTATTTCCAGGTATTCCACATCAGTATCTCTGTACCACTGGTGTAATGATTGATGGGAGTAAAATCCATTTCCATTCCACT
Source organism: Dromiciops gliroides (assembly GCF_019393635.1). Lineage (NCBI taxonomy): Eukaryota > Metazoa > Chordata > Mammalia > Microbiotheria > Microbiotheriidae > Dromiciops > Dromiciops gliroides. The sequence goes on from NC_057862.1 coordinate 80,052,177, forward strand.
TGTAAACAGTAGTGAAACCAGCTTTTGAACTGTCAGCAACCACAAAGTACCAGTTGTTTTCAATCTTGAATGTTTCAATATCATTTGGTTTTCGGATTTTGAGAATTTCAATATCCTGAATTTTTATGAATTTGTTTGCAAAACTGTCTCTCTTATAAATGTGAGACCCTCCAAACAACTGGGCCACAATAACATAGAGCTGAGTTTCAATGACTATAGGCTTGCATACTACAGTAGATGTTCCTGGGAAAAAGATAAATAAAGGATTAGTACCATCCTTGGAACCAAGGAATAGAGGAGCTTTGCCGCTACAGCTGTGACCAAGTAAGATGTTACTGATTTTGTTAGTCTTTTTCTCCATGGTCCATCTCTATAGTACTATAGCTGTGGGACCTAGAGCACTCAGGCCAGCCATACAAAGGGCTCTTTTGTTAACAAACAAGTCTTTTCATCACATCCAGTTTGTACAAACATGCATACGGTTGGAGCTTTAGTCTTTCACATTTTATTTGAAAGAAAGAGAATAGCTCAAGGCTCTATTCCAAAGAGTACTATCTTCCCATTGCTATTTGTTTATTCATTTATTGATTGATGGATTTTTATTTTAATCAGAACCATGACTCATGTTGAAATAGGAGAGATTCAGCTGTCACTCCCATAACCTGTCATTTAACTTATGTGCCTAAAACAGGAGTGACCTTAGAGTCTCCATGGCTTCCAGAGTCACCCTAAAAGTTTGACCTCTCAACTAGATAAGCCTGCTTAGGATGTCCAGGGTCATGGTAAAGTATCCCCTCCAGGCTTAGTCTTGTCTCCTGGGCTACAGCATTCATTGCCAACCTTTTGTGAGGAGGAACTTATAATTTACCTGAAAGTGAACTCCCTGTTTCAATCTCAGTGCACAGATTGTAAGAATTCTGTGTGTAGCATTTCAAGGACTGTTCTACGGCTGTGTAGGTCTACAGCTTGGGGAGGAATCTAGTCAGGACCACTTGGAACCTTTCTAGAGTCTACTAGAACATTCTCTTAAGGGGAAGAGGTTAGAGGGTCATAAAGCCAATTTCCTTAAAAAAAAATTAAAGACCTTGAGGGAAATGTCCATGTTAAAGGGAGATTTCTTAATGGCACTGCCCACAAAGGACTACCCCTGGGCCTGTCCCATAGGCACTCAAAGCTGTACAGGGATTTGGGGAGTTGTGTGTCCGTGACTATGCAGCCTGCTATAGGTGGTTGGTGCCAGAGAGGTCTAGATACCCCATGGAAGCAGAGAAAAGAAAATAGGACTCTTAGGAAAATATTTAACACATTTCAGTGAAATCACCAGAAAAGCCATTAAGTATTTGTAAGTCAGCACTGTTGGAGTTTTAACCATTTCCTCCTCCATACTCACAATAAAATTCAATTTAAGTTTCCTGATGGCAAACACTCTTAATTTCTGTCTTTGTATCTCCAGCTCTTAGTACAATGCCTGTCACAGAGCAGTTGCTTAAAAAATGTTCACTGACCTAAATGAAATTGAATTGGGCTCAGGCATCTAAATATACCATTCAAAAGATGGAAAACTTTACATACCTGTAATGTTGTCATAATTCCTGAAGGTTTTTTCTACATGGTCCCATTCAAGAAAAATACATTTCCCAGTAAAAGGCTGAGCAATAACTACATACTCATCATTCATATAAGTAAAAGTGTCTATGGACAGAGACTGGTAAGGCAGGAGTTGAGATGCTGCAAATTCTGCAAAAATATATAAACAGGGTTATAAAGTAAAGGCCTGGGGGAAACATTTTCCTTAAGTTATTAATTCTGCAGAACAAAGAAACACAAGTGCAAATATATTCATTTATTTTAAAAGAATACATTTAAATAGCAATCTTATTTTTTTTTTCCCTTTAGTGAAATGGAGCTTCAATTCAGGAGCAAAGAATTTGAGTCCCAATTCTACTACTGATGAACTGTGACTTTCAGGCAGTCATTTAACTCTTTGAGCTCTAATTTCTTCATCTATAAAAGAGGGAAGATAGTAATTGTACCAACTGACTCCTAGAACTGTAGTGAGAATTAAATGAATGGTAAAACACATTATAAGCATAAAATCTGATAGAAATAGCAACTATTATTATTCTTGGTATTTAAAAAATAATTCATTTTCTTGTTCAGTTTTACCACGTGGGAAAAAATAACTCCTATATCTGTAAAAAATGCAGCCTTGGTATTTATCAGATGAGGTGTGATGACTTTAGATACATTACCTGTAATAATGCAATCAAAATCCTTTGAGGAGAGGCTACGGATTTTACGCTTCTTATATTCTGGTGGGTTTTCACAGTAGATTTCTTCAACTGTTGCATTGGTGGTGTCTAGCCACTCCACTAACCATTTCAGTTTGCAGTCACAGTTAAATGAATTCCCTCTTAGGTCCCTGAAAAACAAACTTCAGCTGCTGTTGTTGTACCAGGGCACTACCTCTATGGGCATCAATTATACTTCCACTAGGGACTTCTACAGGGCGTCTCTATTCTGCTTTAGATCTTTCACTTGGACTGGGAGACAGTGAATAGAGGTGTGGCCTTGGATTCAGGAACACTTGGGTTCATGCTCTACCTCTGATATATACTAACCCTACGCAAGTCATTTAGCTTCCTACTGCCCCGAAGCAACTGGGTTACAGCCCAGTTACCAACCTCCATTAACAGTGGGAATCTCCTTACCGGTACCCCTTAGACTGATGAAATCACAGGTTCAGAAACAAATTATCAAAATTAACCTGAGTTTCACTCAGTCTCTTGGGGCTTGATTCTCCCCTTCTAGGCTCAGAAGGATACAAGCATGAAATCCTCTAAGCCATAGCTTTGGGAAATTATTTGTTATCCTTTTATCTTTGTTCTCTTTGGTCTCATAGGTACATACATTTAATCATGCCATGAAGTGATGGAGTCAAATGTCCTTGTTTTCTAATGGGAATTTCCTTCCACACAAATTGCACTGCTAATGCTACTATAGTATAACTCAGATGCTTTTCAACTATATAACAGAAACATATATATACTCACACATATATGTATATACAAACATAAATATACACATACACACACCTGCATACTTATATATCAACATACCTACCTACATATACACACATACATACATAGTCCCAGTCATCTGGATCTGTGGTATATCTTGACCACTTTTTGGCTCAACAGTCCCTTTTCACTTATCAAAATCCTATCTATCTTTCATATCTAAGCTCAAATTCCAGCTTTTTGTTGGTCCTCAACTGATTAACCCAGCTGAAAATGATCTCTCCTTCCTCAAAGCACCCGTAACATGTTGCCAGTACCCCTCAGAAGGCACTGTCTCATAGTCTAGTTATTTGTACTGATGCCTTATCTCTTTTGCTCTATTGTAGGCTCCTAGAGGAGAAGAAATGTGGCTTATTCGTTTTTTTACACCCTGCCCCCCAGTCTTAGTTCACTAGAGCAGGGGATGTTAACCTTTTTTCTGTCATGGACCCCTTTGGCAGTCTTGTAAAGCCCATAGACTCCTCAAAATAGTGTTTTTAAATGCATAAAATATATAGGATTACAAAAGAAACCAATTATATTGAAATAGTTTTCAAAATATTAAAGAAATAAATTCATGCACCCAGGTTAAGAACTCTTGCCCTCCTCCCCACCCCCATGTCTTATTGGGGTATGATGATCGTGGGTACTTAACAGCTCTGCCATTGGATTGCAAACTCTGGAAGGTCCCACCGAGCTTCTAAGATATTTAGTCCAGATTCAGCAACAGACTATATCTGTCTTTTGAGGACCACCACAGCTAAGTTTGGAAAGGTTCATCAGACCACCAGAGGATAATTTTTTAAAAAACAGTCACTCATGAAGAAATGAGGAGGTTATGAACTGCACTGAGGAGGGAATACCCATGATGATGAGGTAGTAGGTCCCTTAAAGCATGCTTTGCAATGTTTTGCATATTAAATAACTGTTTGAGGGAGAGAGAAAAGGACAGATGGATGGAGCTAGGGCTGAGGTCAAGATGGATGTGGATACAGATCTATATGTGAAAGTGGGACATAAGATAAGCAGTGTTATATAGTGGAAAGAGAACTGGACTTGGGGTTAGGACAACCCAATTTTGAATTCTACCTTATGACAATTGCTAATATGACCCTGGATAAGTCTTTTAACCTCTCTAACCTAACTTTCTTTATCTTAAATGATGGGGTTAGAATTCAGTGATCTCTAAGTCTTCTTCCAGCTCTAAATTTGTGATTTCATGATCCTAGCACTAGAGATGAAGTAGACAGCAGGGCCAGGTCAAGGTGGGGTGTAGGACTGGACTTCCAGACTTTCTGAATGTTTGATATATACGTTCTGGTGAATCCCATTAATATAGCTAGATCAGGTTCAGTTTGCAGGTTAAAATAATGATCCTTGCCTTTGGACTATATTTCTTTACTTTTTGCTTCATATAATTTGACAATTTCTAAATCATTTGGAACTCTGATGTACTATAAAAAGTAGTACCTTCCCATAGAACTTAGAATGCCATTCACGATAGTTACCATTATTATTATTATTACTTTTTTATTTTTGGCGGGGCAATGAGGGTTAAGTGACTTACCCAAGGTCACACAGCTAGTAAGTGTCAAGTGTCTGAGGTCAGATTTGAACTCAGGACCTCCTGAATCCAGGGCCGATGCTTTATCCACTGCGCCACCTAGTTGCCCCCGACAGTCATCATTATTACAGTAGAATCATTTAAACATTATTTTGGCAGAGACAAGATGAACTCTCCCCCAAAACAATTTTTCCATAAAAATTACTTCTTAGCTGGGAACATGAAAACCAGATATACTGGTTAGGAGTATTATCACAAACAAGCTAGTCTTGGTCAGTTCTGATCCAAAGGATTCTTAGAATACTGGGTCAGTTTTTCTGATGCCTTAGTACTTCGGAGCTAAACACAGTCCTCTGGTACCTCTTCGTTGCAGTTGTTTCATATTGAGGCAAATGTTCACAGTACCTTCCCTTCCCCCAAGACTAATTCAAGTCTTAGGCTAGTTCCAGAGATATAGGCCTAAATTATAGGCACCCTTTAAGAGCTAACTCATTTTTGAGACATTTCTACTTGAGGCCAACTTGATTTCAGACTTTCTCTTGGGTCTTTTCCAGGGGTGGATTGGATGGCCAGACTCACCTGGACTCCCAGGTTCCTGGTGAGGAGTTTTCAACGTTAAGCCATCTACAAAACCAACCCAATCTACTACGAATTCTGTGGTTCAGGGGTAGCCTGATTAGGATCAATATAGACCAAAGTAAATTACAATAACCCATATACTGGACCAAAATCCCAGAGATGATTTAGGACTGAATCAGACCTACAGGTAGGAATAGTGGAAAGGGGTTAATGTAGGTTTCATCACTGGCTTGCTGGTGCAGTACTGGTAAGCCTAGAATGAAATGCCTTACCTCTATACTTAGTGAAGTAAAAATTGGTTTTATAATCTAAAGGTCCTAAGTAATCTCAGAAAATCCCATGGTCATAGGATTCTTAAATGGATTACTATGGTATCAGATGCTGTTATGCTTGTTTTAATATTAAATTTTATTTGTGCTGCAGAAATCAAATACATAATGAAGCAGAATATAATATTGGTGCTGAATTCCAGGCTTACAGAGGCTATACTCCTTGTTATTATGTTATTTTTTGAAGTTCCATCCTCAGTGCAAAAACTCCTCATTCTAAAGGGGTTTTTTTGTTTTGTTTTTAAAAAAGGTTTTTTGTTGGGAAAAGGTCCAGGACAGAATTCTCTTCCTGGAGTTTAAGTCAAAATCCTAAGGATAAATCCTAAAGATTTTCTTCTAATCAGAAAGTTATTTTCTCCACTCATTCCCCAAACCCCCAATAACTGATGGCTTTAGCTTTTCATCATTCTGATATCAGTTTCTTTTCTCTGTCCACCTTCCTGGATCTCTCATGAGGGAAAAATCTTTATATTTTAGGACAGTTTTCCTCACTCCTCTGCACACAGATTGCCAAACTCCTAGGTTCACTAGATTAGAAGAATGTTTTTATGTTGTATATTCAGTTACTAACAGCAATGAGGAGCAATAATATTGTGGAATATTCCTTTAAGAAGTCAGACCAAACACTGTAGTACAACTTAAACATAATTATCTAAACCATCGGTACTTAGTTTTTTCATTATTGTTTGGGAATTAATAATTGCTGATATCTTACACATTTGTTAAAGAGTCCAGGCCTTTGAAAATATCTTTGGGGAGTGTTTGGAGATTGTTGTTTGCAAGACTCCTGGGGGGGAAAAAGAAAGAAAAATTTCCAATCAGTCTGAATAAATGTGATATTTAAATTCTACATCATTATAAAGGTGAAATGCTATGAATGCAAAATGTCTGTTATTCATTATCATATCAATTCTTTCCATTATTTATACATTGACTTGTAAGACTTTTTCCCTGCTAAGATACATTCTAGTATTGCATTTTCAGTTTCTACCCTCTTTTTTTCACCACACACTCACCATTTCTAGCACTTATGTAAGATGGTAGAATATGATTATTGGATGTGATCAACTCTAGAAAAAATAATAATAATAACAACAATAATAATGATAGCTAGCATTTATATAAGGTTTGCAAAGCACTTTATAAATATCATATCATTTGATCTTTACAACAAATTGGGAGATGGGTTCTATTATTACCCCCTTTTTACAAATGAGGAAACTGAGGCATATAACAGTTGTGACTTGCTGAGGGTCACACAGCTAGTAAATATCTGAATCTGGATTTGAACTCAGGTCTTCCTAACTCTAGGTCCAGGCCTCTATTTACTGTCACCTCAAATATGATACAGATGTAAATATTATAATGTATCCCTGGAACAAATTCCAGGATCTCATTCTGAGATTCTTGAATGTTTTTCTAGTACAGCTATTCTCCAAATTATAAATACCTACCTTTTGAATAATCCTATGTATATGTCCTTATCTCTTTATGTAGTATACGGAAACCAATGGCACTACCTATTGGCCAGTACAGGAAACTATCTAACCTGAGATCTCTTTTGTGCCACCTTTTTTTTAAAAAAAATTAAAGGAAGTTTTATTTTTTTAATGATAAATTATTAATTTCTCCTCTTCATCTCTCTCTACCCCTGCTGGAGAAAAACAATAACAACCTGGTAATAAAATTAATTTAATCAAAACAAATTCTCATATTGACACAATCAAACATGTGTGCCTCATTCTGCATGTTGATCCGTTACCTCTTTGTCAGGAGAACACTACCTCCTTTCTTCTTCCTTGAGGCTTTTGAATAGCCTACATATGATAACCCCTCTTTTTCTTTTTATGACTCATGATTCAGTCAATTCTATAAGGCGCTTTCTTCTCACTCTTCTTGAACCCACTTTCTCCTTTCCTGATTCCTTTTCTTTCTACTGGTGACACCACCACCCCCAAAGTCCTCATCATGGCCAATAAGTAAAGAATATTCATGAGACATCTGTATAAAGGCAAAGAAAGTGATAAATTTTGAAGAGAAACTGGACAGGACAAAGAACTAATGCTTGCCAACACCCTGGAAAATGACCCGAAGTTCCCTTCAGATTCTCCATAAAAATCCTACTTTCTCATCCTCTTCTAAGCAAACCTCCTTGTGTGTGTGTGTGTGTGTGTGTGTGTGTGTGTGTGTGTAAAATATCAACATACATCAAACAAAATTGTTGCTTTACTCAGTTTTACTTTTTCATTTTAGTTGCAACACTACTGTTTTCTATGATTGTTTTTTTTTCCCCAGTAGGCTTTTGTGGGCTCGCTTGGGAACCCACCCACTGTTTATAATGTTGCTTCTAAAAGAAAATATGCTCTGAGCTCCAAACAACTAATTTATAGAAATACTGGGAACACAACCCATTTGTAAGCTGAAGATTGATTGCACTTGTCAAGGTAATGCTAGACCACCCACCCATTCTGAAAATCGTTAGCCTCCCCAAATTGCCATGACTTTAGTTGGCACTGACGAAATGCCTGCTAAAGGAATAAATGAATGAAGGTTTTTCTACAAGTCAGAAAAGTGTTGTCTTTGAAAAGAATCCTTTTCTTTTTTTCTTTTTGCAGAACAATGAGGGTTAAGTGACTTGCCCAGGGTCACACAGCTAGTAAGTATCAAGTGTCTGAGGCCACATTTGAACTTAGGTCTTACTGAATCCAGAACTGGTGCTTTATCCACTGTGCCACCTAGCTGCCTCAAGAGTCCTTTTCTTAATATGCAGGCATGCTTTGGAATAAACAGATTTTCTTGGGATTTTGATCAAGGGTAGCAGATATAGCTTTCTTCCACTGCTATTTAGAGCTTGCTGTCTTCATGGAACTTTATACGAAGGCAATGAGAGCTATCTAGCAGAGGCAAAGTCAGAGAAGGCAGGAGAGAAATGGACCCGGATACACATGGCCTGATATGGAAGACAGGTAAGTGCCTATAGAACACTGAATGTTGAGAGAACTCTGCTAAATATGACCCTCCTGCCCTTAGCATTAAAACCCTACAGCCTGACCCTGGACCTTCTTCTCAGCTCCCTTGGATTTTTTTCACTTTTGTTTGGACCCTTAAAAAAAAAAATATATATATATATGTTATTTATTTATTCATCCATTTATTTATCTAATCATTCATTCATTTATCTATGTATCTTTCTATTCATTGGATTATTCATTTATTTATTATCATTCATTCATTTGTTCATTTATTTATTTATTTGTTTGTTTGTTGTGGGGCAATGAGGGTTAAGTGACTTGTCCAGGGTCACATAGCTAGTAAGTGTTAAGTGTCTGGAGTCGGATTTGAACTCAGCTACTCCTGAATCCAGGGCTGGTGCTTTATCCACTGCGCCACCTAGCTGCCCCTGGACCCTTTTTTTTTTTGTTGTTCCAGAAACTTTTTGTCTCTGGCCCTTCAGCTCCACAACCTATATCCTGGTTAACACCTTTGATTTTTTTCCAGGGTGCTTTTTTCTGACCTCCTCCTTTACACAAGAATTTCCATTGCAGCAGGAAGGTTTCTATTAGCAACATGATATTCCTCCAGTCTTAGTCTGTAATTGCTCCTGCCCCTGGGTGGGGCTGGACGAATGGTAAAGATATTAAGACTATGTCTGCAATAATTTATTGGGTTCGCTCTTGCCAGGGCTTGCCAAGAAATCCCACATAAACCATAACTAGGGATGTGAAGGCTAGTTGGAGTAGGCTGGTTGTGAGCTTTCTTTGTATAGGTTCAAACCCTCACACTCTGGGAAATCTCAAGATGTGAAGTCAGTCTAGGCTTGAAATGGGCAATATAAGAATCTCCTGGACTGCTCTACATTCATAGCCTCACAAAAATGCTATGAATTATAAAAGATATTCTAAGTTTCTGAGATTCAAGATAGAGAATCACCAAGGACAAAGTTGCTATGGGCATCATGCCCGACTAATGGGGGTCATGAGCCCCTACTGTGGCATTTTGGTACTCCTGAGATTGAACATTTTTTGCTCTTCCAGCAAAAATTGTGAATGGAAGAAGATCCAGCCACTGTCCCGAGCTCACTTGAGACACCAGATATTTGAAAAAGAGTCTAATGGATATGTTATCTTATCTACTCATCTGGATTTTCCAAGCTCTGTTTCTGTCAAGCCATTAGAAAGTCAAATACTCAAAGGGCATTATCTCAGCTCCTTGAAGAAATACCTTCACTGAGTTGTCATTTAATGTTCTGCCCTCTGTTCTTCTAGGCTGTCAATATGAGTCCCTTGCTGCTGACCAGCATTTCTGCAGCTTCTGTGAAACTGAGGTTGAAGACATCATTCATTATGCTAGCTACTCAGTATCCTTTGTTCTAAGACCCATTCCTCCTTCAAGAAAATGCTGGTCTCTGAAAGATCAATTTTCATGCTTTCTGTTGTCAGAAAGCAAAAACGATATAACTCAATTTTTCTCCTTTTGCCTTAGTTGCCAGAAAACTTCACGCCAAATTCATTGTTCTGGTATCGTTACATTCTGCTAAACTAAGGTACCTGAAGACATCTATCCCTTCTGCTTCCTTTCTACACTAGTTTATCCTTAAATGCCTTATCCTGTGCTGTATTTAAAATGGTAAGCATCTTCAAGCCATTTTGGATATAGGTGAATACTTCTGAATACTTCAATATTTTTATTAAATACATTTTTTTAAATTGATCTGCTCTTAGGAATAAGTTAGGCACTTGTGGCAGCTGCACTAATGGTTTCAGCTCATGAAATTACCATTAATAAATAATCATTTCAGTACATTAAGCAGTATCCTAGCAACTCAAGACAGTTAACATAGCTTCCAAAGGTATCTAACCAGTACATTAAACAGTATCCTAGCAACCTAAGTCAGTTAATGTAGCTTCTAAAGGTGTCTAACTCCTCTAGCAGCAAGGAATCTACATATTGTGAGATTTCAACTCATAGAATTTAAATCAACAAGTATTATGGAATAGCTTCTTAAGTGCTTGGCTCCAGGTTAGATTCTATACAACAGACAAAGAAGCACTAGATAAGCTACATCCATATGATGAATTAAACAATAAACACCAAGAAGGATTTGATTACATTCCAAATGAACAGTACCCACAAAAACGGAATTCTGTAATTCCATGAGTCTCACACCAAGGGAGCCAGCCATTCCTTTTTTTTCCAATTAAAATAAAATACCTTAGGGAGAGGTGATGCTATAAAACTTATTTTCATAGAAAGAGTTTTGATAGTCAGGTTTTTATAGGGAGGAGGGGAAAGAATGCTAGGGCTCCTAGATGCTTGCGATGGGGGAAAATAGGAAAAGGTCACTACTGAGGGGCAGAAAATAATGGTTGGTAAAGCTAGTTTGCTAATGTCATAATTTTGTGAACGTTTTCCTGAACTTAACAAACAGCAGATAAAATGGACGTTTCCAAAAATAGTTCAGAAAAAGGTATAAACATGAAAATGTGGATCTTTATCTTTTAAAATAGCTAAGAAATTCAACATGCAACTTTCAAAGTTGTATTTTTTGTTATTTATTCTTTCTTTCCTTCTGTTCTCTCTCTTTCTCTCTGTCTCTCTGTCTCTGTCTGTCTCTCTCTCCCTCTTGGTCTGTCTCTCCCCCTCTCTCCCTGTCTCTCTCTTGGTATCTTACCCTATCCCCACCTACTCTCACTTCCTCCTGGTCCTCCTACCTACCCCCTTTGGAAAAATAAAAATAAAAAGCAAAACCTCTATAACAAATATTCAGTCAAGCAAACAAATTCTCACACTGGCCATGTCTAGAAATTTTCCTATTCTGCATCTTGAGTCCACTACCTCTTTGTCAGAAGGTAGGCAGCATGCTTTACTATTGGTCTTCTGGAATTGTAGTTAAACCTCATAATTTTGTGTATAGATCTTTTTATTTTATTTTATTTTTTTCAGGCAATGGGGGTTAAGTGACTTGCCCAGGGTCACACAGCTACTAAGTGTTAAGTGTCTGAGGCCGGATTTGAACTCAGGTACTCCCGAATCCAGGGCCGGTGCTTTAACCACTGCGCCATCTAGCTGCCCCTTAAACCTCATAATTTTACCCAACCTTTCAGAGATACTACCACTAGTTCCGAGGGTTGGATACCCAGTAAGTGTTTAATACATACTACTTGACTGACAGACTGCCTGAACCTGAGAGGAATCCAGGAGAGGTGAATCACAGAAACCTTGAAGGTTTTGGTAGTAACCTTAGAGATGATCTAATCCAGCCCTTTTGTTTTACAGAAGAGCCTGAGGTCCAGAAAAGTGAGATAATTTACCCAGAGCCACACATTGAGCTAGTAGCTCAATGGACTGACTTTTAGGATGGTGCAATTAATATCACTTGGTCTCCAAAGTAAATCTGATATAAGTTGATATTATGTTTATTTCTTCTCATAGGATCATGAATACAGAGCTGGAAGGGAGTTTAGAGTTCATTTAGTTCAGTCCTCTAATTTTACAAATAAGGAAACTGAGGTCAAGAAGGCTAAATGATTTGTTCAAGGTCCCATATCTATGGAAGAGCTGGGATTTGAACTCAGGTGCTATGATTCTAAGTTCAGCTCTCATCCCATTGTATCACACACTGCCTCCTCCCTTGCCTCTTGCTCTGTACTCTATAGATCGGTTGCTATATAAAATAATTTTCTGTCCACCCCTTCTTTTAGCCCTTGTAGATAAAGTGGTTATATTCTCGGGCAGCCAGTGTAGATTAAGTGTATGTGATAAACCAGTTTCTAACCCTGATCCACATCCTGAGCCAGGAAACCATGTGTATGGAGAGGGCTGCTCATCTAGGTCAACGATGATTCAGCCTTCCTTTTTCTTTCTGCTTTCGAATTGCTAGGCCAAGCAAGAAGATTCTCTTCGCTGACCCAAGTTGCTCCTGGCCTCCAGGATGGAGATGACCAGCTGTGAATTGCCCAGCATGTTGTCATGGAAAAAACCAAGCCAAACCAAAACCCCTGTCCTAGCTCTGTCACTTACTGTGTTACCTTCCTCTCTGGACCTCAGTGGCCTGATCTACAAAACAAAAGAACTGGGTTATGTGACCTGTATAATTCTCTTGAGCTCCAGAAAAAGTCTATGATGTATGGTGAGTTCTTATTCTAAACTAATTGATAATTATCTAATATTATAATTACCTAACATTATAATTAAATATCTAATATTATAATTACCTAACATTATAATTAAATATCTAATATTATAATGAACTAATTATCCAATAGTTTATACAAAAGAATTTAGAAAGCACCCATGTCAACTTAGCTTAGATTTAGCTGTTCACAAAACAGCAATACACAGCCTGTGACTACTGCTAATATTATATGGGCCCTGAAAGAGAGCCCATATAAGAGATGTGTGTGTGTGCTTGGCAAAAGGATGTATTGTACATTAGAATGGTTTTTTTTTTTTGGTTTTGGGGTTTTTTTTGGTGAGGCAATTGGGGTTAAGTGACTTGCCCAGGGTCACACAGCTAGTAAGTGTTAAATGTCTGAGGCCGGATTTGAACTCAGGTCCTCCTGAATCCAGGGCCGGTGCTCTATCCACTGTGCAACCTAGCTGCCCCTGTAAATTAGAATATAAAATGCTAGTGGGCAGGGCTAAATCACTTCTGTGTTTGTGTCTCTGGTGCCTAGCATAGTACTTGGCACAAAGTAAGTACCTACTAAATGCCTATTGATTGAAAGATACAAAACTAGGACTGTCTCTAGATAGGACTTTTGATTACGTTGTTTACTTAAGACTTAAATTCATTGTTGGAGTAGGATTGACAAATGTCCACAGACAGATAGCCTTTGCTTACAAATAGGAATCAGGGTAATTCCTTCTATTTTAGTGTTTTCTTTGTTTACATGAGAAAAAACCCCTACCATCTAGATCTGAAAATGGGACCAGCTTTACCCACCCCGCCCTCCCTCTAGAAGAGAACAGACCAGCTCAAACGGTATGGTTTCCCAAAATGTACTGTCAGGGCTATTGGGTTCTGTTGTTAAGAAAGTACCGCCCACAGCCATATGTGCAGGCCTGTTCTTCCCTGCATTGTAGATAGCCTCATGCTCATTTTTATCTCACTGAATCAGTATTTCTTAAAGAGCAATCTTACAAAATTCCAAAACATTTTGAAAATGTATAACCTCTCTAAGTTATCATTTTGATATTAAAGTTGCAGGAATGGTTACTAAAATCCTCACTTGCAAAAAAAAAAAAAAAAGACCTAGGCATGTTCTTTCCAAGTAGCTATTTATATATACCTCTGTTTAAGTTCACCCAGCATATCGTAGTGAATAGAAGGTTGGCCTTGGACTCAGAAAGACCTGTGTTCCTGTCCTACTTCTGACTTATACTAAAAATACCATGGGCAAGTTCCTTAACCTTCCAATACCCTCAGGCAACTCTCTAACATCCTAAGTTATAAATGAGACCTGCATCAATGGAGGGAGTTTCCTTACGAGGAGTTCCCCACATAGATAAAATCATAGATCTGGGATGGGGGGAGGAAGAATAATATGGTCAAATGGAGAGAGCTGTGGATATGAGGTCAGAAAACCTATATTTTAATCCTGGCTCTGACACTTACTAGAAATGTTACCTTGGGCAAATCATATGACCTCCCTGAGTCTCAGTTTCCTGATCTATAAAATGGAAATAATAATCCTCACACTGTCTACCACCTTTATCCCCACCAAGGGCTACTGTGTAGCTCGAATGAAGAAATGTGTGCAAAGCATTTTGTAATGCTTAAAACAGTGTATAAACATAAGCTATTAAGGGGTTAACTATGAGATGGTAAGCATCTTATGACAAAGACTTCTTGTGTAATCCTCTAACATCTAGTGCAGTAAGTGCTCAGTGGATACTTGGAAAGTGAAAATTCTTCCCAAATGTTACATATAAACATACACCAACAGTAATTCCTCCCTAGAGTATTGGATCACAGTCTATCTGATGTGATAGCTTAGGAAATATTACTAATAGCTCATGGGTATTGGAAGAGCTTCATATGGATGTTTATATGATGCTATCGCGACAAGCCAAAAGCTAATTTCAAACTGGTCTGTAAGGGCATGTTTAGAATATTAAAGCATGAGAAGATGCGATAAGGTAGTTGCTTTTTAATATATCTATTCAAAAAGCATTTATTAAGTACCCACTATGTTCCAGTTACCTTGTTGGGCCCTGGATATACAAAAACAAAAAATGAAACTAGCTCATTTTAGTCTGGGAATGACATTTCATGATGCCAGGCAGGTTCATTGGAAAGGCTACAGAGTCAGGCTATAAATTCCAAATCCAGTCTCTGTGCCTGTGCATGCCTAATACTGCATCCCTTTGTAGATTGGCTCTAAGAACATACTGGCCATTGCCTTGAGTTTCTTAGCTTTGGAATCTTCCGTTTCCTCCTAAGCCAATTCGCTGTCAAGTCTTGAATCATGTTAATCAAGGTCTTCTTTCTCATTGGGCAACAGCTACATTTTCTTTATATTTGGATTGTCTGCTTTCACTGAGACTGGGAGAATAGGTCTGAGCTGAACAGGTTGAAAGGCAGTATGGCCTTGTAGATAGCTGGCTAGGAATAACTGGGTTCAAGTTCAAGCTCTAGCACATGATGGCTGTCCTTTAACCTCTCAGTGCTTTAAGAAACTCTCTAAGACTATAAATTGCAAAGAAGGTGCTAACCTGTACTGGTAGAGGGACTTCTCCATTGGCAGGTCCCTATATCAATCAATGATACCATCATTCTTCTGCCTACATAGGTTGAAACTTAAATTTATAAAGAAAAAATAAATCAACTCCTGAAACAAGTTGACTTTGACTTTGAAATACATGATCAGAAGGAGCATACTGAAAGATCATTAAACCTGGAGTCAAAAAACCTAAGAAGTTCTGGGTTTTTCTCCTTACTCTTCCACTTGTTAGTTGTATGACTTTAGACAAGTTACTTAATGTGTCTGGGTTTTAGTTTCCTCATTTATAAAATGAGAGGGTTCATTTCTAAGGTCCTTTCCAGCCCTAATCCTATGATTCTATGACTGGCTTTAAGGCTTGAAGTAGATTCCAAGAGAATTCAAAATAGTCAACAAATAGGGTTGGCCAAAAGGAGAAATTGTAAGAGAATAAAAATCTCATTTGATTCTCAGTAAATTCTCATGAAGGCAGATTACTGGCAGAGACAAGTTAATAATCCCCTCACATTCAGAGTGAAGTAAATTCAGGCAAGCGGAACCAGCTCATAGATTTATTAGCCAGTCCAAAAAAACCCAAGAATAAAGCCGGGAACAAAAGGCCAACTGAAATCTCTCTAAGGAAGCCAATATGAGCAAAAAATCAAACAAGGAAAATGCAAATCAATGAGGAACTGGGGCTGTGTAGAATCTTTGAGGATTATTCTATAGTGTCTTTTCTATTCCCTCATGTTCTAGTTGGGGAAGGGAGGGCCTCTAGTTTGGCAAGCAGGTGATGATAACCTTTCAAAAAGTCTTCACATGCAGCTTTTAAAAAAAGAGATGATTGGTCATTCCCACCAGTTTAGTAACTATGTCTATAGCCAAAGACTAGGGATGGTGAGAATTGAATTAGAGGCTAGAATGTCCAAGTCATTTGATTTCTCTGGTGACCAGACTCAGTGACCTTTGTTCCTTTTTAAAACCTTCTGATGGTCAGTGGTGACCTGAAACCCTGCACATGTGGTAGACAGAGCATGGTAGCTGAGGTCCAGGGGTCTTTGCTGTTCCCTCCCTCCTGCCATTTTCTGGGTCAGCCTCAGTGGCAGCAGTATACTAATAATGATAAACAGTATCAGCTTACTAGTGCTGGGACTGAGAAAGGCAGAAGGAGCCAGGAGATAAAGGAGATATCTTGTTTGTATAATCTTCCATCCCTAGTGGTGGCACTTTATCTTCTGTCATCTATTTCAAAGACCAGAGGGCTGATACGAAGTGACCTTGTTCTGTTAAGATATACTAGCTGGTAAAACCAATCAGAAATTATATAGCCAATGCTAAGGGGCTCTCCTAGAGCCCAGGGCAAAAGTCTGAATTTAGACCAAATTTATGTTTGACTTCAACCCCTTTTAATATTCCCCTACCTTCTCCCTATCTGCCCTAGGAATTCCAACATCCTGGACTGTCCTTCTAGAATCAGGGGACCCCTACCTTTTCATCTCTTGTTTAGCTCCATATAGTTTGTCAAAAAAACCAAACACCTCAATTAAACTTCTTCATCTTGTGACCTTCCCAGACTTATTTTACCCTCCTCCCCTCCATGCATGTTCTGTTTCAGCCAAACTGGCCCATTCACTGTCTCCTGCAGACAACCTATACTGTCCCACCTCCTTAGACCTGGAACGCCCTCTCCACTCTCTTTCTCCCCTTGAAATTCTCCCCATCCTTTAATGCTCGGATCAAATGTCCTATTTTGATTGTCCCTGTAAGTAATAACCCATAACCCTTTGGACCTTGCACAATGCATGACATCTCTCTCCTGAATCTTTTTGTATTTTAATGTTTGCATTTGTATTCTTCTAAATCTTCAGAAATTTAGAACAGAAAGGGACATTGGAAGCAATCTAATTCAACCTCTTGATTTGACAACTGAGGTAAGTGATAACCATTGAAATTCAATGACTTACCCAAGGTAGCACAGATAATGTGAAGGGCAGAGCTGGCATTCAGACACAGGTATGGTAACCTCCAATACACCCTTCTTTCCCTCTTACTGAATTCCCCTATGAGACTGAGATTAATTGGGAACAAGGGCTATGTTTTACTCAACCTTTTATGCAATCTTATTTAATCTTACCTAGTGCTTAGCACAGTTTCTGCACATAGCAAATGCTTAACAAATATTTATTTAATTCTCATTTCCTATTGAAACTTCTCTGCAGGGTAGCTAGGTGGCACAGTGGATAGAGCACTTGCCCTGGAGTCAAGAGGATCTGAGTTCAAATCCAACCTCAGACATTTACTTGCTGTGTGACCCTGGACAAGTCACTTAACCCCAACTGCCTCCCCAACCGCCCCCCAAAAACCCCAAACTTTATCTGCCCTGTGTCTCATTCCCTCAAAGCTATATCCCTGTCTTTGAAGGAATCAGAGAGTCACAGACTGTTAGATCTGGATGAGCCTTTAGAGATCCTCTAGGTCAAGCCCTGCTCATTTTACAGATAAGGAAACTGAGGCCCAGAGTGGAGAAATGATTTACCAAGGTCACACAGCTAGAGAATATGAGAATATGTTATAATGAGATGAAGCTAAAAAGCCTTCATCTGACTTCAGGCAACTGCCACGAACCAGCTGTAAAGTCCTTCTTTTCACCTATACTCCAGTGATCACAGCAAGGTTCTGGTTTCCCAACTATATTACTCATACCATCTAGTAGACCTTCCACTGGCTGCCCTCACTGCTACTTCCAAAGATGTGACCCAGGCTCCCTGTGGCCACAGAACTGAGCATCTCAGTCTCCAGTCATTGAATTACAGATGGCAAGACCACTGGTGGGCGAGCGTACCCTATCAGGATCTGGTCTTTTCCAGCACTATCTCGAGAGGACAGCAAATTAGAACAACTGTTCTGTGTCCTGGCTGGAGGGCTGGGTGGTGCCTCAGGAAGGCAGCCAGTGTCGGGGTGGGGGAGTGGCAGGGCAATGGCAGAAAGAGCTACATCCCCAGATGGTCCTAAAAAAAAGACCCAAGGTTCCTACTTATAGTGGAACCATAACTCCTTTCAACACTAAGGCAAAGGAGTGGGCATGTGGACAGCTGAGGGAAGCACTTAGCATGGAAGGCAGGAGTGCTGGGTTCTAGAGCCAGCCCTGTCATGCTCTATCACTGTGTGACCTCTCTGAGGGTCCAAGTTTCCTCATTATGGATTAGAATATCTCTGAGGCTGCTTCTAGCCATAACATTCTCTCCTTTAGTCACTTCCTCCCCATCCCAGACTATCTTTTCCTTATGAGCTTTCCCCTTCCAAGAGATCCCTTAAGGGATCTAGTGATTTGGGAAAAATATTGGTCAATCTTATCCATCATGCTCTTGGTCTGCATTAAATACAAATGTTTAGAATGAAGGGAACAGTATTGTTCTGCTGTTCTTTCCCCTAATTGAGCTGTGTCTGAAATATTATGTCCTGTTTTGGACACCACATTTTTGGTGAGAGACAAACTGGAGGGCACCCGGTTGAGGGAGATGAGGCTGGTGAAGAAGTATTATTTGAGAGTCAGTTGAAAGAACTATGGCTGTTTGACTTGGAGAAAGACAGGGTTTAGATATGTGGAGGTAAGGGTTGGGGAGAAGGGATGATTACATTTTCCAAATATTCTAAGGGCTATGTTATGGAAAGAGGACTAAATTTATTCTGCTTGGTCCCAGAGAGCAGAACAAGGTATAATAGATGGAAGTTACAGGGAGGCAGATTTTAATTTAGTACAGGGAGAACTTCCCCAAAATTTGAGCTATCCAAATGTGGACCGGGTTACCTCAAAAGGCAGGGAATCGCTGGAGGATTTCAATTGGGAGTTGTCTCATCTCTTCTCTGTGATTTTAAAGAGGGAATGCTTGCTTCAGGTTAGAACTGAACTAGGCTATTTCCCTAAGATTCTTTCATTCTATCAGCCTTAAAGCCTGTAATCTCTTTGAGGGCAGAAATCATGTCTTATTATCTGAGCACCAAGGATACATACTTGCCTATGGTAGGAGCTCCACGATGTTTGTTAAAAGAAATGGAATTTTAAAAATGAAAAGAAATGTAATTATATTTTACTTGTAGAAAAAGGTTGACGGGTTGGAGGATGAGGAGAGCATCCCCTTCCAGATATCACCATTACATGCATGACTTTTATCATGACCCAAATTTATCATTCATTTTGATCGAGTGGCCCACTCAGAATGCTTCTCAGACACAACTAGCTGATTTTATTGGGTTGTTGAGCCATCACTGTTCATGCTTTTTAGGGAGGAAGGTGGAAATAGAATCCCTTCTCCTCTGTGAAGGGAAGTCTGGGTGAAGGGCTGAGGAGGAGGATGTAGGGAGGGTCCAGAGCTTGCCCTCTATGCAGGCAGAGTGGGTCTTGAGTCCCTGCCTGCCTGGTGCAGCCTGCCTGGTGCTCCATATCCCCTGCTGCCCAGTCACTCCCTAATTAGGTTATGAACTCCTGAAGAGCAGGGATTGTCTTGTACTTCTTTTGTGCTGTGTATTGAGCTTTGGGCTCAACTCAAGTTGGCTCTTGCTAAATACTTGTTGAATTAGATTGAATTGAATGGAAGGCATTCCCGGTTGGGGTCATAAGACTTCCCCATTCAGGGCTGTAGCCACTTTAGAGTATTTGGGGCACTGCTCCATTTCTTTGGGGATGTTCAGGTCCCAGCTGTAAGCCTCCTCCAACCTTCCTCTGCCCACCCCCTTACTCCCCCATCCCCACTACGACTATAGGGAGGGAAGGCGGGAGACACCACAGAGCAGTGTGACGATCTGCTAGCTTCCATTGTTACTCAGACGTTTACAGAACAGCAGCGAGTACTTGGCATCTTCAGAGTGCAACTTAAGACCTTCTGTTTGTATTGAATCAGGATAGAGGAAGAGGCAGAGAAAAATATATCTAATGACTTCCGATGTTACTGCCCCCTCTATCATCAGCTCATTTAGTTCTGTTATGCTCCGACCAACCGCTGAGGTATAAAAACTACGTGCCTCAGAATTCTTGCTAGGGTGCCTTTGAATTCAATCAGAAACATTTATCAAGGATCCGCAGTGTGCAGGGCACTGTCTAGGTGTTAGAGATAAAAATAATAGCTAGCATTTATAAAGCACAAATAGGAACTCATTTGATCCTCACAACAATCCTGGGAGATAGGTGCTATTATTTTCCCCATTTTACAGATGAGGAAACTGAGGCAGAAAGAGGTTAAAGTGACTTGTCTGGGGACACACAGCTACTAAGTGGCTAAGGCTGGATTTGAACTCTCATCTTCCTGACCAATACTCTATCCATGGAACCACTTAGATGCCCTAGGAAATAATAGCTACTCTTGTGAAGTAGACATGGTTTGCATTAGTAAGGAATTCATGAATCATGGCCTTGTTTCCATTTTTACTTTTAGGTATTGTTTCTGAATTCATCTTGAAATAAGAACTTCTAACATGTCAGATCCTAAGTAATTTTTCTGCTCAGGGTCCCAGGTCCTTTCTGAAGAGGCAATCCGGTGTAAAATAATAGACGAAGTCAGGAAGACTTGGGTCTGAATTCCAGTTCTGACCCTTTCCAGCTGTGTGACCATGGGCAAGTCATTTCACCTAAGCATCAAATTTCTCATCTCTAAAATGGGGATAATGCCCAAAGGATTTAACCTTACATGGGAGTTGTGATGATCAAATGAAAGCAATCTATGGAAAGCATTTTTCATCTTTAAAGACATATACATATATCAGCTCTCATGAGTGTCTGTAAAATGAAGAGCCTGGATCAGGAAATCTTTAAGGTCCCTCCCTGCTCTAAAACCCTATCATCTTATTCTAGAATGTAGTTCTAGGCTGACATGACTCAATCATAAATAATTTACTTACTGAGCAAGTATCTTTGAGGTACCAAAAGAGTTGCTGATTTAATTACAAATGCCACCCAGAATAAGTTGCTTGGCATCATTCAGAAAAAGTAGCCATGAGGATGAATTTAATTTGTACTTTTTTCAACCCCTTATTTAATTTCCATGTAGACATGTCCTCAAGGCCATGTTTTTGATGAGTTACACAGATAGGAGAATAATAGCAAAACCAAAGATTGAAAGAGTCGGTCCTCCATTAACCATGCTGATGGAGGAGGTAGGCAGTGATTTTGGAACCCCCAAATGATTTTTCCCTCATGATTTCTTTCAAAGAGACTGCTTTCCAGCTCACATTCTTTATTCAAATTATTTTTAATCACTTGAGAACACACCAAAGGATACCTGTTAGATGCCAGTGAGGACAGGAGATGATCCAGATTTTCAAATAACCCATAATGTCCTGGATCATCCCTACACAAATAATCAGAGAGTTGACCGAATATTCAATCAGCAAGAAGAAGTAGAAGTAGAAGTAACACACAACCTCCGTACTTACAGGTGGATTAAAGACTTTAGGCCCCGAAAACTATGTCTTGAGATTGACTTGATGTTGTTGTTTTCTATGAATCTGCAACAGGTTATAACTTTTTAGTCAAACAACGACAGCAGCTGGGAAGCTCGTGTACTGAATTGTGATGAGAAACCCAAGAGGCTCACTTACAGGTACTCGAGGTGAGGGAGGCCGATGAAAGCGTCATCACTGATCACATCAAAGGAATTTGATGTGAACAACCTGCAGAGAAGAAAATATGGTTTAAAATTTGTAATCGTGAAAATGGCAACAATCACCAGGTTTTCTGCCTCTAATCCCTGTGTTGGTGGAAGCTTAGTATGGAAAACACCTGCTGGCTGCCTCCCGTGATGTATTCCTTTGGGTAATTTCTGAAGCAGTTTTTGTAACCCCAAATTTTCTAGCTATAAAAAGCTTGTAGCACATGTGCTGATCCACCTCCCTCCCTCTCTTGTTCTCTCTCTCTCTCTCTCTCTGTCTCTCTCTCACATACACACACACACACACACACACACACACACACACACACACACACACACACACACACATATTTACTAGCCCTTACTGAACAGAGACATTTCTCCTTAAGTTCAAAAGCTATCATTGAAGTTACATTTGAGGCAGGCAAGACCACTCAATGAGCAAGACCAATAGCTTTGAGTAGAAAATTATTTGAGAAATTCTTCTGCTTAGGATTTCTGACAACCAGAACAACATCTGACCAGTCAGTGGGGTTCCTGACCAGTTGGCCACGGATGAACCAATAAGGTGTCATGTTAAGTGGTGAGGTGAGAAGATAAGCAGCCAAGCCATCTGTACCAGTTAAATAAGTAATAATTAAACATTTGTTGAGAGGTAAGCCAAGTACAAAATGCAGGATAAAACAAAAAACATAAGCCTATTTTCTCCTTAAACAATGCAAGCACCACTATCATTTTGACAAACAGACATCCACATTCAGAATCAGCAGGAAATGTTTTAAAAGCCACTTATGAAATACAATATACACTGTCTGGCCCAATACAGTGGTGAGCTCTTCAAAGAATATTTCACATATTCCATAATGGAAAGTAGAAGACAAAAGGGGCTATTTTTACATAGTAATAATAATAATAACAACAACAACAATCTGGAAGAAATCACATAGCAGGGGCAGCTAGGTGGTGCAGTGGATAAAGCACCGGCCCTGGATTCAGGAGGACCTGAGTTCAAGTCCAGCCTCAGACACTTGACACTAGCTGTGTGGCCCTGGGCAAGTCACTTAACCCCAATTGCCTCAAAAAGAAAGAAAGAAAGAAAGAAAGAAAGAAAGAAAGAAAGAAAGAAAGAAAGAAAGAAAGAAAGAAAGAAAGAAAGAAAGAAAGAGAAAGAAATCACATAGCATATAGATGGAGAGCAGGCGTCTCAAGTCAGGAAGCACTGGGTTCAAGTCCCACTTATACTGGCTGTGTTAACACTAGGTGAATCATTTAATTTTTCAGTGCCCAGGGCAACTCCTTCTGATTGGCTATAAATTGCTGAGCAAGTGCTACTTTATATGGGGAGCGGGGAGTTTCCTCATTAGAAGTTCCTTAACCATTAAATCACAGTTCCTTTAAAAAATAATAAATCCTATTTCTATGTTGCTTTAAGTTTTATAGAGCACTTAGATAAGAACTTAGACATTAAGTTTCTGGAATTTACACCCCCCCCCCAAAGGCAGTACAGGTTGAACATGTAGCTTCAAAAAGTTTCTTAGCTAAACTAATAGATGACATAATGGTTTCAAATAGAATCTAGAATGTTCAGGGAATGTCCCTAATTTTTGAGGTTACTTCTTCTTCTTCTTGTCCTTGCCAGAAATAAGGTTGTGATTTGAGTGAATTATGGGTCTGATTCTCTCTGTCAATTCTTATGTCAAAATGATTAGCTCGGTAAGTAGAGGGTTCAGGCTCAGGCTCAGGGTTATGAGTTGGAGCACTTACTTTGGGCTCCACTCTCAGAGACATTGTGGGGTAAAAGAAAGAGCGAAGGCCATGGCCTGGTACTATGCTCTCAACTCTGTTAGTAATGCTACAATAGGTGAGTCACTATACTTCTCTGAGCCTCAGTTTCCTTCTCTGTAAAATTGAGTCATGCCACTTCCTCCAGCTCTAAGATTCTGTCATTCTTTTGTCCTTTCCTTAAAATGTTCTGATTAACCTTCCAACTTCCCTCTCCTGCCAAAGGGCTCCCTCCATCTTTATCCAAAAAATAAATAAACACAAAAGAACAACAGGGCAATGAAGTGTTTCTAGTGAGTCATGGGGTAAGACTATGCTGATATTTCGTTTCGCTTTTTTGTTTTGTTTTTGTGGGGCAATGAGGGTTAAGTGATTTGCCCAGGGTCACCCAGCTAGTAAGTGTCAAATGTCTGAGGCCGGATTTGAACGCAGGTCCTCCTGACTCCAGGGCTGGTGCTCTATCCACTGTGCCACCTAGCTGCCCCCCTGATATTTCAATAAACCATAAACTCTTACTAGTGGCTTTAGGGATCCATGGGAGTATGGGAGTGGAGAGTGGCCTAAATGAAGATAATGATACTAGACCCTAAAAAGAGAAAGTGATTGGATCCCTAGTGGAGGACTAGGGAAAGTGTGCCCCCTCTTCTAGCTCTTTGGTTTGTCTGTCACCTTAGCTTAGCCAATACTGGGAACCTAAGGGTGGGTCCACTTGGAAGCAAGGGAGCAAGAACATCTGGGAGAGGAAACTTTTGTAGGAGGAGGGTCAGATTTATGGGGGGGGGTCTATCTTGACTGTGCCTCAAGGCCTACATGCCAATAGTTTGTCAAGGGCTCAATCAACTGAAAGCTGTGACCTGCTTCCAGAGACTGGGAAGAGCTAGGAGATAGGCAAGAAAAGGTGAGTTGCTTCAGCTGGAGCCATGCAGAGCTCCTGGGTAGGGGGAAGGAGACAGCGAGCTCAGGGTAGAGAGAACTTTGGGGACAGAAAAGGAATGCTCATTTCTTACTAGGACTTTGGCGGGGGATGGGCAAATACAGGATAGGCTTTCAGCATCCTTAGCCAGTAGGCTAAGGGTGAAGTTATGCAAGATGACAGAGCCAGGAAGCTGAGAAAAAAAAATGTTTGCCTAAGGGCAGACTCCTGTGTGCCATACTGAAACCTGGGGCAGCCAAATTACAGAAGACTATGAAGGGCAGCCAAATTTCCTCACCATGGAATTAGACTTGAGTTACCATGGAGCCCAAGAGCCATTTAAAGAGTGACATTGACAAACCGGAGAATGTACAGACAAGGGCACCTAGGATGCCTAAAGCCATGTTATTGTTGTTGGGTTTTGTTTTATTTTTTGGCAGGGCAATGAGGGTTAAGTGACTTGCCCAGGGTCACACAGCTATTAGGTGTCAAGTGTCTGAGGCCAGATTTGAACTCGGGTCCTCCTGAATCCAGGGCTGGTGCTTTATCCACTGCACCACCTAGCTGCCCCCTAAAGCCATGTTATAAGAGGAAAGGCATGGGACTATTTTACTACTGAAGAAAAGACTACGGCATGATCTTAGCCAAACCTAAATTGGGGCGGATTGGAGTATGGAGTAGATCGTTGTTCTCAAATGCCTGAAGGGCTATCATGGAAGAGGGAAGAAACTTAGACTGTATGATCCCAGAGGGGAGAATTAGGAGCATTGGGGAGTAAAGAAAACAAAAATTTGTACCTTAGTAAAGTGACTTAATTTCTTTGGGTCTCGATTTGCTCGTCAGTCATTCCCAAGGAGAACTAGACTTTAAAATCTGATGACCTAAGGAAGATTTTAGGCAGGAAGGTTCTAGGGAGAGTTGCAAATGTCATTAGTCGATAGAGGACCAACATCAAACTAGAATACCTTTGTGAACTGTTAGCTGTTTCTATCTATCACTGAAAGAGAAAGCTCTTACTTTGTATGATTTGTATGATTCCTTAAAATGTTTGAGTCATTTCTCCTTTTAAATTTCTAAATATCTAAAAAGCTGATATACTGGTATCAGGAAGCAAGGGGAAGGATGAGGTGAAGGAAACAGCTCTTTTCTCTGGGGGCAGGGGGGAGTTAGGGGATCAAGGCAAAGTGATTACATAAGTTTGAAACCTGCAGAGAGCATTAATGAGCTAAGACCCAGCTTGCTGATGCACTAGGATAGGTAGGAGGGGGGAATAGTTTAGAGTGTACAGGAACTCCCTTGTATCCTGTGGCAACATAAACAGTGGCCCCTGTTTTAGCTCCAAAGTTATGGGGGAATTTAAGAGATTATTTTTGGAATGAATTCCCTATACAATGGCTTCTTGCCTCATATTTTAATATTTGTGTTTCAGGTGACCAAGATTTCATCAGTGAGAGACGGCTTCCCCTGGTACAAACCACAACCTCTCTCTACCTTTACAGACAGTTCTTTGTAAGCTGGCGTCACTGACAGTATTCCTCATCCATGGCCAAAGCTCTGGGGATGATTCTGTCAGGTCCTACCAAGCAAGAGAGACTAAGTACAACCTCAAGGTCTGTTCTTGAAGGACCAACCTAGTTAAAGATCTCACCTCTTGGTTTCAGAAAATAGCAAGACTGGTCACCAGTGACTACGCTATTGCAACCACCTCCAGCAGCTTTCTGCAACTGGGGACCTTTGGTCTTTCTGATGTGGACACATTCTCCAGTGGTCAAGATGGAGGAGGAAAAGATAAAGACAAGCATGGAAACTGTTCCCAGTCCTGCTATTGTGCAAAACTGCCCAACAGTATGCCAGTAATTTCAAATCAGACATTCCAAGTTACCAGAGTAAACAACTCCTGTTATGTGTTCTACTTCTGCCCAATCAGATCTCAAGGAGACTGACAAATTGGACATTTGTGGGCAGAATTTGGCCTAAATATTTACATGATAAAAAATCAAACATTACATTCAAGTCTTGGGAGACTATATGAGTGAAGTCCACTGGATAAGGCAGTAACAAGCACAATAGTCTTTAAATTGTACATTTGAAGTTAACGAATACTTAGAAGTTATATATCTCTAACATGTGATACTGTACACTATGAAAAAAAATACTAAGTGTCCCTATCTTGTCCAAGATGGAAGTGTAGCAGCCACCCACAAGGCCCAGTTCTAATATAAGTCATCACAGAAGCTTTAACCTGTTTTATTTTTCTGACCTTGGCCAGATTTCCCCTCCTTAGGGAGCCTGGATGCCCCAAGGGGCTCCCAAATTGATGCTGGACTTAGTATAGATATCCAATCAGCTTTAGTCCCACTGCACCTCAGAAGTCCTGAGTTCAAGTAAACCACCAGCCTTAGCCTCTTCAGTAGCAGAGATTAGAAAGTACCCTAAAGCTCTTCAAAACCTGGCTCCAACCCACCTTTCCAGGTCTATATATTCCTCTCTGCTATGTACTCTGGGTTTCAATCAAACTGGGCTTCTTGCTGTATTTCACACAACATACCATCTCCCATCTTGGTGCCTTTGCTCTGTTTCTTGAAATCCATTGTTTCCTTCAAAGTTTAGCACAAATGCCACCCTCTCCATGAGATCTTTTCCTGATTCCCTTAGTGGCTGATGCCTCCCCCTTGACATTATCTTATATTTAATTTCTCTGTGCTTGGTATGTACTTATGTACTTTCCCCTCATAGATTGTAGGCTCCTTGAGGGCAGGGACTGCTTCATTTTTGTCTTTGTATCCCCAGGGTCTAGAAATGTGCCCAGCATATAGTGGGTATTTATGGCACATTTTTTGTTGTTATTCAGTTATTGTCAGTTGTGTCCAACTCTCCATGGCCCCATTTGGAGTTTTCTTGGCAAAGATACTGAAGTGATTTGCCATTTCCTTCTCCAGCTCATTTTACAGATGTAGAAACTGAGGCAAACGGGGTGAAGTGACTTGCCCAGGGTCACATATCTAGTAAATATCCAAGGTCAGATTTGAACTTAGGTCTTCCTGACTTCAGGCCCAGTACTTTATCCACTTTGCCATCTAGTCACCCCTATGCCACATAGAGGGTACTTAATATATGCTTGTTGATTGATATGACAGGGGCCTGTTTAATTTTTTCCCCTTTTGGGGGGGGTGGGGCAATGAAAGGTTAAGTGACTTGTCCAGGGTCACACAGCTAGTAAGCGTCAAGTGTCTGAGGCCAGATTTGAACTCAGGTCCTCCTGAATCCAGGGCCAGTGCTTTATCCACTGAGCCACCTAGCTGCCCTACAGGGGTCTGTTTTAATACATATTATAACAATACATGGATTTAGAAATGGATCAGATCATGACTTTCAAACATAATGACATGAAAAATCCTTGATCTAACATTGCTGACCTGTAAAATATTTTGGTACTGTCCTCTGACACCTGTATTCTAAGAGATTTCTACTAAAACTAGACAAATGAACTTCTTTCTCTAAAAGAGAAGAAAACTATGTTTAGGCAAACCTGTAAAGGCAGGCCTCCATGAGTTTGTATAAACCATGAACTCCTTGAGAAACAGGAACCATCTTTTGGCTTTATCTATGCACTTAGTGCCTGGCACATAGTAAACACTTAAATGTTTGTTGACTGACTGTATAAGAGTGGAGATAGAATCTGTTTTTTGCTTATGTTCTGTAGGAGCAAAGGATATATCTCTGCTACCCTGTCTGTTGCTCTTACGCACAAGTGTGAAGAACATTTACAACATACCTTGCATAAGCCTGGAATCTTCCCCTGGGGCAGAGTAATGTTCTTTGACATCTTTCATGTTAATGCTCCTGTGCCCACTTCTTAGGGAGTATTTACAAGAATGTCTTAGCCAGCAGCCAAATGAGCTCAGTATGGTGGGATGGAACATGAGGGAAGGAAAATGTCTTTCTGTAATCAGGAGTTACATGTTCCCTAGCAAGATGGGCAGAATTAGGCAGATTGTATTTGTCATCCATGAATTATAGGTACCAACCCAATGAAACAATCCTCATTAAAATGTCCATGTCTGTGAGATGAAGCTGGGGTGTGGGCCATTAGCCAACAGAGAGCAAACATTGCTTTGTTAGTATGGACATAACAATTCTAATTTAATGAAAAATGCTGTGTAACAGATGCCTTCATAAATCCCTGTCTATTTAACAGCCAATTTACCATACATGCAAAGTGTAAGTCTACTCAGCATATAGATTGACTTGGATTTTCTGTACAGAAAACCAAGTTTTGACCTTTATTTGCTTTACCGCTGTCCTACTGCTGCACTCCCACTGACTTCAGCAGATTAGGGGAAGCTGCTAAGATGCAGCCTGGGCTATGCTCACATCTGGGGGTCAGATCACATCTCTAATACTGTGTTCATTTCTGGGTACCATATTTGAAAAGGGATTTTGACAAACTACAATGTGGTCAGAAGGTCCATGAGGAAAGTAAAGGGTCTAGAAACCAGGCCTAATGAAAAACAGTTGAAGGAAGTATGGACACAGCTAGGAGAGGAGAAGAATAGGGTATAATAGTCATATAATATATATGATATAATGGTTACCTTGAAATATTTGAAAAAAACCAAATGGTAGAGGGAGCAAATTTGTTCTTTGTTGCTTGAGAAAGTAGAATCAGGACTAATGGATTGAAGTTACAGGGAAGCAGATTTGGGGTCAACATAAATAAGAACTTTATAGTAATTAGAGCCATCTTCCAATGGAACAGTCTGCTTCAATAGTTAGTGAGTTCCTTGTCAGTGAGGGTATTCAAACAAAGGCTAAATAATCATAATGGATACCTTGTAAGGGATTTTGGGAGTAAATACAAGGCTCAACTGGATGAATTCTAAGACCTCTTCCAACTCTCTAGAGTTTAGCTACTGCTATGCTTATTTCTTCTGACCTTCATTCACTGAGATAATCTCTAATCTTCCCACCAATTTGAAATCAACTCTAAAGCCTGTGATTCTAACTCCAGAATCTCCATCTCCATCCCCAATCCCTGACCCAATCTGCTCCAGTCCCACATAGCTCTAGCTGCTTAGAGGCCATCTTCATACCTCAAACATGGACCAGCAGCAGGGCGTGGCTATCTGGCCGGTACCTGGTCAACTTAAGGAGCCAGGAAGGGAGGAAAGGTGGGGAGCCAACCACATGCTGAAGACCAGCAGGGGGACTGATGATCAGGCACAATTACCAGGACATAGTGACTGCCAGAAACAAAACAAGATGCTACAGGGGGATGAAGGTAAAGGGAAATATTTGGCCCAAGGAAGGATAGTAGGGAGTCCAAGCCTAATGGTCAGGGGTTGGGAGTCAACAGCAGTGTAAAAGAATGGACAAGCAAAAAACAGAAGAGTAGAAAAACCAGGCACTAAAGCCTTCCTGCCCCTACTTCTAGGATTCTTCTAGGATTTCTTATTTCCCCAGCAGGTCAACTCCCAAAGGAGGTTATGGGGTCCTGGAAAGAGGAATTGTGGGCCACCTGTCTGAGGTGAGGACGTCAGGCACAGAACAGCAGTAGTAGTTCCTGGGAAGGAAATCACAGAATGACAGGATTGAAAGTAACCTCAGAAGCCACCTAATCCAACCTGTACCTGAACAAGAATCTGATTTATCATCTTCTTGTCCAAACCCTTCCCTACTTCCCCATTAAAGGTATGATTTTACTTCAGCCTCTCGGGGCATTTATAGTGTCTTTGTTTCCTTTCTTTCCATCATCCTTTGCACTATCAGATTCAACCATTCATGTCATGCTTAGCTTTCAAGTGATCAATTCCTACCTATATGTCAAGGCTTTCCATAATCTGGATGGACCATAATAGGTCCAAGCGACACATTTGTGTGCAAGTGAAGGACTTTGTGTACAGCATTGAATTTGAACACAGTCTTAAATATTTGTAATAAACTTCGACTTGCTTTTCAAAGCCTATTAGTTTGCCTTCTGGGTAGGACAGGGATACAGGTATATGTGTAAATAATATAAAAACAAAAGATAGCAATAATTTTTTAATGTTTTATATATATATATATATATATGTTTGTTTGATCTTTTCCTGAGGGAATTAGAGGACTGACAATGCATAATCTAGTCATGATGATGATGATGGTGGTGGTGGTGATAGCTACTTGCTTTTTTAATCGTGCTTTAAAATTTGAAGAGCACTTTACATTCTTTATTTCATTTGAACCCCACAACTACCCTGTGTTGCATGTACTTTGAAGTTCTCTTCTTCAGTTCTTATCCTATTTTGATTGAGGGAAATTCATGGGTATAAGAATAGTTCAGGACTGAGGTGGCTGGGTGAGGAGTAAGAAAGTTGATGGGGAAGGGAAGAACTGGAAGACAGAGAGATCAGAGACCTGACTTGCACAGGGGCCAGAGTCTCAGAGAATATATGATGGAGAAGTAATTAGAGATGGAGATGATTTCTCCATCCAGTTCTGGGCCAGGGTCAAAGGAAAGAGAAACTTAGTAGGGGGACTCTGAATTGTTTCAGAAAGCCACACTAAATGTGTGGGTTCTTTCAAAAACATGTAGGCCCTAGAGGGCAGCTAGGTGGCGCAGTGGATAGAGTACTGGCCCTGGATTCAGGAGGACCTGAGTTCAAATCCAGCCTCAGACACTTGACACTTACTAGCTGTGTGACCCTGGGCAAGTCACTTAACCCTCATTGCCTGGCCAAAAAACAAAAAAAACCATGTAGGCCCTAGAAAGAAGAGTGGTGGGTTTTGATATTCCACAGCTCCTCTATCTGGCCCTTTCCAGAGTCAAGTGGAAGATTAAATTGCCACCAGCCTCCCTGTAGCCTCTCATTTTCCATTGCCATCATCCTTTAAAAGCTAATAAATGTTCACACTATGCCAAGCACTACACTAGAATGTCAAAAGCTTGAGCTCTGTCATCTAGAAAAGGATGTTTTATTAAAGGGAAAAAAAGATGAGTTAAGTCATTTCCCCCACTTTCACAGTTTTCTGATTTACTTAGATACAAGCTTTTGGAAATCATGAGCTATATTTCTCTACTTGATTCATGTCTTGACTAATGAATCAATCTGAAGAATTGGCACTGCTTTACATATAATTCACCAAAATAACCTTTCCCCTCTATTATCTAGTTTATTTTAGGCAAGAGAAGTTTTGGTGTCATTTGCCACTTCACTTTGCTTTACAGGGTCTTAAATAATTAATCATAAGCTCCTTTTCATATTTTCATATTCAGGAAGCCACTGAGATCATCTATATAGGACCATTATATCTACCTAGCCAATTTATATATACACATATATGTATAATATATTTATATAAGGAGAGGGAGAGAGAAAGAGAAAGAGAGAATAGCCTCATGCATATGTACAAGATCATTCCATTGGCCAGTGAATCACCTGAATTAGTTCCTGGACATCACTGGAAGGTGTTTCCTAGAGAGGAAAGGAATGCCCTCTGCACCCATTTTGCCATTGCTTATATTCCTTCAAATACCTTATTCCTTATTATTGTACTACATGAAATAATGAGCAGACAGATTTAAGAAAAACCTGAAAAGACTTACATGAACTGATGCTGAGTGAAGTGAGAAGAACCAGGAGAACATTGTACACAGTAACAGCAACATTGTGCGATGATCAGCTGTGATAGACTTAGCTCTTCTCAGCAATACAATGATCCAAGACAATTCCAAAAGACTCATGATGGAAAATGCTCTCCATATCCAGAAAAAGAACTATGGAATCTGAATGCAGATTGAACCATACTAGTTTCACTTTTTTTTGTTGTTTTGTTATTTTTTTTTCTTTTTTGTGGTTTTCCCTTTTGTTCTGATTCTTCTTTCACAACATGACTAATGTGGAAATAGGTTTAACATGATTATACATATATAACCTTTATCAGATTGCTTGCTGTCTTGCTGTCTTGGGGAGGGGGGAGGGAAGGGAAGAAGGGAGAAAAAATTTGGAACTCAAAATCTTACAAAAATAAATGTTGAAAACCATCTTTACATGTGATTGGGGGGAATAAAATACTATTAAGAATTTTAAGGGGCAGCTAGGTGGCGCAGTGGATAAAGCACCGGCCCTGGATTCAGGAGGACCCGAGTTCAAATTCGGCCTCAGACACAACACTTACTAGCTGTGTGACCCTGGGCAAGTCACTTAACCCTCAATGCCCTCATTGCAAAAAACAAAAAACAAAACAAAACAAAACAAAAAAGAATTTTAAAAGTGGGGGGCAGCTAGGTGGCACAGTGGATAAAACACCGGCCCTGGATTCAGGAGGACCTGAGTTCAAATGCGGACTCAAATACTTGACATTTACTAGCTGTGTGACCCTGGGCAAGTCACTTAACCCTCATTGCCCTGACAAAACAAAACAAAACAAAAAGAATTTTAAAAAGAAAAAAAAATACCTCATTCCTTCCATCTTTACAATTGTTTTTTTTTTATTTGTTTGTTTCTTGTTTTTCCCCAACTCATCAACTAGAATTTCTTACGTATGTATATGTTAGGTACTGTGCGAAGTGCTAGAGATGCTAAGAAAGGCAAAAAAAAAGCAGTTCCTGTCCTCAAGGAGCTCACAATCTAAGGAGAGAGATGACATGCAAGCAATTATGTGCAAACAAGGTAGATATAGGATAAATAGGAGGTAATCTGGTAGGGAAGACACTAGCATTAGGAAGGACCAGAAAAGGCTTCTTGTAGAAGGTGGGTTTTTGGTGATGAGGAGGGAGAGAGTTCCAAACACTGGAAAAGCCAGGGTTGGGAGATGGAGTGTCTTTTGGAAGGCATAGCAGGGAGGTTCTTTAAGGCTTATAAACAATGTGGCATGCATCATTATTTCGTTTGCTATGTATCTAGCTGCCAAATGAATCCTACAGTTCTTAATATTATTTAGCCCTATTCTCTCTTTTGCATTTAGAAAACAGAATTAAACTAAATGATAATTAATAATGGTCTGGTAATCCACTTATAAGATGATGTAAAAACAAACATATTTTAAATAAATGTGTTATATAAATTATTTAGAATTTTAAAAATATGCATTCAATGCATGTAAATAATAAAACATGAAACAACCCAATTATTTCACACTTATAAAAAATTTGTCATTGAAAAGTACCATCTTTCATTTAATTTGGCCAGGAAAACAAGTATAGCATAATTTTATATATGTAGATCACAAGTTCTTAACTTAGGGTCCACAAATTGGCAAGGGATCCATGGAAAGATTTTAGAGGGGCCATGAACTTGATAGGGAAGAAATTACATCTTTGCTTTTTATTAACTTCTCACTAAAATTTAGTGTTTCCTCTAATTATTTATTGCCACTATTCTAAGAAGGGCCAACTAGGTGGCATGGTCCATAGAGTGCCAACTCTGGATTTAAAAGGACCTGAGTTCAAATCTGGCTTCAGAGATTTACTAGCTGTGTGACCCTGGGCAAGTCACTTCTCCCAGTTTGTCTCAGTTTCTACATCTGTAAAATGAGCTGGAGAAGGAAATGGCAAACCACTCCAATGTCTTTGCCAAGAAACCTCCAAATGGAGTTGCAGAGAGTTGGACATAACCAAAAAGACTCAGCAACAACAACAATTCTAAGAAGGGGTCTATTGGCTTCACTAGACTGCCAGAAAGGTCCATGACACAAAACAGGTAAAGAAACCCTGATCTAGATTGAGGACCAATTGAGGACAACGTTAAGTATAGAGAGGACTACAGTGACCTGGCGCTCATGAAATCACATATAATATATATCAACAACACCAAAATATTTTAAATGTTTGTTGGGACATGGGCATATCTGTCCCATGTAACAAGGTTCACAATGGTACCCATTAAGATTCAACCTATATTTATAAAGTTTAACTGTAAAATAATGAGACTGAATTTTCTAGTGAATAAGCTAGAACTTAAACATCTAAGTATTTTCCCTTTCAACCTTAGGAAATCAATATACTAGACTAAAGACTCTGCCTTTGTTCAAAACATTTTTGGAATTCCTATTTGGTAATTTCATTTAGGGCCTATGACACATTATTTCTCATACCTCAATGCTGGCAGATCTCTATATTTTTAGAGAGGGAATAATTTTTGGAAGTAGCCAAAATTCATTCTAATTTGACTCATTGGGTTGGGAAATACCTATGGTGGGAGGGAAGGGGAGTGGAGAAAGGAGGTATAAGTATTCATATTCTTTGTCTTTTGAAATGTCGTTGAAGGTAATTTCCAAAAAGAAATACGTGTAAGGGAAAAAAGTGTCATTAGTCATAGCTAAGACATTTTGTACAACATCTTGTATGTAAATTAATCAGGGGAATGAGCCCTTCTTCCATAGGTCAGAGTTTCTGTGCAAGATGACATGGAAGAGGTTCTGGTGAGGTCCCACTGGGTCAGCTTTTGTAGCTGTTCTACTTTCTGTAAATTGAATATGCAATTCTCTTTGAAAAGTGTCTTTTCCATGTTCTATCCAATGGCTACTATTTTGCTGCTGTGTACATCATAGATTGTGATGAAAGAAAAATCTTTCGTTTTAATAAAATTTGAATATAAAAATATGTTTTGATTTCCTTTCAAATAAGTGAAAAGGGGATTCTATCTGTATGTAGGATAACGGCTGGCAAATTTTTGCACACCCAAACATTTTGGTTCCCCCAATTAGAGTATAAAGCTCTTGATACCAGGGGTCGAGCTATATGCTGCCTAGAATAGGGCAGGATACATTGTAGGGTTTAGCAAATACTGATTGTTGAAAGGAAGGAGAATGAATAGAAGTCAGGAAAAGATGTAAATTGAGACAATAAGTAAATTGTAAGGATATGTATGTATATACATTTATATATTGACAAACATACACACACATATATATATTTACATATCTATATCTAAAGAGAGAGAGAGAGGAGAAGGGAGAAGGGGAGGGGAGAAGTAGAGGTAAGAGGAAAGGGAGTGATGATACAGGGAAGAGGCAATGGGGTTAGAACATAACTTTCAGTCTTTGCCAAATTTTGATTTAGACTGTGTCCTGTGGGATATTATGCAGTGCTCTCTTTCTATTCCAAATCTTATAAAATGCTCAATATCCCCCAGAGTTGCACTTCTGTGAAAGCTGGCAAATAAATTACTTGGAACCTTCCTCTAAGAAAAATAAAATGAAGGATTCTTAAGTTTTTGTGGAGAACAACGATCAGCCTAGCTGAATTGCTTTGATTGAAACAGGTGTTAAAGCACTAAGCATCAGAAGAAAGAGAAAAAAGAATCTCCTGTTTATATAGTAATTTATAGCTTCTAAGCATTTGGCATGGAATTGGAAAGAGTAGAGAAGTGAGGAGAATTCATGGGATTTGAAATAGTGGAATAACGGAGAGAAGGAAATTCAGGACACATAAATCAGGACCACAGACAAATGCATTTCAGCTTGACCTAAAACAATGAACCAAAAAGGCAAAATTAAGTAAATAATCAAGTTTGTAAATGGGGTGATTATTTTGTAGCTGAGACTAATAAATGTTTTTTTTTAAAAGCGAGCTGAAAGGAATCCTTCAAAGTGAATATTTGAAGGTCTCCAGGTTGAGCCTAGGAAAATGAGAACCATCTCATGTCAGAAGGAAAGATGGGGGAAGAAAGCAGGGAATGTTTTGGTTAATAATATGAGTCTGATAGAATGGGCATCAAAAAGGAGAGGCAAGGGAGGATAGTGTCAAGTGGAAACCCTTGAAGAATTGTCAACTCAAGGGCAAACAACAAGGGTTCAGGAGGAGAGACAGGCTTTTAATGAAACAGTAAATCCTGTTGTTTGGAGAGGTAATAAGATGATGTCAGGGAGAAGGTAAAGCAGTAGTAAGATTAAAAAGAAAGATTAGTATAAATGAGTACTAGATCAGATCTAACTTCACTAGCTGTTAAGAAGCAGCAAAAGAAGAAAATACAAGTAGCCAGAGCATTCTTAAGGTCTTTGAGGGAAATGGGAGAAGTGAGAGAGGTGGAAGACCAGGATAGAATAGAGTCTACAAACAAGGTAGAGGCTTTATGAAGTGCCAGTGGAGCTCTTTGGAAGGAGAGATATTCATCATTTTACTTTGGGGGAAGGCCAATTCAACATTTAAAACTAGAATGTTAATTTTAGATTTAAAATTAAGCATTGGAATACTTTTTTGGGGGGTAGTGGTGAGGCAGTTGGGGTTAAGTGACTTTCCCAGGGTCACACAGCTAGTAAGTGTTAAG
Organism: Dromiciops gliroides; assembly: GCF_019393635.1. Lineage (NCBI taxonomy): Eukaryota > Metazoa > Chordata > Mammalia > Microbiotheria > Microbiotheriidae > Dromiciops > Dromiciops gliroides. The sequence goes on from NC_057862.1 coordinate 80,088,996, forward strand.
TGTCTGAGGTCGGATTTGAACTCGGGTCCTTCTGAATCCAGGGCCAGTGCTCTATCCACTGTACCACCTAGCTTCCCCAGTATACTTTTAAAGTAATGTTACCATTGGGTCATCAAAACTTTGAGAACCTTGGCCTTGGAGCTGCTTTTTATTTTTTTCCAAATTCAGTGTGGTTAATCAATTTTACAAATGTAAGGTGATGAAATAATCAAGGAAATTACATTTTGCTAAAAGGTACCATAGACAGTGAAGTAATTTAAAAAAATATCATGGTGAGTTTCTTTTATAAATGCCTTATTCCTCAAATATATAGGAAACTGTCAAATTTATAAAAATTTGAACAATTCCCCAATTGATAAATGGTCAAAGTATATCTATAGGCAGTATTAGAAGTCAAAGCTATCTATAATTATATGAAAAAATTCCCTAAATCACTATTTATTAGAGAAATGCAAATTAAAACAACTCTGAGGTGCCACCTCACACCCATCAATGGATTTAAACAATTTGCTGTCGTTGTTGTTTAAAGGTGTAGAAACATAAACAGTTTAGAGAGAAAATCTTCAAAAGCAAAGCCTTAAAGTATTTGGGGAGAAATAATCCTTTAGAAGAAAAAAAAAATACTTCCTGAAGGCAAAGATGACCAAAGTATCTTGCTTCTCAGCAGGCAATTTGCATATAACTATTATGAGGACTTTGAGGATGATAGGTGGAACACCCTGATAACTGTCATTTTTAGTGACTATGAGAGTATTGTACATTGTCTATGGTGTCTATAACAGAAAGTAAATTTTGTTTCTCACCTTATGGTAGAGGTGAGGCACTTCACCTAAGGAGACCCTGTTTGGGGGCAAGAATCAGTCAGAAAGAAAAGCAGAGAAGGTAGAAGCCAAAGGAATAGAGGAAGAATATAGAAACATAGGCTGCCCCCTCATGCATGAAGAGAGCCAGATGCAGCAGTCCAGCTGGGTAGATGGCTCACAAAAAAAAAATGGAGTTAAGCTGAGAAAGGAGAGCTGAGAGAAGAGCATAGAACCTTCTCTGTCTCCTGCTGAGCTACCTGGAGGAAGACAGGCTGCTACTGGGAGCTGCTGATTAGAGGAGCAGTTTTGCTGCTGGAGTAGATTGAAGGAAGAAGAAATTGTTGCTGCCAACAGAGAGGAAAGTTTGCTCTGGCTTTCCCTGCACTACCACGTGTGGCTTGAGAAAGGCAGAGACTTGTCAGCCTTGCCCCTCACTGCCATTTATGACTTAAGAGGTTGAAATCCCTCAGAGCCCAGCCAGGAGAAGGCATAAAAAGCTTTGTAGATTCAAGACATAGTGGAACTATTTTTGCTAAAAGAACATACTACTTCGATTCCAGTTAAGGGTGGTCTGAATAGAGCAGTCAGAAGTGGCACACCCAGCAGAAGCCTTGTTCCATTCCCTAAGGAAATCAAAGACATCAAACCCAGAATTTCTGTGATAAGTTTCTGTGTAGTTTGTGTCCACTCTCACTTAGAGATATTGAGTATATTGGTGGGAAAGTATGACCGAGGTTTATGAATTTACTGTTACATCATGATTATGTTTGCTTTGCATTCTGTTTCAGAAATGTTTAGTGATTAAGACCTAATGGTATAGTTGGAGCTCAGGGGCTACAGCTGTGAATAGTAGATATATAGGTCCCCCACACCAGAGATTACCTCTAGGATCCTGAGAATGAATTGTAGCCATATGACACTGCCTCTGGCAGCCTCCCTTACCTTCCAAAGCAACTGTAAATTGAGCAACCAAACCATCCCAGAGAGAAAGCAAGAAAGGAAAGTTGGTGATTGGGTGCCATGCTCAAGGGCTACACTTATTCTACACAAGTCATATCTTGAGCCCCCAGCAGTATAAAACTTTATTAATAAACTAGGCATGTCACAAATTCAATAGTGAAAGCAACAATGTAAGTACTAAGAAGGAACGAACTAGTAGAATCATTCTCTGCCTCTACATGCAAATGGGTACAAACCTCTGCAGAATCAAGGGGGTACTGTAGCCTAATCTATCTCCCAATCCCTGTGCAATCCTCCACTCCAGCATATATAGAGAGGGACATAATCATTTTAGAACTCATGATTCGGTGGTAAAAGCTTAGGGTCGCATGCTGTCTCTTGGTGAAGGCTAGAAAACTCTGAAGCCTATTACCTAAATTCTGGGGTTATTAGAATTCTTCTATGACGTTTGGATTAGGTAACATAGATACAGAGTTCTATATGCCCCCCTTATGTCTTCCAGCTCTGATCACAGACTACAACTTTTCTCTATACCTCTTCTCCCTCCCCTGCACATCCCTAGAATAGATTCACTTTAAAAAACAAACTTTTGTTTCTTCTCCAGATGGCTTCCTCTCTCCTATTGTCTTTTTCTAAGCATGTGCTGCCTTATGTAATTCCCATTTCCAGGCATAAGGGGCCATAGGGTTCCACCATCTTGGAACTTTCTCAGGAAGCTTCCTTGTCTTGTCATTATGGACACTTGAAGCCACAGTAGAATGGTCACATATTACTTTTTAAAAAACAAAACAAAACAAAACATTTTTTTTGCATATGTTAAAACAGTCAACAAATAGTTAACAAATAGAGTTGGGAAAATCCTGAGGGAAGAATTGATGATAAACATTTTTTCAGTGTTCTTCCTGAATACTCAGGTAGTTGGAGCCCCTCTGTATTTGAAGATTTACAAAACAAACAAGCAAACAAAAAACTACTTGTCCCGATGGTAAATCACAGATGACCCTTTACTTAACAACCCAAACTGACTTACTCTCCAGCTAGTTCAACAACATCCAAACAGATTTTGTGGCTTCTCTCCTTCCCCATTCCACTACTTCTGCATCCTCAAGAATTTTCCATTCTTTCCCCTCATCTAAACATTCAAATTCCTATTAGTTTGTATTGTATCTTAATGGTACCCACAAATTGTTCCGCTATTCATCTTCCTGGTCAGATACATCTGGAATATTGTGTTCAGTTCTCAGTGTCAAATTTTAGGATAGATATTGACAAGCTGGAATATCACCAGGGTGGTGAAGACATTTAATGAAGTGGTTGAAGAAACCAGGAATTTTTCGCCTGAAGAAAGGAAGACTAAGGGGAGCCATGATTGCTGTCTAAGTATTTGAAGGGTTGCCATGGAAGACAGATTAGATTCGTTCTACTTGGCCCCAGAAAGCAGAACTAAGAGCAGTGGGTGGGAGATGTGGAGAAGCAGATTTCAACTCTATTGAAGAAAGGACTTCCTAATAACTACAACAGTCTAAAAATGAAGTGGTTGGGACCCTTGTTTTGTAGTGAATTCCCAAGTTTTTCTCAGGGAGACTCTAACAGTGGGCCTGCAGAAACCTTAATATATCCTGCCTTTGCTGTTTGATTCTAGTGTAATTTCAAAAACCTTTGTGGAGGAATCTTGAAATCATGTTTATATGCAGCAAATATCTCTATGTAATTGTTTGTTCATTGAAAGTAGAAGAGACTGAAGGAGGTCATCCATTCTAATTCATAACTCAACAGGAATCCCCTCTATAACATACCTGACCAGTGGTCATCCAGCCTTTGTGTAACAAACTTTTAAAGGGGAAGCTGCTACCTTGTGAGGCCCTTGCTGCACTGTTAAACAGATATGATCGTTAGGAAGTTTTTTCTGATGTTGAGTCTAAACTTGTCTCTTTGCAACTTCTACCTGGATCTGACCTCTAGGGTGAAACAAAACAAGTCTAGACACTTACCCCTCTTATAACCCTTCTAATAATCAAATATAGTTATAGTATTCCCCAAAGTCTTTTCTAGGCCAAACATTCCCAGTTCTTTCAACCATTTCTCATACGGCATAAAGTAGAGTCCCTTCTACATCTTGGACTCCCTTCTCAGGATATTGTTTAGTTTATCAGAGTTCTTCCTAAAATGTAGCAAACCAAACTGAACATGGTATTCCAGATGTGGTCTGGTCAGTGGAGAGTACAGCAGGTCTATTATGTCCCTAGTCTTGGATGCTACACCCCTCCTAATGCGGTTTAGGAGAGCATTACCCATCTAGTCTATATTTTCCCATTTTTCTATAAGAGTAGCATGAGAGTCTTTGTCAAATAGATCGATAGGACATCCCTTGATCTACCAATCTAGTTGTTATTGTTCGGTCATACTTTCAGTCATGCCTGACTCTTTGTGAGCCCATTTGAGGTTTTCTTGGCAAAGGTACTGGAGTGGTTCGCCATTTCCTCCTATAGTCTAGTAATACCATTAAAAAAGGAAATGAGGTTATTCTGGCATGATTTCTTCTAAATGAAGCCACGTTTGCCCTGTGTAGTTACTACTTCCTTTTCTAGATGTTCTTTAAACCTTCCTTTAATAATAAGTTTTTTAATTTTTCCTGGAATCAAAGTCAAGGCCATTGTCCTATAGTTTATAGACTCTATTCTCTTCTTATCTTTAAAAATGAGGATAATGGGGGGCAGCTAGGTGGTGCAGTGGATAGAGCACTGGCCCTGGATTCAGGAGGACCTGAGTTCAAATCCGGCCTCAGACACTTAACACTTACTAGCTGTGTGACCCTGGGCAAGTCACTTAACCCCAATTGCCCCATAAAAAAACAAAAACAAAAACAAAAACAACAACAACAACAAAAATAAGGATAATGTTTGCCTTTTTCTAGTACTATGCCACTCCCTTCTCCCAATGAGTATGGCATAGTGGAAAGAATACTAGATTTGGAGTATAGAAAACCTGAATTCTAATCCTGCTACTTACTACCTTTTGACCTTGGGAAAGACACTTGACATCTTTGATCCTCAAGTTTCCTTATCTATAAAATAAGGTAGTTGGACTAGAGGACCAGTGATATCCCTTCCAGCTCTCACTCTATGATCTTTTGATCCTATTTTTCATGGATCCTACAGATTATTAACAGTGGTTCAACTATCCACTTGCCAAAGTCGTTCAGTAGCCAAGGATATGGTCTATCTAGGCCTGGTTATGAACTCATCAAGTACAAGTTGATGCTCTCTCATCTTACTACTTTCTTGGATATCAACATTCCAGGAGCCGTTTTTGTTCTGTTCTTTTCAGATCAAAGATCATTTTCCTTGATAGAGGAAACAAATAAATTAATAATTGAGTAGTTCTTCCCTTACTCCATCCTCCATTAGCATTATCCCATTTGTCTTGAGCAGTGGACCTATCCCTTCTTTGTTTCTTTTCTTTTCTCCAATATAGCCAAAGATTTTTTTCAATCCTTAGCTTACTTCTCCAACCTCAATTCATTGTGAACCTTAGCATTATTGGTTCTATTCTTATGGATTGTGCTACTATTCTCTATTTATCCTTTTTTACCTGGTCTTGGGTCTATTTTCTGCACCTGTCTTTCTTTAAGTATAAGTTGGCCGGTGAGTTCCCTGTGCATCTATATCTTTTTAGGCAACTTTCACTTTTTTTCTCATAAGAACTGTTTTACTTTATGTCTTCACATAAGAATTTTATTCTTGAGAGCTTCCCATCCCTCCTGATTTTATTAGTGTGGCTACCTCTTCCTCTGTAAAGTCCTACATTTAGCCCTCATTACATCATGGAATTATTGACAATTATGTTAGCAAAGCAAAAGCTCTGGAAGTTCTTTCATGATGGAGAGATTTTGAATGTGGCTTTGGCCATAGTTGGAGTTTACTTGACTGCCTATCCAAATATTGAGAAGTTCATAATCAGTAGGATGCCCACTTGGCGATGGATGCTTTGGTCAAAGCAACCCATTAGAATAATGAAAAATACAAAACTATTCACAAAGCTCCGTGGCCCACTTCTGTTGAGAAAGTGGAAGAAGACGGTTCATAGAATGCCAAGCATCACATAGTTTTAGACTGTTTCTAAATAGCAACTTAGTTATTGGTATCCTGAATGACAAATCTTTATCCAGTGTCCAGCATGAATAGCCATCTTGATATCATCACTAAAAACAAAACCAGAAGACAAAAGAAAGGGGCAGGTTAAAAATGGTTAATGGGTTTTTCTTGGAGAGGCAAATTAAAGGGCTGGTTTTTTATTAGATTTTCAAAAACTGCTTCATGGGCCCATTTGGTCATCTTGTAATCTGGTGCTAAGAATAAATATTTGCAAAAATAGCATCTGAAAAAATAATTTCAATGTATGTACCAGCATCTGTTGCTGAGGATGAAGAGGCAGAGAAATTCTACAAAGAACTTGATAAAACCCTATTTAGTAAATGAACATATACCTTGGTCCCCAAGAGCTTCCATGCAAAGGTGAGAATGGCAAAAAGCATCTTTGAAAACATAGTTGATAAACAATGAAGAAGAGAGGACAATAGCTTATAGATCATACAGAAGCCTCAGGCCTATACATCATGAATGAGACAAAAATTGTGAGGTACTATGGCAACCATCAAATAACATCACAAAAAACAAAATTGTTTATATTTTACCAGGCAAGAATTGAGTCATTATTGATCTGGGAGTCATTACTGATTGATCTGTCTTGCACAGTCAGACCACTGATTTGTTGGAGAAAAAAAAAGTCAAAGTTAATAATAAAAACCCAGAAGAACAAAAATAAGAAAAATGTATCATATGCAATTAAAAATAACTCAAACCTGAACTATTTAGACACATTGCTAATGTTGGAAAATGGGATATGGAAAGTGGAAAAACTATTGACACCAATTATAAGGATTTCATATGGAAGTTTAACTGATATAAATCTCAATTGTCATGACATGAAGATCAGAAGAGTCTATGAATGACCTCAGCTGATTGTAAGAAGGATTACCTCATAAAATAATGATAGGAAAAAATAAATTTAAAGAAAGTTTATATATGTAACCAACTAAGCAAAGTCTTTCTGAAGATACTTAAGGGTAAAACTTAGAAGAAAACAACAGACAAAAATTAGAAAAGATCTGTAAAGACTTTCATAGTAAATTTTTTTTAACATCCAGGATAGTGGAACCATCATATTTGGACTCTGCCACCCCTGTCCCAGATGTGTATCTTGACAAAATAAAAATAATCCCCTCAAAAACCAAAGATGGATAAATCAACTGGACTAAACCAAATACATATAGAGCAAGTCTGTGCTGGAAGTGACACAATTTTGAGAGTACTGCGGACTTGATTTTTAAGATATCTGAAGGAAGAGAAAATATTAGGGACTTGGAAAAAATCTTGGACCTAGCACTGGACTTATATTCTAGCATAACTAGCATTAAAACAACCAACCTATGCACCTACTTTCTCTTCTAAACTAAACTTTAATGAGAATAATCTACCCACATATTGAAGATATTCATGAAGAAGATATTACAAGAAAATTGGTAGACTTTCACAAGTAATATTACACATTTTTTACCAATACACAATTGAATGAAAGGTATAAAGAATAAAAGATTCCACTGTGTTTGTTTCTGAACTATAAAAAAGCATTTGGTTCAAGATTACAAAATGCTCCCTTAAAGGCTTTCCTCCAATAAGGTGTCTCTATGCATGTCAAAATTATGCAGATTCTTTTTTTTTTTAGCAGATAACCTTGTTCAATGACCCTATGACTATTAATATCAAGCAAAGCATAAAAATAGGAAAATGGCTGCTTTTCAGAGGCATTTGCCACTGTTATGGAGGAGATCTAGGGCATAGTACAAGTTGAAGAGTGAAATCACGTAGATGTTGAGGTCCTCATAGTACTTTTGTTTGCCAGTAACATTGTATTGTTTGCATCAAGGCCCAAAACATTGTGTAGCCTCCTAAATGACATCCATTATTATTCAAAAGAGTTTGGCTTTACTATCTGCACAGAAAAAACCGAGTGGATTGTGTAGATTATGCTATTCAGTTCAATCGACAACCTACAGAACTTACCCACTGGTATCTCTCTGTCTCTGTCTCTATTTCTCATAAAGAGTTTGCAAAAGGGCATGAGCTAGGTTCAGAATTGAACAGGAGGGAGAGAGTGGGAAATTACCTTGAGAAATTGCACAGTTCTTTTAAGGACTCCAAGCTTCTTCTTGAAACACCGAGCCATTTAAAAAATATCATTATGGCTGCGAGTCATGGAACATTTCAGATACCAAAGAATTGGGATTTGAGTGTAAAGTGGACATAATCAGACTTCAACATGTTTCAAACCAGGAATTAGGCAGAAAAAGTGGTATAAAGAATGGTATAAATAAATGTGTGATGGGCCATACATGTGGCAAGAGTGAATGACAACCAATGGACTGTCCAGTCAAGAGAACACATGAAATGGTCCCACCACTTTGGATAGACTTCCTCTGGAGAACTTAGGAGAGTATATGGATGCCAGACACATGGAATGGGAAAGCATGAATAGGTTGTGAGCTGCGTCATTGAAGAAAACACCTACCTTAATGAGATCATCGATCTCATTGGAGAGTACTTCACTGGAGTACTAAGCATTACTTGTACCAGTGAAGCTTAAAATCTCACTCCACCTGGGGAGCATCTGGTTTACCTGAGTTGGTGCTATGAAAAAAAAACCCAACTAAACACTTTACTAGCAGCTAACCTCTGATATTAAACCTTTCCAAATTTAGGCTGGTCCTCAGACAATAGATACCCAGTCTACAGCTGGTATATACTTGAAGATTTTCCACTTTGGTAGGAAACTGTTGATATAGCCTATAATAACTAAACTAGGGTCATCTCCATGCCACAGTGACAATGGAATAGACCTTTAGTGGATGATGGGATCATGCAGAAAAAGACAAAAAAAATGAATTCCTACTCTTGCATATATTTGCTATGTTTCTCCCCCTAAGAATGCTGCTAGGAGAGATAACTAATATCTAGATGACACTCATAATCCAAAAAGCATATCAACAAGCTAGAACTTCTGACTGAATCTAATAAAATTAAATTCACTTTAGATAAATGTAAAGTTTTACACTTGGATACAAAGAATCAATGTCATCAATATAACATGGGAGAGACATAGATTGCTAGCAGTTGTTTTGGAAAAGAGGTTTAGTAGACAAAGGGTTTGGGGTTTGTTAGCAGACTGCAAGCTCAATATGAACCAGCAAGTTGATGAAACAGCCAAAAAAAAAAAGTTAATATGATCTTGAGTTTCATTAATAGGGGCCTAATTTTGAGAAATAGAGAGCTTCTTCTCTGCTCAGACCTCATCTGGAATTTTGTGTTCAATTCTGGGCACCACAGTTTAAAAAGGACATTGATAAACTAGAGGGTGTCCAGAGGAGGCAAACTAGTATGGTTAAGGGTCTTAAGTCCATCACAAACGAGAATCACTTGCAGGATCTGGGCATGTTTAACCTGAAGAAGAGAAGACTCAGCAGGAGACACAAAAGCTATCTGTCTTCAAGCATTTGAAGGTCTTTCATGTAGATGAGGGAGAAGCAAAATGAAGCTTGGTAGAGGAAAAACATCTTAAATTATTGGAGCTACCCAAAAGCAATATGGGGGACCTCTGAGAATAGCAGGTTTCCTTCCTTGGAGGTCTGCAGGTACAAGTTGGACAACCATCTGTTGGGTATGTTAGAGTGGGGATTCCTTTGGTATATGGATTGAACCAAATGGCTACTGAAGTATCTTCTAGTTCCCTAATTTGTATGATTTTATCTATTTAACGAGTGTAGTTTTGTTCCATTGGGGAGTTTTTGTTTTAGGGGAATGATACCGGATGAAAAAGGAATAAATGGAAATGGGCTAGAAAGGGGAGAGATGTGTGAGTAGTAAGCATGGGTAGGGATAAATGGGAACCCTATTCATTTTTTTAAAAAACAACTTAGGAAGCTGATAATTATTTCTGAAGTTCATATTTTTGTTTGTCATCTAGTTTGGGATTGTTTATTTATCTTTGCCAATTTGTTGGTTCATTTGTAGATTCAAGAAAATATCAAAGCCACAAGTATTTCTAGCTTTTCTATGGGGACCAATTTTGCAGCTCTTACGCAGCCAGAATCTCAGTGGAATACATAGGAGTTTTGCTTATTCACATCACCTCCTTTTATATCTAGTTTCTGAAGCCTGATACTACATCCTAACCCGAGATGCACTCTGTACTTAGAGAATTCTCCTAGGAGCTAGAAGCCTTTAAAGTGCATTAAAACATCTCACAAACTAATGGTGATTTGGTCACATATCGCTCTCTACAAATTAGAGTTAAGTTCCAGCTACTAGTCCCTCCCTTTAGGGAATTTCAAAGAAGAAGAAAAAAAACCAGCCTGTATCCAAGAGGGAAAGGGGCCATATTACCACAAAAAACTACAGTGCTCTAAATTGTGTTCACTCATGAAATCTCCTTCTTACCCGCTAAGCTTAGAGGGAGAACATGTTCTCAATGATTATGTTTCATCATTGACTTTCATAAAAAACATGAATATAGAGAGATGAATTTGCTTTAGCAAATCTTGTTAACTACAATCTTACTTGGAGATATTACTTTGAAGAATTCTTGCACAACCAATCTGTTTAATTTTCTGTTTGATCGTTCTATTATTCCCATTGGCAGATTTTTCCTTTCTCCTTCTCCAAGAGTGTGGATTTTTTTTGTTCTTCAAAACAAACTGGCAGCCTCAGTCTCACATGATTCTTTCTCCACACATTGCCTGGAACTTAAGGAGGAACTGTGCCTGTTTCCCTTGGTACCCCAGCCTGACATTTTAAAAAGTATCTTCCATCTTGACTTCTATACTCAGAAATACCAGCAAGTCTGCAAAAGCATTTGGTTCCACAATTTAAAAAAATGTCAGATTGCTGTAAGAGGTGATAGAAATAGTTTGTTTCTTTCCTTCTCTCCCCCGTAGCACAACAGAGAGCAATGAATTGCCTCTGCATCTCAACAAAGTGATTTAATGCTGACATATGTCTATTCACAGGATATGACATACAACCTAATTTGTTCTGTAACCTATGCTAACAATTTAACAGCTTTTCCCCGAATTAATTACAAAGCATAGGTAATAGTTGGTGTATCTTACACCTCTCACCTTGCTGACATAGCCAAACATTGCTAGAACCTTGGCACATGTGTGTACCCATCAGTTCCAGTCTTACAGATAGAGGCAGTAGAAACTGTCCTGCTAGTGTGCTTTCAAGGTTCCAGAAAGTTTTTCTGCACCCCTTCCCCCCAACTTAATGCCTTTCTCTTCAATTTTCTGATGGCTGAAAGTGTACCCTTAGCATTTTTTTGGGGCTTATGGCTTTTTCTCCATTAAAGTACAAATATCTCTGGGAGGAACACCACTTTGAATCTTATCATTTATTAACACCTTAGTGCACATGAGTTGATCAGATACTTGCCTGAAATCAGAATTTGATAACAGGGAGAGAATAAGAAGGAATTGATATTTAATGTGGCACATGGCAAGGGGAGACAAAGTGGGGGGGGGAGAAGAAAAGGATGCTGGATCAAGAATAAACTTCACCTACTTTGCAAGGTCATAGAGAATCAGCTCTGGTACCAATCTACCATTTTGATGCATGTCAGCACGAGTTAGCTAAGGGCATAGAACAAGAGTTACTTGTCCTTTTGTTGTTTCTGAAATCTGAACTGCTTTTAGAAATAAGGGCTGGAATGTTCCATAGGAACTCAGAGCATGGAACACTGAAGCATGGCACATTCTCCAAGTAGGCTATTTAAAAACAAGTCACTTGGCTTCCCCCTGTGATTCTAAATAAGTGTAATTGCATTATCTGAGCAGCCACAGTAACTATTTCCATAATGTTCTACCACATCTGTGCCTTCCAAGGCTAGGTCTACACAGGAAGAAATGGAGTAGAGATTGAGTAATTGGTTTATTTGATCAATTTCAGCTGTCTGTGTCACAGCTAATATCCATCAAGGGTCAGGAAAAGAGAAGGTTGGACTTGTGTTGACACTTCTATTTTGAACTTTACCACTTGATTAACAGTCTTCATTAGGGACTTTTAGAGCCATAAAATAGTATTTTAAAAAAACATTTCCACTCCCCTCACTAAGAGCTTCCGGGGCAAAAGAGTAACCAGAAACATTAGAAAAAAAATCTATCATTTTCCCTATAGAAGACATTCTTTTCATTGGATGGGAGGTGACACCAGATGACCTTCCAACTCTAAGATTCTGTGTCAAGTAAATTTGTCATCACTGAAGGACATTATTTTTAGCCAGTTATGGTCATTAGCTAAGATATCTATACAACATCAAAATAACTGGCCAATTTAAAGACTGGGGTGAAAATCTCAGTCAAGCCAGCTTTTTGATATCTTATAGACAAAGTGATGGGTTGGTTAAATTACCTTTTATACTGGTTGCATGGCCCTGTGCAGATAGGCATCTAAAAACCTTAGGCATCCAAACCAATCAATGTCTTCAGGCCAAAAGCATCCCTTTTGGACCCTTCATTATCCAGTTAGGCTATCTAAATTATCAAAAGAGTTATATGATTATAATATTTCCACTTTGTTCTGTATAGACCAACCCTGAGCATCGTTTTAAATGTGAATTATAGAGAGGGTAGGCTCAATAATGCAAGTTCCCTCCCAAATGTTAAAATTTAGAATAAATAACCAGCTGAATAGCTACCACAGAGAGCTGATTTCTTGGTCAAATGTTATTTTTTAAAAATATTCTCAGGCATAGACCTGAATATGTTGGTCCCTGGTGGCCAACTCAAAACATGCAGCTACTCCTTTAAATTGCTAAAGATTAGCTAATGAGCAAAAAATAAAACCAAAATCTGTCAGTTGAAAATTCTTAAGGATATCTTTAATTACCCATACAGAGAATGGTAAAAATTTGTTTTTTTTCACCCTCATAGCAACTGCGTGCTTAATTTTCCTGAGAGTCAACATCTTGAGTACATATGTTGTCATGATTGGGCCTGTATTGACTAATTCAAGCCGAAAGGGCAGATTCACCAAAGTCTCAAAGCCCAAAATGAAGGGGAAATAGTGGGGTGATATTGGAAGAAATGTTGTAATGGTCAACGAACTTCAGCAATTGCCATTCAAGTCCCCTGTGGAACAGGTTAACAAACATGCCATCACCCCAGCTGGGCTGTCCATTCTCTTTCCAGTGGGAGATGATAAAATCCATATCTTTCTTATTTTGTCTAATTAAGTGTATATATGCACACACATACATATGTATATATATATATATATCTACATATCTACATATTATAAAACACATCCATGCCTCTCCTAAAACTAATACTCAGCTTTTTAGGGACAAGTAATCAATAAGATATAATAAATAATCATGATATAAATATTTCTCACAGAAGCTGCAGAGATGGTGTGAGTATAAAACTCCCTTCTAAGATTTCAGTAAAACCAGATCTCACAAAGGATCTGAAAGAAAAAGAAAAAAGAAGCTTATGTTAATCTAGTTTAGCATAACAGTCACTATATGAAAGACTATTTTATGTGACACAATACTGTTCCTTTCCAGATGAAGTCACAGGCAAGAATTCGCTACAGGTTTCTCATAACAATGAACAGAATAATCTAAAGCGGGTTTTAAGATCAGCTAGGAGAGGAGAAGAATCAGGATTTTAAAATGCAGCCGGACTGTAACACTATCAGAAGGCTTGGCATGCAGGAGGAATTTTCCTCCTCAGATCATCCTTCTGTCGGTATGTACAAAATACCAAATGCACTGGTTTAGAGATTTTTTTTTAATATAAAAATAACATAAATGAAAGAACAAAATGCTTACGGGCCTTACAGTGAGATAACATCAGGAGGAACGCTGCGTGGAATAGATCTGGCATTTTCACATAAAGCATTATCTTTGGTGCAAGTACACAAGGCAGGACATTTTGGCTTCGTAGGTTTCTTCCCTTCAGTCAGCAAAAGCACAGATAAAAAGCATAGGAAATAAGCAATTCTTTTCAAGGGGACGCTGGCACTGCTGACACTTTCCATCCTTTTGATCTTTTCTGGTTCCATCCAGTTGAAAAAATCTCCCCAAACATGAACAGAACGCTTCTGGATTCAGAGGGTGATTGTCTTGCTCTCAGGCCAAGTCCAGAATCCGTCCACCCTTTTCTCTTTGCCTCTGTGCCTGTTTTTGAAAACAGGGACCTGCAGCTGATTCGTGAGCTGCTCCTCACTCAGGCAGTGTACAGCTCCGAGGGAGAGACCTGTGAGGTGCTCTAAGATGGGGAGAATCCAACTGGCTGGAAGAGAAAACAGACTTGCATCACAGCGACAACACCGAGCCCCACACAGCATTGGAGGGCAAAGTGATGTAAGAGAAAATAAACAGCTTTCTGCTTTCACAGGGAGGCCCTTTAATTGTTACCAAAAATAGAGCAGCATTATGGCTTATTAGTGGGTGGGTGGGTGGGTGGGTGGGAGCAGTCATCCTGCACTAGATCTCGCTGCAATCTCGGAAGAAACCTTGGGGAATTTTCTTTCCCCATGGCAAGCAAACTCAGAAGTGAAGCTCTATTTAAAGCTGACACCCGCTGGAAAATGAAGTTCGACGAAACTCTCCCCATTATTGGAGAGCCTTTTGATGTTTCCTTTATTCTACCTTGTTCAAGTTCTCCTCCAAAGAAAAATGAACCCAAGGGGAATAATGATCATAAATATCAGAAACGTTTGTTGATCAATACCATGGGGTGAGTGTATATTATTCCTGAGGAGGGGTGTGTGAGACTGGATAGATTACAGATATGTCTCACTTTACCCAAGCAGAGTGTTTCCTGAAAAGTTCCCCGTAAATCAGATTTTTTTGTTAATCGAATCCTGTTTTAAATGCATGAGTGAAGCTTGCTATATAAAGGAATCATTTGAGAAATCAGGTTGTAGAAGTGAAGAATGCCTTTTTTATATGAATAAAGTACTTTTTTTTTTTTAGCAGTGGGGTATAGTGGAAAGGCACCAGTTTTTGAGCCATGAGACTTGGGTTCGAATTATGCCTCCAATTCTATGTGACCATGAGTCAAAACCTTCATTTCCTCATCTGTAAAACTGGGGTAATGATACTTCCTTTTACCTACCTTACTGGGTTGTTGCATTTTGAACACACTAGGGCTCCACCCAGCCAGTCTCCTTCACTGCCCTGTAAGGCCCCTGTACTGTTGAGTTCCTCTTCTCTCATTCCCCTCCCCACCCCCATCCTGAATATTAGGAAAGTGAATTATAAAGCACCCATAATAATTGACATTTAAATGTTTGCAAAGCTCTCTACACAGGTGGTAGGTAATGCAGGAGAACTAAATATAGTTCTAGACATATAAATCTAGATCTGGAAGGGACCTCAAGAGACATTCAGTTCAACCCATTCATTTTATAAATGAGGAAACTGAGGCTCAAGAAGGTCAAATATCCTACTCAAGGTCACGTGAGTAGCAACTGGCAAAAGTGGGATTTGAACCTAGGTTCTTTGACCTAAAATCTATTGTTCTTTCCACTACCTCTCTTATTATCCCCATTTTACAAATGAGTAAACTGAGGCTCATATGGGGTTAAATGACTTGCCAGTGGTCACATAGTTGGGATTTAAATTCAGGTCGTCCTGAGTTTAGGTCTCCATACACTAAACCGAACTGCTTCTCACAAATGTGAGTTAATATTATTTATTATGGAAGTGGAATATGCAGGGGGCTGCAAGTCTGGAGATCTAGGTTCTATCCAGCTCTGCCAATAACTAAGAGCAAGTCCCTTCCCCTTTCTCTGCCTTAATTTACTTACCTCTGGAATGAAAAGGTTGAATTAAATGGTCTCTTGAAATCCCTTCAATCTATGACTCTATAATTCTATGCAATCTAGAATTCCAGACTAGGATGAAGCACCTGCTAGAAAAGATAGGTCTGATATTTAGAGTGAAACATCTATGTATTTATGATCTCATCAATATTGCTACTTCCTCCACTGGTATAGTTCAAAATCCATATGGAACTTCCCATCCTGTCCAAGGCTTTCCAAGAGTCCTCCAGAGAGGATCTAGGCAATGAATGCCATGTTAAAAAAAAATTCAGTAATTGTGCAACAGTAAATTGATCAAACCCTCAATCTCACTACACAAATTCTCCTTTCTCATTGATGTCTTTTCTACCACTTTTGTACAAGCCATCGTTGTTAATATATTGCTATCAGTCTATTTATATGCATCACATCTTTCCATTGCTCTTTGGGACACCTGCAATTATGATTCCTCTAAGATGAGATTGTTCCATGTCTTTCAACCATATGGCTTGACCGTGAAAATATGTCTTCAAAAGACAGATTTTAGTTGTAAGGAGTAGCTTGAGAAAGAAGATGGTATAATTTTTCAAATGCAATCCAGCCTGCTGTTTTCCTTCTTTTCAATTCTGGACTCCATTCATAGTCTTCAGTGTCCATTCAAGTTATATGGACTAACTCAATGGTCTTCCCATAATCCAGGAAATAGGTATTCCTCTTCCACTTGGGTTTCCTTACGGCTATGGGTGGATTCATGCATGAATCATGTTTTAGGTGGCTGTGGATCTCATTGAGGATGTCCTTTAATGTTCAAGGGCTTAATGCAATCAGATGATCATGTACAAGCAGGAATATCCAGAAAACATCCCTTCTGATAGGGAATCCCTCTTTCCCTTGTATTTTGTGTAGGATGTTCTCCATGATCATGGCAAAACCTTTGGTGAGCTTCTATTTCCAAGTTTTATACCTCATTTGATACTGGTAACCAAGAGATTACTAGACAGTTATCTCTTTGGTGGCATCTGTCAAGGAATCTTGTACAATCTTAATGTATGTATAGGAGACACCTCATTGGAAAAACCTCTTGAAACTGTATTTCTGGGGCAGCTAGGTGGCGCAGTGGATAAAGCACCAGCCCTGGATTCAGGAGGACCTGAATTGAAATCCAGCCTCAGATATTTGACACTTACTAGCTTTGTGACCCTGGGCAAGTCACTTAACCCCCATTGCCCCACAAAGAAAAGAAAGAAAGGAAGGAAGGAAGGAAGGAAGGAAGGAAGGAAGGAAGGAAGGAAGGAAGGAAGGAAGGAAGGAAGGAAGGAAAGAAAGAAAAAAGAAACTGTATTTCCTCTATTGAGTCAAATGCTTTTATGTAAACAAAAAAAAAATCATGAACATAGTAGGATTATATATTTTTTATGAGAATATATAAATTTTATCCTCTATATGCATCTATAAATGTTTGTTCCCTTTCCTCTTTTCTCTATACCATGGTATTAAGAAACCTTGAAGGTGTATTTCAGAGATTTGCCCAACCCTGCCTATTCTGTTTCTCTGCTTTCAACAAGGATAAAGATGGTACAGGGATGAGTACTAAACTTTGACTTCATTGGTGAAAAGAACTCCAAGTAAGGAACTTCCTGTACCAACTAATGTCAGCACCTTCTTGGCAATTTTTAGCTTTAGGGAACTGTCTAGGGCACTGACAGGTTACATGACTTGTCCATGTCACATAGCCAATGTGTCAGGGATAGGGCTGTAACCCAAGTATTCCTGGCTCTGAGATCAGTTCTCTATTCACAATCTCTGCTGTCTCTCAAAGATTTTATAGAGATAAGAGAAGAGGCATATGAATCAAACGTCACTGATATTATCATTCTCTCTGTTCCTTTCAAATCTTTCCCTCTTTGAAGTATCTTGAGGGTTGATCCCTACAGGCTACGTGTCACTTTCAGTACAGATTTTTCTGTTGGGGCAAGTTGTGCTTCCTAATTTTATTCTGTTGAGGGCTATTTCCATTCCTTCAAGTAGTACATAAGGTTCTGAGGAATTCCAGTCTAAATGTAGCAGTTCCTTTGCATCTATAATGAGAATAAATTGCTATGGAAATGCTGGTAGATCTGTTCCATTTTACAGCTATTTGTTATTTTCCTTCCAATTTCATTTCCAAGTCTTCTTGGGATACACTGGATCAGCTCTCATGCCAAACTTTTTGTAAGACTGATTTCCTCCTCCTTTGTTTTTCCTTGTTTTGTGAGGTTAATTCTGTTCATAATCTTCCATAATCCTGCCCTAAAATGTTTTGCAAGTCAATTTGTATTCTAAACCAGTGTTGCCTTTGGCTCTCTCATTTCTTCACTTGGCAAGAAGATTAATTCTTTGCTGCCTGAGGTTGTTTCTGGTATTTTCAGGCTTTCTGTTTATGGTGGATATCTTATAACAGTTTAACTTCTCTATAAAATAACTATAATGTGATGGGTGGGGAGGAATGGGGGAGAAGAGTCTCACAACTGAATAACAGTGGGAGAGTGGAAAGTACTACTAGTTGTGACCCTCTCTCTTCTCAAGTTCCCATATGCATATTATGGAAAATGTATGAGAGAGAAGAGCCATAAAGGGACCTGAGATGGGCATGGGGTCATGTCAGAGAGAGAGAGAGAGAGAGTATGTCACTGAAGGGGTGTGTTAGTTTGATAACTATCAGTTTAAGATCTACTGGTAGTCCTTATCAGCTGGATGAGAATTCTGGTGTAAAAAGAATTAAAGATTGGTGGAGGTACATATTTTAAAATATATAAAAGATGAGAAGGTGGAGCCCTATATACTCTATATTATAATCAAATTATTCACTGTCCTCTGAATTTACACTCTCATGCCTCTGAACATATGTGTATACCATTATCTGTATCTGAGTGAGGGGCCCTCTACAATTTCCAACTAGTAAAATCCTGTCCATAATTTAAGGCCTGCCTAAAATACCACCTTTTCCATGAAACCTTTCTGAATTACCTAATGGTAAATATTTTCTTCCTTAAATCCTTCAAAATACTTTATGGGTTTTTGGATCTCTACGAGATTTATGGATATTGTTTTAAATTTTATATGTGTCTCATGTCCATATTCAATTTAATTCTATTCAATAAATAACTATTATTTGTGTACTCTGTACTAAGCACAGACTAGGCAAGTGTTAACCAGCAGAGAATAATGGGTAGAGTTCTAGAGTTGAAATCAGGAAGACCTGGATTTAAATCTGAACTCTGAAGCTTGCTAGCTTTAGAACTGTGGGCAAGTCAAAAAATCTCTTTGTCCTTTATTTTTCTCATCTGTAAAGGGAGCATAAAAATAGTAAATAAAATTACTTTAGAGGATTGTTGGGACATTCAAATGAGATTAAGGTTTTTAAAGAGCTATGAACAATTTAAAACACTACATGAATTTCAAGTCACTAATATCATAGGCACTGAGACTATAAAGGCCAAACTGAAATAGCCCCTGTTTAAAGAGTATACAGTTTAATATATGGGATAAGCTGTGCTAGAATAAGCATGAATGAGGGGGGTCAAATGTGGAAACTACTGTGGGCATAGAATCAATAGAACTTGGTACTTAGAAGTGGTAGGGTGAGAGACAGGGGAAAATTGAAGATGAAGTTGGAACTTCAAGCCTGGATAGATGGGAACATGTTGGTACCATCATCAAAATAGGCTAGTTAGTCAGAGAAGTGGGTTCTATGGAGAAGATGAATCTAGGTTGAGAGACCACAGTATCTTGGTGAAGCTGGCCAATTGACTGTTGGAAATATGAGCCTGGAACTCAGGGGAACTACTGAGGTTTGGTAAATGCATCTACATATAAGCATAGGTTTGCATGCTTATATGTGTTTATATTATTCTTTTGTTTTCTTTTTTTGTTTTGTTTTGCAGGGCAGTGAAGGTTAAGTGACTTGCCTAGGGTCACACAGCTAGTAAGTGTCAAGTGTCTGAGACATGATTTGAATTTAGGTCCTCCTGAATCCAGGGCCAGTGCTTTATCCACTGCATCACCTAGCTGCCTCCTGTTATTCTTCTTTTATATATAATCTAAGAACATATATCTATTCTAAGAATATATATGAATAATATATACACACATATCCTTTCATGATAGTTAACAGTGTCTTCTGGATTTTTTTCTTTATGACAATTAACTCTTTTTTTTTGCAGGGCAATGGGGGTTAAGTGACTTGCCCAGGGTCACACAGCTAGTAAGTGTCAAGTGTCTGAGGTCGGATTTGAACTCAGGTACTCCTGAATCCGGGGCAGTGCTTTATCCATTGCACCACCTAGCTGCCCTGGACAATTAACTCTCCAAGTCTTCTTAGGGAAAAAAAATCACCCAGTCCTCTCAGTACCTTACTTCATACAGACACTTTCCAAGATAACAGTGAGTTGTCGGTCTCCAAGATTTTATATATGCATACATGCATGTGTACACGTGTTGTCTACAACTCTAGAAATACATGTGTATATATGCACAAGGCAATGTGTTATATGTTTGTGTGTACATGTACACATGTATATTTAACATGTTCGCGTTATATGTGTGTTGTGTACACATGTGTGTATATGTGTGTGTATGCATGCGATATGTATGTATGGGTGGGTGGGTGGGTGTGATCTGTGAGAAATCAGAGTTAACTGTCATGAAAAAAATGAGTATGTGAGAGATCTGGAGAGTTACATGCCATCTTGGAGAGACATTTTGAGAGCACTGAATTTAATTCTTGTTCTGTGGATAAGGTATTCTATGGAGAAGATGTTCTGAGGAGAATTCCTGAGAGCCTTCTGCTACTATCCTGAGAGAACTGAATGTTTGGACTGTGGCTTCAGTGTTTTGGAGGAGTCAGCAGCTACAGAAATTGGTGTGAAATGCCTCAGAATGGGACCTTTCTCACAGCACATACACAGCACATGTCTTTGTTTTTGTTTCTTTAGTTTTCTTGTTTTGTTTTTTTTTGTTATTGTTAATAAATCATATGGCCAGCAACACTGACATTTGTCTATGGCTCTGAGACCGGAATTTGAGACAGAGAGAAAATAAAATGCTTATAGAAAAAAAAAAAAGGTTTCACCAGTTTTTATAAACTAGGGTGGAGGCTCAAGGCTAAATAATTAATGAGAGTGTTTGCATTTTTAGAAATTTGTGAGAAAATACCACAACATACCCTTTGATTGCTTTTGAACCTGGTGAAAGAATTAATAAAATAACATGCTAGTAGCAGGCTAAGGGGTTGCTGAATTTGGTGTTTGCTCTTACCTGCTTAGGATCTCACAATACACACACCATGGGGTTACTTTATATAGAGTAGCATAGAAATCTGCTATAATTAAGGAGTCTTATCCATGAAAGGAGAGGGGGTAGGAAGGGAATAAGCATTTATATAGTGCTTACTATGGGTCCAGTACTGTGCTAAGAGCTTTTTACCAATACATCTCATTTGATCCTTACAATAATCCTGCAAAGTAGATGCTATTATTATTCCCATTTTATAGGTGAGGAAACCGAGACAGAGATTTAAGTGACCTGCCCAGGGTCACACAGCTACTAAATGTCTGAGGTCAGATTTTAACTCAGGCCCATCAAAGCAATGTGGCATATTCATTATGAGAATTATGTGGCATTATTCAATACACAGACT
Organism: Dromiciops gliroides; assembly: GCF_019393635.1. Taxonomy (NCBI): domain Eukaryota; kingdom Metazoa; phylum Chordata; class Mammalia; order Microbiotheria; family Microbiotheriidae; genus Dromiciops; species Dromiciops gliroides. Next base: position 80,110,358 of record NC_057862.1, read on the forward strand.
CCAATTTTGCAAATTTCACCCCCTCATAAACCTCAGACGATTAATTTGATGGGAACTCAGTGAAGATGAGATGTCAGTTCTATGACTTAAATTCCTCTTGTATCATCTTGCTCAATAAGGACTGAGCAAAGTAATAGCTGTCTTTCAGTATTTGAAGGCTTATCACAAAGAAGAGGAATGAGACTTATTCTGCTTGGCCTCACAGGGAAGGACTAGGGGCAGTGGGCAAAAGCTGAAAGTATAGACTTGTTTAAAGAAACATCTATTAATAACTAGAGCCTCCCCCAAATGAAGTAGGCTGCCATAGGAGTTTTCAGATGACTTCTTACTTGAGGTTTTCAAATAAAGGCTGGATGGCCACTCCTTGGTTATGTTAAAGAGGAGATACCTATGTGGCAGTGCGTTGGTCTCTCAAGTTTTCCACCTTTGAGGCTATAGCCCACTACCAAATTCAAGATCAATAGCAGGGTCTGGACTAGCAGAGCACTGGAAGAGGCGGACAGACAAGAAACTGTGGTCTGAAAGGGGAAATGTTGAATCTTGCAAGTAGGGCAGTTCCCATGCTTTGTAGTCTACATATAAAATGGGGCAGGATCTCTAAGTGTCACCCCAATGTGATTAGAGCTCTGCACAGACCAAGCCTCTCAACCCCCAAGGTTCTTCAAGAAGTTTCATTTTCAGAGAGAAATGTCTACAAACGCCATTCATGAACTGCCTCAGAATAGTTCAAAGCTGCTGTCTCAGAGCTGGCCCTCATTTTTCAGATGTTCCTGTGCTCGGTTCCTCCTTTCTCTCTCCTTTTATCCTCTGTTTCTCCTTACTTCCTTTATCTTCCCTCCTCTTCTGTCCTCTTCTTTACCTCTTCTTCTGATTCCTCTCTCACATTCATTTTTTTTCCAGGTCAGAAAGTGCCTGACCTCATCCCCCTGGATCCTAGTACATGGATCCTGCTTACTGGCGATGGGGGCAGAGGAGCATCTGGCAGGATGCTATTGGTCCTGTGGCAGGAGAGAGCAGGATGGAGATGGGGTTTATAGGATATTAGGAAGGACCGATTCAGACGTGCTCCCAAAAAAGCCATGCTCAGTTCAGAGGCACTCCAGGAGGACTGCACTTGTGCAGACAGAAGATACCAGCTGATTTAAATAGAAGCCTGGCTTAGGGAATGAGCAAAATTTAAGGAGGTAAATGGGCTGTAAAGAGTAATAGGGGGGGCAGCTAGATGGCGCAGTGGTTAAAGCACTGGCCCTGGATTCAGGAGTACCTGAGTTCAAATCCGGCCTCAGACACTTGACACTTACTAGCTGTGTGACCCTGGGCAAGTCACTTAACCCCCTATTGCCTGCAAAAAAAAAAAAAAAAGAAGAAGAAGAAAAGAATAATAGGATGTATTCCAGAGAATGGCTGTTCCACTGCTGAGGAACCATGATGCAGCTAATATGGCCTTGCAGAGGGCAGAGGGAGTTAGTTAAGAGAATATGGAAAGTTAAAATGCTAATATGTATCTTCTCGGGCTGGGACTGGGTCTGCTCAGAACCCTCCACTTTCACCTGGTACAACAGACCTTTCCTGCTGACCCTCTAAGTTGTCTTTGGCTGGAAATTTATTTCAGCCTGTCCTTTTTGGAGTTCTGCTGCTCCAACAATTGTCCTATGGCATTATTTGAAGGTATTTGGAGGGGTTTGGGGAGAGGTCAGGGAAGTCACTGCCTTTCCTCTGCCATCTTGGCTCTGCCCCCTCCCCCATTAATATGTATCTTCAAGGCTAAATTGAAACATAATCATCCTGCTTACAGTATGTGTGCAGTGGCCCTCAGGCTGGACAACTCTTGACCTCAGGCTATTCCCTGAGGATTTATAGGAAACTGGAAGAGATGGAAGTAATTCTACTCTCTTAGGTTCTATTTCTGGGAGGCAGGTAAAGGAAGGTCCAAATTCATTTAAAAAACAGAAAGAGGGGGCGGCTAGGTGGCGCAGTGGATTCGGGAGTACCTGAGTTCAAATCTGGCCTCAGACACTTTACACTTACTAGCTGTGTGACCCTGGGCAAGTCACTTAACCCCCATTACCCCGCAAAAAAAAAAAAAAAAACAACAAAAAACAACAACACAAAAAACCAGAAAGACTCATTGTCCCTTTTTTAGGAGTACAGAATGAGTGTGCAATGGCATTGGGTCCTTGTGTAATCTAGGTATTGTGGACACCCCAGGCTGGCCCCAGGCAAAATGATGCTATGAAAGAAACCCTTTGGGACTTTCCTCCCCTTCCCCCCCCCCTTCCCCAAATTTCTGGTGACTCAGGAGAACAATGTGGGACTTCCTAGTTTGTCATCAGAGGATCTGGGTTCTAATTTCAGCTCTGGCACTTACCACTTCTGTGACCTTTGTCAAGTCACAACCTCATTGGAATCCAGAGATCTGGGTTCTTGTGCTGACTTTGGTAACTCATTCTGTGAATCTAGGAAAGTCACAACCTCTGTTGCCTATAGTTTCTTGTCCTGAAAAGTGATGGGGTTAAATTAGGTGGCTGGTAGGGAACCTCTTGCTAAGATTGCTAAAGAGATAATTCACACAAAGGTGTTAATTGATGACAGGAAACTCCAGATTATTTTAGCTTCTAAATTATTTTTTCAATAGAGGAGCAATGAAACCAAAAGAATGAAACTCCAATTGTAGAATTGCAGGCATTGGCCAGTAGGGGAAATATTTGAGGTCAAAGGGAGCATTTATGTTTGAGGGCAAAGGGAACCTGTCAAATCATCACCAACCCCTAAAAGAGATGTGGGTCGGAGTGAGAAAGAAAAGTTAGAGAGTCTAGCAGGTAAGTGACAAGGAATAGCTCCCTACCCCTCTTCCCTTAGTCCTGGCCACATAACTGCAAATGTGCTTGAAGATAGTGGTTGGTTGAAAGAAGAGTTTGCGCTTCATTGTAGAACAAGGAGAAAGGAGAAAAAGAAAGGTGGACTAGTTGATTGAAGGGACCAAGAAAGCCCTAGACTCTTCTTCAGCCAAAAAGAGAAAGTAAAGCCCAGAGAAGGAAGTGACTTACCCAATGACATACAATTAGCAGAATCAGGAGCAGAAACCAGACATCCTGACTCCTGGCCACTTCCAGTGTTCTTTCTTTCTAATGATCCTTATTGTGGTGATGGTGTGGTAGTCAGTTTGTTTTTGACCTGGACCTTTGATTTCATCAGTGGAGGGAACTCCCGGTTGTAGAAACTCCACCAATGCAGATCTTCCTTCAATTTATCTACAATTTATACCCTTTGATAGTTGTCTGGGGGGCACTGAGAGGTAACTTGCCCACATAGTCGCTCTGCCAAAGTGTGTCCCTGGTAGGACCTGAACCCAGGACTTCCTTATTCTTAGGCTTACCCACCACTATTGGCTGCCAATTACATGGTGCTGTTGCTTCTAAGCTAGGAAAGAGGAGAGCAAATAAAGGGGCAAAGGGTCACTTCATATCGGGAAAACCCTGCAAGGACACATTAGGAACATCTTTAGGAAATTTGTGGGCATTAATCAATAACCCATTAGCTAAAGGCAGCTGAAGGCTGTCCATGCTGAGTCCAGGATAAACAGGATGATTTTTCTCTGGCAAGAATCTTGGTGATTTCACCTCCAGGAAAAGGAAAATCTTGTGCAGAAGTCACCCACCAGCATTTTCAAATTTGTGTGTGTGTGTGTGTGTGTGTGTGTGTGTGTGTGTGTGTGTGTGTGAATAAAACCATAGGTTTAGAACTGAAAAGTCCCCTTAGTTTACAGATAAGGAAGGAGAAGAGACTTGCCCATGGGTCACATAGGTGGTAAGGGCAGAACCAGATTGAACTGAGGTCCTTTAACTCCAAATTCGACATACGTCCTGCTGTACTGTGATAAATGAGATAAATTTGCTATTTCCTGTAGAAATGTTCCCTTAAGGAATCCCTAAGTTATAATACAAAAATAGGAGACTGTGATCCCCAAATCTTCTCCATAAAACATCATTTCAACTATTCAGCATAAAGAGATATTTGCAATCACAGCATTAGCTTTGTACCTAGCCTTTCTATAGCTTTTGTAGTTCTGTCGTTTCAGTTGTGCCCAATTCTCTGTGACCCCGTTTTAGGATTTTTTTTGGCAAAAGTACTGGAGTGGTTTGCCAGTGCCTTCTCCAGCTCTTTTTACAGAGGAGGAAACTGAGGCAAATAGGGTTAAGTGACTTGCCCAGGGTCACACAGCTAGTAAGTGTCTTGAAGTCAAATTTGAACTCAGGAATATGAGTCTTCCTAACTCCAGGCCTGGTGTTCTATGCACTATGGCGCCACCTAGCAGCCCTTTCTATAGTTAATGGATAGATTTCAGACAGTTGACAGGTATTAAGTGCTTGCTATGTGGTAGCCATTGGGGATACAAAGACGGGCAAAAATGTGGTCCTTGCCCACAAGAAGCCCCCATTATAAGGGGGGAGACAGCGTGCAAATAACTATGTATATACAAGTTTTATTTTCCCTAAATGAAAAGTAATCTCGGAGGGAGGACTCTAGCAAGAGAAGGTACCGGGAAACACTTCGGGCAGAAGGTGAGATTTGACCTGAGTCTTGTAGGAAGCCAGGAGAGGGAAGGGAGAAAGGAGGGCCTGGAGAATAGCCAGTGCAAAGACTGGAGGTGGGAGATGGAAGGTCCTCCCAAAGGCACAGCAAACAGGCCTGCAGGGAGCAAAACACCCATGTGGCTCCCTGCGTCACTGGGACTGCTCTGATTATGATGATGCCAAAGGTTTCTAGGTCAGGGGCAGATGTCTGCAGTCTCCCTGCATCCCCACTGTCCTGTGCCCCCCGCCCCCAGGGCCTCACCTCCTCCAGACCTGGTTCACCCCCCCTCCCCCCTGCCCCCTCCCCCCATCCTTAGTGCTTTATCCCTTAGAAACAAGCAGTTCTCAGGCTGATTTCATTGAAACGCACCCAAGGTGAAAACAAAATAGTTAGGGCCTTCTATTTACCCACCACTCTGGTTTACAACATGCTCTCATTTCCATTATATCATTTGATCCTCACAACAATTCTGTGAGGCAGACAGGGTAGATACAATGATTACCATTTTATAGATGAGGGAAACTGAAGCTCCAGGAGATGAAGTGAGTGAGTCCCTTAAGATCATAGAGCTTTTTAAAATGGCAGGGTTGAAGCTCTGACCTTGTTCTCTGGACTCTTCTTCCCATTTTGTCTATCTATAGGATAATATTATGAAATAATGGAAACACTGAGAACAACAATAATAATAGTTAGCAATTAAATGCTTTACAAATAATATCTCATTTGATCCTCAACAATCGGGGAAGTAGCTGCTATTATTATCCCCATTTTACAAATGGGGAAACTGAGGCAAATAGCCATTAAGTTGACAGGGGTTAGATTTAAATGGAGGCCTTCCTGACTCAAGGCCCAGCTCTCTATCGACTGTACCATCTAGTTGCCTAGTAGTGTCTTTTTTTATAGTTTTTTTTTGGGGGGGGGAGGCAGGGCAATGAGGGTTAAGTGACTTGCCTAGGGTCGCACAGCTAGTAAGTATCAAGTATCTGAGGCCGCATTTGAACTCAGGTCCTCCTGAATCCAGGGCTATTGCTTTATCTACCACGCCACCTATCTGCCCCTAATATCTTTGACAATTATGTTTCTCTTCCAGCTCTCTACTTGAAGGAAATACATACAAGTATTCATCCTCTATTTTAATTGCTAACATTGTCATAATCCAGAATAGAGTAAATAATTTCTTCTCAAATTGTTCCTTTTTTCATTACTGTTACGTTCTAACTTTCTAATAACCTCACATACCTTTAACCAAAAAAAAAAAAGAGCTAAACAAAATGGACATTGTTTATGCCTGGTGGTAATGTAACATTTTGTGCCCCAAACTCTACCTTCCAATCCATCACTTTCCAGTCAAAAGAAAGGAAGTAATCATTAGCTCTCCTGAATCAAGAGTTCTACTTATTTTACTCTGTCCTTGGCAGAGCTCTGAATTCTTCACTGTTGTTTTTCTTTCTTTTTTTTCCTTTTCCTTTTTGTTTTTCTTTACATTGTGGTGGTTGTCTTGTAAATTGTTCTCCTTTTTCTGCTTACTTTGCTCTGCATGTGTTCCCAAGCTTCCATGAATTTCTCATATTCATCATTACTTACATGAAATAATAGTCCATCATATTAACAGACCATAGTTTGTTCAGATATTCTCCAATCAAAAAACAATCACTTTATTTGTAGGGGTTTACTTTTTTTCCCTACTCAATTCAAGGCAAGTATTAATTAGGCTCCTACTATATACCAGACACTGTGCTAAATGTTGGGGATCCAAATAAATGTTAAAAACAATCCCTGCCTTCAAGGAGCTTACATTCTAATGGAGGAGACAAATGAATAAGTAGGTACCTACAAAATATAGATGGAAATCATCCCAGAGGCTGCTGGGGGCACTGGGAAAAGACTAAAAATAAATGAGAATTTACCTGAGATGTGAAGGGAGCTCAGGAAATCAAGGTGGTGGTGAGAAGGGAGAGCATTCCACCAAGGGACACATGTAGTACAAGGTACTGCCACAAATGTTTTGTTTTGTTTTGTTTTGTTTTTTTTAATATTTTATGAGATCTTTGTTCTCTGTCTCTGATTTCCTTGGAATAGATACCTAGAAGTGGGATCACTGGTTCCAAGTACATGTTCAATTTAGTAACTTTTCTAGTATCATTCTGAAAAGCTCAACTTTCCATAAAGATTCATTCCTAAAGGGATCCAGATAAATTAAGATTTACTGTATTTAATGCAACCAACCATAGCTTTTCAAAACTCTTCCTCTAAAAACAATTCAAGTGGGAGATTTATTTCCCTTAGAATGCCCTGCTAGCTTTCTGCTATTAAGAAACTAGCTTGTATGCTGGTCTGTTTCTCCCTAAAGAAAAACTAACAACTATCATTTATCTGTGTGAGCCTTATTTGTTTTGGAAATGAGAGGTATGGGGCAGCTAGATGGCGAAGTAGATAGACCACCGGCCCTGGAGTCAGGAGGACCTGAGTTCAAATCCGGCCTCAGACACTTAACACTTACTAGTTGTGTGACCCTGGGCAAGTCACTTAATCCCAATTGCCTCACTAAAAAACAAAACAAAACAAAAAAACGAAATGAGAGGTAGCTAATTTTTAAGAGGAAAATATGTTCTCTGTCTTATCCAACATATTCCCAGGTTAGCACCCCATTATTGCCTGAAAGTGTGTGGTCAGAGAATATGAGCTAAATTAAATATTAGACGAAGCAAAATTTAGGGAAGTTACTTTGTTGCAAAGATAATAATGGGATGGATGTATTCCAAAGCTAAACAGAAAGAATTTGGAATTATTTTATGTTTTGGAAAATCTGTCACTTTACCCTGTTCCATTAGCATAAGTATTTTAGTTTTAGTGCTTTAGGGATTTATGATTTAATCTATGTAATTACTTACTGATGCTGTCTCAGCCCCTCCATACTGCCTGTTTAGGAGTAGGCAGCTTAATGGCTTGCCATAGAGAAACACAAAAATCATTACCTGGTGGTCAACCAGCTTTGAACTTAGCTAGGTTGGTTCTCCAATGATTTAGGTGTAATCCATCCTCAAGTTCATACTCCAAGCCTTGGAATTTTGGTAGACTATCAATCCATTAATAAGCATTTATTAAGCACTTACTCTGTGTCATGTATTGTGCTATGTGATAGGGACACAATGTAATGGTCTCTACCCTGAGGGAGCTTACACTTCTTTTTGCTATTGTTTATTGTTCAGTCATTTCAGTTGTGTTTGACTCTTTGTGACTCCATTTGGGGTTTTCTTGGCAAAAATACTGGAGTGCTTTGCCATTTCCTTCTCCTAGATCTTATCTTCTGTTGGCATAGGCTTTGAGTACTTAGGGTCCTCTTTATGTCCCAGTAGGGCGTTGCAGTAGGATTTTAGAGCAGTCATAGATAACTCGTATTTATGTTTGAAGTTACAGATCAATTACACATATTGCCATATAATATTTCTTATAGAACTAACCTTTTCTTGTTGATAGCAGAAAATATTAAGTTGCCCCAAATTTCTGCCAGGGATGATTGCAGTCATTAGAAATTGCTTGTCTGGGACCTGAAGAGCACAGAAGTCCTGTTTGTAACAACGAGGAAAAGGTCCCTCTGCAAGTCTCCCCATTGTGGGATCAGCTGACTCAAGGAAAGGTTGATTGGCTGCTGTATAAAGTTTGATGAATGTAGAAACTGATTGTTATTTGGTGGATAAGCAGTGTCAATTGGCACAAATAGATCCTTTGGTAAGAGTTCATATTCAAAGAATGAATGTGAAATGAGATCAGCAAAGGTCAGAGATGTGGACAGTATCATTGCTAGGTTTAATTCCCCTTTTGTTGTCACTGTATGTGTGTGTGTGTGTGTGTGTGTGTTGGAGAAAAGGTTGTTCACAAATATCAGTTTCTGTTTGAGTTCTTGGCTTAGGTCACTTTAGTGTCCCCATTCTGCGTGGGACCAGTGAGGGGGAAAAAGTGAAATGAAACTGTAAAGTCAAACCTGGTCTAGTACTGTCCATCTAAATTGCCCATTGGATTTGTTACTGGTTTTCTATCCTTAGAAAAGGGCACACAGGGAAACTAGGAGATAGTGGAGGGGAAAATGCCAGTGGAAGGTGTCATGGCAGTGGTAGATATAGGACAAACTGTGGTTAAGTGTGGCGGTCTACATTGTAGAAAACAGCAGTGATATACCACAGTGTGTAGCCAGCCTCCTTACCAATAGATCCTATCCAAGGGCTCAGCACCATTTATTCACATCTTTAGCATGTTCTGGAGTCAAATGCTGAGCTCATTCAATCAGTTAATAAACATTTATTAAATACCTAATACTTACCAGGGGCAATTTGGTGCTGCAGTGGATACAACACCAGGTCAGAAGTAGGGAAGACTCGTCTTCCTGAGTACTAATCTGGCCTCGGACACTTATAGCTATGTGACCTTAAGGAAGTCACTTAACCCTATTTGCCTCAGTTCCTCATCTGTCAAATGAGCTGGAGAATAAAATGGCAAACCACTCCAATGTCTTTGCCAAGAAAACCCCAAATGGGGTCACGATGACTCAGACACAACTCAACAACAACAACAGCAAACAACATTATTTGCTAGGCATTATGCTAAGCACTACAGATACAAGGAAAGGTAAAAACAGTTACTTCCATCAAGGAATCAGTGTATATTCTAAAGGAGGAGACAACATGTAAATAACTAGATGTACTTCATATGTGTGTGTGTGTGTGTATATATATATATATATATATGCAGCAATTATTGTTTATAAATATATAAAATATATAAGTATACAAGTATATATGTGTGTGTATATATGCAGCAATTATTGTTTATAAATATATAAAAATATAAGTATACAAGTATATATGTGTGTATACACATACACACTTGTGCATATGTATATGATGTAGAGAGATTATACACACCCGGAAGAGGTGAAGATAATCTGAGAGGGGAAGGTACTAGCACCTGAGAGGTCAGATTCAAGCTGAGTCTTGAAGGAAGCCAGGCAAGCCAAGAGGGGGCACTGCATTCCAGGTCTAGAGAGAGTCAATGCAAAATTGTAGGGAAAGGAGATGGAGAGTCATGTTTCAGTAACTCTACATAGACCAGTATAGCTGGATTGTAGATTACATGGAAGAGAATGAAGTCTCAGACTGGAAAGGTTGGAAGGGACCAGGTTAGGAAGGTCATTAATGTCACACAGAAGAATTTATATTGGATCCTGAAAGCAATAAGGAGCTATTGGTGGGGGGTGACATGGTCAGATTTATGCTTTTGAAAAATCACATCAGCTGAGGGGAGGATGGGTTGGAGGGAAGGGATACTTGAAGCAGGGAAACTATTGCAGCCTTCTGGGCAAGGGGTGATGAGGGTGTGAATTAGGGTTTTGTCAGGGTAAGTGGAGAGAAGGGGGTGTATATGAGAGAAGTTGTGAAGGTGGAAATGATAAGATCTGGCAACGGATCATACAAATAGAGTGAAAAAGAGCCAGGAGTGGATGAAGACACCTAAATTGTTAGCAGAGATGACTGAGAGGGTAGAGGCATCCTTGACAGTAATAGGGGAAGAGGAAGAAAGTTAATTCTTTTTTGGATATGTGGAGTTTGAGATGTTTGTGAGACTTCCAATTCCAGATGTCTAAGAGGAAGCTGGCGATGTGTGACTGGCTCAGGAGAGAAACTAGGGTTGGATATATAAGTTTGAGAGTCATCTATACAGAGATATAGTTGAACCAATGAGCACCGATGAGATCCCTAAAAGAGATGGTATAGAGTTAAAACAGAAGAGGCCCAAAGCAAAGACTCAGGGGACACCCATTGCTGGAGTGTGTGATTTGGATGAAGAACTAGCAAAGGAGTCAGAGAATGAGTAGTCAGAGAGATAGAGAGAACTGGGAGAGAGTTATGTCATGAAAACTCAGGGAGGAGAGTACCCAAGATGAGAAGTGATACAGTAGATAGAGTGCTGGGCCTCGAGTCAGGAAGACCTGACTCCAAATCAGACATTTAACTGTGAACTTGGGCAAATCACTTAACCTCTTTCTTTGCCTCAGTTTCTTCAACTGTAAAAAGGGGGCTAATAATAGCATCTCCTTCCTAGGGTTGTCATGAGGGTCAAATGAGATAATATTTGTAAAGTGCTTAACACACAATGCCTGGCACATAATAGATGTTATAAAAATGCTAGCTATTATTATTAAATATTATTATTATTTTAACAGTGTCAATGCTGTAGAGAAATCAAGGGGGAAAGTTTGAGAAAAAGCCATTAGATCTAGCAATTTAGAGATCATTGATAGCTTTGAAGAGGCTAGTTGATAATGAAATTGGAAGCTAGCTTGGAAAAGAGTGAGAGAGGAGAAAATGAAAACGCAAAATGGAGATGGATTTGTCAAGAGGTTTAGCACAAATGGGAAGAGAAATAAAGGTCAATAGCTAAAGGATGTGGTAGGGTCATAGTGAGGGATTTTTAAGAAGAGGGGTGAAATATTAATGTTTCTAAAGCAGCAGAGAAGTCAGTAGATATTGAAGAGGGAGGGAGGAAAAGATAATGACAAACAAACTACAAATTGGGAGGGGATGGGATTGAGGCCACAAGTAGAGGGATTAGCCTTGACAAAGATAGGGACCACTCTTCATCTGAGACAAAAGAAAGAAAGAAGGAAAGAAAGAGAGAGAACAGGGAGAAGGAAAGAGAGAAAGAAAGAAAGTGTAAGAGGGAAAGAAAGAGAGAGGGGTAGGAAGAAAGGAAGGAATAGAGAAAGATAGAAAAAAGAAAGGGAGGAAGGAAGAAAGGAAGAAAAATAAAGGAGGGAAGGAAGAAGAAAGAAGAAAAAAGAAAGGAAGGGAGAAAGGAAGAAAGCAAGAAAGGAAGGAAGGAAGGAAGGATGGAAGGAAGGAACTCCTAAGATGATAATAACTAGGGCAGCTAGGTGGTATAGTGGATAGAGCACTGGCCCTGGAGTCAGGAGGACCTGAGTTCAAATCCGACCTCAGACACTTGACACTTACTAGCTGTGTGAACCTGGGCAAGTCACTTAACCCCAATTGCCTCACCACCACCCCCCAAAAGAGAGAGAGATGATAATAACTAGAAATTGTTTTTAATTGTTTTATGTGGCTTTTCTTTTGGGAGGAGGGATTTGGTAGGGGGTGGTTTGTCTTTTAACTGGGAACAGTGCTATAATGCAAAGGAATGAAAGTGAAGACAGATTTCCCACAATAGGAGAAAAGCCAATTTGTGTAGTATCTTAGGGCAAAGGGAGCTTTCCCATATCTCCTTAAGCCAGGATGCAGGAAGGCCCCTATTCACAGGGTTGGTTACCATTAACTATAGGGTATCAGTTGATTCCAGTTACCTAATAGCCTTAGACTCCTTTTCCCATGCTTTCCTTTCCTCAATATTTTAGTTAAATTTTGTAAATGTCATGAAAATGCAGCAAGACCTTTTTTCCCAATGTTATGTGGCTCACTCATGGCAGCTCACTAAATAATTCAACGTCCACCAGCATACTATTCAGACTGGGAGAAAAAGACAGCTAAAATGGAGCTGCTCAGAAGGCTGCCAATTGGAATTCTTCACACATCAGACTCATTTCAGAACCATTATCATGTTAATAGAAATGCTCCCCCATCCCCCACACCAATACATAGCATGCTTTTACGAAGCTGGAGATAAAAGAAAAGCATGAAATTAATTTTAGGACCTCACTTCAAAATAAAGGCAAGAAATTGAGACGTGAGTTGGTATTGTGTCAAATGGGAGAAATCATTGTTTAAAATAAAGTGGGAGGGGAAAAAATCTAAACATCTAAAACAGAGGCAGGTCTTGAAGGCAGCATCTTGGAGATTTTTTTGCATTCATTTTGTAAACAGTGTCTCTTGGGATGGGGATAAGAAGATACCTGGAAACGAACAGGATACGTTCTCTCCTCCCATCATCCCGCTATGAATAAAATCACTTCAAGTGGTCTCACCGCGCCTTATCCTTTATCTAGGTAAGATCTATCCTGACCCTGCTGTAGACATCCCTATGATGGTTGTGAAAATGTCCAGGAACTTGAAACATTTCCTCTTACAGAATAGAGACAGAATGCTCCCTGAAAGTATAGAAAAAGTATTTTCTGATGAGGAGCTGAGACAGCACGGTTCAGGAGAAAGCACGACGGATTTGGAATCAGACCCTAAAGGACCAATTCCAATCTTGCTATTTATTACCTTCGTGACCTTAAATAAACGATCCCTTTGGACTTCAGTTTCCTCGTCTATAGAATGAGTTGTTTGGAGATGACAATCATTGAGTTCCCTCGCAGCTCTAAATCTGTTAATGGGGCGGGGGTGGAAGTCCCTTTCAGTGCCAGAGTAGCGATGTATTATCTACTCCCTAAAGGAATTCGTTAGGTCTCCAGAAAATGAGGGTATAAGCTGGATTTACCTAATGTGTTCTGTGATTGTTATAGCCATCCTGAGAACTTCTATTCTCAGGGACTGTGATATAAATACTTGTAAGGTGGGGATGGACTTCAATATCTTCTCCCCCCTCCCCACCACCCCAAAATGAGAACTTGGGAATTCTCACTTCAAATTCTCTTGCCTGGTAGAGGTTTTACACTATGGTATGAGTATCTTTGTCTTCTAATCTTGCCTTCCACATGTGTATACACACATATATACATATTTGTGAGTCTATACATACACACGTGTATATTGTATGTGCATGTAAATAGGTGTGTTCACATATACACATTTGTGTGTATATATATAAACATACATGCATATATGCTTATTTGTATAGTTCCCCTCTTAATTCCCTCCCCACATTGTGGTTACTACTCTGACAGGTTCTAGGATTCCCCTGTGTAGACCCAACTTTTTACAACTATAATTTACAAGTTTACACTAGTCTGCTTTCCATTAAAAGTCAATAGATATAACTGGGGCAGTTAGGTGGCAGTTACCTGGGCCTGGAGTCAGGAAGACTCATCTCCCTGAGTTCAAATCCTCCTCAGATGCTGGCTAGCTCAGCTTCTTCATCTGTAAAATGAGCTGGAGCAGGAAATGGCTAACTATTACAATCCAAGAAGACCTCAAATGAGGTCACAAAGAATCAGACTCCACTGAAACGACTCAACAACAACAACAGATATAATTAGCTGGGAGAAAAGGTATTTACTTAAGATGTCATAGCAAGCATAATAGTTAGCTACAAAACATTCCTTCCCCCTGCTCTTCATTTAAACCTGAGGTACACTCTCCCACAAATACACAGTGTCCATAGGAAAAGTGACCTCAAACCTCTTCAAGAATGAAAGATAGGGGGCAGCTAGGTGGCGCAGTGGATAAAGCACCAGCCTTGGATTCAGGAGGACCCAAGTTCAAATATGGCCTCTCAGATACTTGACACTTATGAGCTGCGTTCCCCTGGACAAATCACTTAACCCTCATTGCCCTGCAAAAAGAAAACAAAAACCAAAACCAAAACAAAACAAAAACACAAAAAAGAATAAAAGATGAGTAACAACAACATCTTCCTTTTAGTTACTGACTGCATCCACATCTGTCTGGAGCGTGCATCTCTGCTCCCTGCTGGATACAGTGTCTTCTACAGATTGAAAAACTCCGTTTCAAAGCAATATGGACAGTGGGAGATGGAGGGTGGGGTTGGGTGGGTGGGTGGGGAATAACCCTTTCTTATCCCTCACCCCTACCCTACAGCAATTCTGATTCTCTTTCAGGGTTGGGTTCTTGCTTCACTGCTCCCTGCTTGGCCCAAGCAGCCTTGTTCATAGAATTTTGGCTCCCTTCTTTATGGTGGCTGCCACCGCTTATGCCTCAATTCTCCCAACTCGGCCCAGGTTTCTTATAGATTCCCCTTTTCCACCTTCTACTCACTCTATCAGTAACTAGGTTCCTCTTCTAGTCTGTCTCCTGTGCTTTCTTGAACTGGCTTTTATGTGGCTTCTAATTCTTCATGGTTTGAATTTACTTCCTTTCTGATTCAATCAAGGGACTCATTTAAACTTCATAAAGGGTTCCCCTAGCATAACTGTATTTTTGTAGTTAAGTACCTCATTCTCTGGCCCCTTTTCTGTTTTTAGACATAATGATAATTAATACCTTACCTCTGCACAGTGCTTTTAACTTTTTAGAGTACTTTCACATCCGTTATCTCATTTTTCCTCATGACAACGAAATGCTCACCATATTCTAGAAAAATTCCAAAGCAGTTGTCTGCTAGTTTTTATCCATGCAAGGTAAGCTGCCTTTCATGAATTTCTATGGTTCTTCTCTAAAAGCCTAGAAGTCTTCCTTCAAGAAATCTGATATACTTATCCTCCCTGAGATGGAGTAATCTGCCACTTTGTCCTAGCTAAGCTTAACAGTGGTCCTCACGTCACTGAAGCTGATTGCTATGGTTACATGGGATCTTATGTTATTTCAAATTTTGCATGGTGGAAACACAAAAAGCATGACTACATTCAAGTAAACACTACCTTTCCCTTGCCTACATTTTCCTCAGAAAGTCCAAGTTAAAAATCAATAAGATGAGGTGTGTATGCTTGGACAAGAAAGGGTATTTTTCCTCAAAAAACACAGCAACAAATCTAAGTGAAGCAGCGTTGGGTTTATTGGCGGGGGTGATGGTGGATGGAAGATGAAGCAGGTGCTTATTTAATTGCTGCAGCTGGTACTGAGCATGTCTTCATTCTTCACTTCACTTCCAATTATTGGCTCTGATATTCATTAACTTTTTAGTTGAGGCATTTTATAGAAGGGTCCAAAATACTCCTCACCCATCCTTTTTATAGGAAAAACAAGGAGACTGTACTTTGTATAATATGTTTTTTTTTGAAAATGACAAGTTAAATTATAGGCCTTTCCTTTCCTCAGTAAAAAGGCTCCTTGAAAAAAGAAAACTGACCTATATGTAGGTAGACATTTAATTGAATTCTGCCCAAATTACCATGAGCCAAATTTCAGAATCTGTTTCAAAAGACAATTTGGTATAACTCATCCAGTTCTATGCAACTGAATGGATAAAGCAATCAGTGATTTGAATTGAGAATTATATATTGAGACCATAACTTTTGAAATCCTTAAAAATATTATAGGTTCCCAAATAGACATATATGAAATAATAAATACATAAAAGCACTAAAAAAAGAAATAATTTCATTAGTTTATTGTCCTTTTTAAGCGCTAGAGTAAATCTTTTTAAAATAATTCAAAAATAAAATCTAATATAAAAATTAATTTAAAATATTTACTATTTTTATTATCAACTTAATATTCCTAAAAATACAAATAAGTGGAATGTAATGTTTAACATCTAGTAAAACCATAGAATCTGAGCTTTACATTTCGATTTGAAATAATAAATATTTGAAAAAAATCTTCTTATTTAGGAGTCTCTGAATTGCTTATTATATATGCCCCAAAGCAATATCATCCATAAATAGGAGAATCTGGAGAAACTCATTGCCTATAAGGAATCCCTCTTCCATGTGGTCCCTCTTGGACACTCTCCACTATGGCACCAAAAACCTTTGGCAAGCTTGCATCTTCCTGTCTTGTTCTTTGCTTGATATTGATCAGAAGACTGTTGACAAAAGCATGTCTTTTGTGACACCTCTTGAGGAATCTCATGAAATTTTTGACATGCAAGGGAGGCATCTTGTTGGAGGACAGCCTATAAGACTGTAGGCGATTGCTTGTGAAAACCTGATTGTTCTCTTCTAGTTCCTTCATCATGGATACCGTCGATTATTAATGTCTTGAATACAACATGCAGTTGGATGGACAACTCATAAGAACTGTCCATTGGTTTCTCCATTGGACAAACACTGGAAATGGACCATGAACTGAGCTCAATTGAATAGGAGAAGATAAGCAGGGAGAGACTGTTTTTGGGAAACAAGTTCTGGCTTTCTTCCCAGGAGAAATGCTTTTGAGTACAGACCCAGCAACAAACTACATGATGGCTGTCTAAGGAACAACCTAACTAAATTTAAAGGGGCTCAACACAAGATTGACTGTAGGGTAATGAATTTTTCAATCACAGAAATTCTTGAAGGCCATCTACTAAGGCAGAAGCAGATTGGGAGTCTATGTTGGTTTACTCAGTGACAAAATACAGATACTTTAAGTATCAAAATTTAAACTTTAAATAATAATAATTTACTTGCTTTGTGAATCCCTACTGATCTCTTTTATGTATGGGTACTTAAGAGGTTTTGTTGCTGTTACTGGTATTTAAATATAGTATTAGTTCATGTAAATGTTGTTTAAAGAAATTTTATCTTTGTTCTGTATCACATCATATATCTTTCCAAATTTCCTTGTAGTTTTCACAATTGTGATTTTTTGCAGGATAATAATATCTCATTCCATTGATACAACACTTATTTGTTAAAGAGTATGGACAATTTTATAACTTTTACCGATAATACTAAATTGGTCTCAAAAAAGCCAATACCAATTTACATCTCCACTTAACATCCTTTATGGTCTGGCTCCAGCCTTTCTTTCTAGCTTTATTTTACAATCCTCCCCATCATATTCTTCAGCTTAGGTTCTAGCCAAACTGACTTTACTTGGTATTCCCTGTATAAGATATTGCATCTCCCTTCTCCATGCCTTTGTCCAGACTCCACTATGCCTAGAATGCATCACCAACTGGCCTACTAGACATTTTGAATTGTATGTCCCTTAGGTTTCTCAGATTCAACATGTCTAAAATAGACCTCATTGTCCTGGCATGGACTCCCGTTCCTGGATCTCCAAGTAGCTCAATCTTCTGATATTTTGAAGCTCACAAAGTTTTATTTGGCTCTAATACTTGTCTTCAACCAAGAGAAGACCAGAATAGACACAATAATGACAGAAGCAACATTAGGTCATGCACTGACAAACCCCATGGTATCAGTCCAGGTGGGGAATTAAAGGCTGAGGCCTCTGTTCCCACCTGGAGGCTTACAGCATTTTGTTCTCCTTACTGGAATGCAACTGGAGGGAGAGAGAAAGACAGAGACAGAGACAGAGAGAGCATTTTGACCAGTTACTGTTCAATAGTCAATCAAAAGGCCTTACAATGATACATAGTAAGCAGACAGGAAACAATCGCAGAGTATCAAACATTCTCCAAAGTATAGATCAGGACCCTCTGATTTACAGGTGGGTAGATAGAGAGAAGGGGAAACTAGGTGGTGCAGTGGATAGAGCACTGGCCCTGAAGTTGGGAGGACCTGAGTTCAAATCTCACCTCAGACACTATCTGTGTGACCCTGGGCAAGTCACTTAACCTCAATTGCCTTAAACATCTAGGGCCATCTCCAGTTGTCCTGATCTATATCTATATCTTGCCATGGGACCCAGATGCCTCTGGAGGATAGAGTGAGGGTGACCTTGCACAACCCTCCCTGACTAAAATTGAATTTACTGCAAGTCAGGACATCACCTCCTGATGTCATGGTCCTCTTCACTATAGAATGACAAACAATGAGAGAGAGAGAGAGAAAGACAGAGACAGAGAGAGACAGAGACAGAGACAGAGAGAGACAGAGACAGAGAGAGACAGAGAGAATCCTCTGATATGTATATATTGATGTGCCTAGAAGAAGGTTCAATAAAAATACACTTGGGGAATTCCAACAGGCAGTGCACTCTATGTCTAACTACTAAGTAATGGGCTCTCATTGGCCAATCCCCCTTTATACTTAGGTCCCCCAGCTCCTTTTGGGGCTCAGCTCAAGTATCACTTCCTACAATTGGCCTTTCCTGGTTTCCTAAGTTGTTATTGCTCCATCTCTTCCTCCATGATTACTTTGCATTTATTTCAAATATATTTTATTTACTTGTCTATGTACATGCTATTTTCCCCAGTGGAATATAAGTTCCTTGTGGACAGGGACTGTTTTGTTTTACTCTTTGATAGTGTCTGACACATAGCAGGTGCTTAATAAAAATGTAGAATTGAACTGAATTCCCAACAAAAAGCATTATGGTTCTAGTTTTCTCAAAATTCTATCAACATTGAATTTTATTGTATGTCTCTCTCTCTCTCTATTTATATATATATATATAAACTAAATACAAATTCAATGTTATATATATATATGTGTGTGTGTGTATGTATATATATTTTATATCCTATGCGGTTTTCTCATAAATAAAATGTAAATAATCTTCATTTTTCTCTCATGGTGGTGGTCCTTAAACTTATTTTTCCTTAGGGCAGTCTTCTTTGACCAGAGGAATTAGAGCACACAATGTTTAAGGTGGTAACAAAGAAGGATTCTTCAGGATTTGGGCCTCCTGACCCATTGTCTGGACCCTATGATACCTCTGCCTTGCCTTGCCTTTCCCCTCCTCTTCTTCTTCTTTCTTTCCTTTCCCAGGGCTCCCAGCAGAGGAATCATCTTTGTTCCTCCACAGATAGAACTTCTATCATGACCTACCTGAAGCCAAGCTGGGAAAACCAGGCTGCAAATTGCAGCTGGGGATGGTGGCTGGGGATTTCTAGGCTCATTCAGGGAAACTCCTGGTCACACCATTTGAGAACTCTTGCTTTCACAGCACTGTAGCTATGCCTGGAAAGTGTTTTCCAGAGAAACAGCACATACTGACTTTGTGAGTCAAATCACTTACCATCCCAGGGTCCCAGCCACCTCTCTAAAACTATAAATGGCAAAGATGGTAGTGATTGGAATTGGCAAAGAGTATTCCCCACAGGGAATGCCCTACACTCATGAAAGTACTCAAATTACCCCAATTCTCAGAAATATTCTTAAATTTGGGGTAATGTTACTTTGTTTTTCTCTACTTTGATTCTGCATAGTATCTTATACATACTCACTTAATACAGTATTGTTGTATTACAGGTTTAAAAATACTATGGCTTTGTTTCAGTTTTCCATCTGATGTCTCCTATCTTTGTTGTGAGAGAATAAGTGTTTTCACACAGGCAAGAGAAAATAGGTAGGGCAAATGTAGGGAGAGGGAGCTGATATGGAGAGGGTAGCCCTCTTAAATACCAAATTAGTGCTATAAGAAATGACAAGCAGAATGATTTCAGAAAGGCCTGGAAAGACTTGTATGAACTGATGTATAGTGAAGTGAGCAGAACCAGGAGAGCACTGTGCACAGAGAGAGCAACACTGTTTGACAAATAACTCTGAAAAACTTAACTATCCTCAGAAATACAATGACCCAAGACAATCCCAATGGACTAATGATGATGCATACTAGCCACCTCCAAAGAAAGAACTGACATTGAATGAATACAGGCTGAAATATGATATTTTCACTTTCTTTTCTTTTTTTCTTTTATTCAAGTTTTCTTATACAAAATGACCAATATGGTAGTGTTTTACATGATTGCACATGCATAACCTATATCTGATTGCTTGCCACCTCAGGGAGTGGGGAGGGGAGAGAGGGAAGGAGAGTTAAAATTTGGAACTCAAAACTTTAAATAAAAATGTTTATTATTTTTTAAAAAATTAAAAATACCAAATTAGCTTATAGGCAGTGAAGTGGTACAGGGAAGAGAGGCTGGGCCTGGAGTCTGGAAAACTTGAGCTCAAATCTGGCCTCAGAGACTCACCAGCTGCGTGACCCCAGGCAAGTCATTAAAGCCTCTCTTTGCCTTAGTTTCTTCCACTGTAGAATGAGGATAATAACAGCTTTATTTTGCAGGGTTATTGTGAGGATCAAATGAGATAATATACATAAAAAACTCTTAGCACAGTGCCTGGCATATGCTAGGCACAATATAAATGCTTGTTCCTAGAAATCGAGGAGATGCCCATCAAATGGGGAATGGCTGAACAAGTTGGGGTATATGATTATATTGGAATATTATTGTACTATAAGAAATGATGAGCAGGCTGACTTCAGAAAAACCTGGAAAGACTTACAAGAACTGATACAAAGTGAAGTGAGTAGAACCAGGGGAATGTTGTACACAGTAAGAGCAATATTTGTACAACATTCAACTGTGAATGACTTAGCTATTCTTTTTTTTTTTTTTTTTTAGTAAGGCAATGGGGGTTAAGTGACTTGCCCAGGGTCACACAGCTAGTAAGTGTTAAGTGTCTGAGGCCGGATTTGAACTCAGGTACTCCTGAATCCAAGGCCGGTGCTCTATCCACTGCGCCATCTAGCTGCCCCGTGACTTAGCTATTCTTAGCAATAAAATGATCCAAGACAATTCCAAAGGAATCGCAGTGATAAATGATATCTACCTCCAAAAAAAGAAATAATGGAGTCTGAATGCAGCTTGAATCATACTATTTTTCTTTTGTTGTTGTTGTGTTTTTTTTTCTTTTGGTCTGTCTCCTTTCATTTCATTTCGTAGCATAACATAACATGACTAACATGGAAATATGTCTTGCATGTTTACACATGCAAACCTTTATCAAATTACTTATTGTCTCAGGGAGAGTGGGGGTGAGGGAAAGAGGGAGAAAATTTGGAACTCAACTTTTAAAAAAATGAATGTTAAAAATTATCTTTACATGTAATTGGGGAAAATAAAATATTATTTAAAAAATGCTTGTTCCCTTCCACTTCTTGTAGAGAGATAGCAATAGACTATCTCTCTACAAGTGGGTTTGGTTTATTTTATGTGTAAAAAAGACTTTGAAGTCCAAAGGGAGGGTAAACTAGCAAGAAAAGATTTATGGGTTGGTTTATACTGTATTTAGCTGTAAGTGAAAATAAACCATCCAAGATATGTGGAGTTTGTTCTCATACAACTAACAGAAATGACAGTAGAGGGTGTGTGGAATGCAGGCCCAGGCACAATAGTGGGAAGAACAATGCCCCTCTTTTCCTTCCTTTTGACTCATTTCCAGAGCCCCAATCTATTTGTATTTTTTTAAGTGATTACTTTTTTACATTGGGATAAGGCTTACATGAACACAGTGAAAAAATCATTTAAATAGTCAAGAGGTGAAATGTACAAGTAGGGGGTTGGACAAAGAAAGCGCCTTGTGCCTGAATTGATGCAAATAGCCTACAAACAAGGCTCTCTCCTTGTCGTTCTCAATTTGCTCTAGTTGCCAGGAATCATTTCCTTCAAATGCCATTTTCTCATCATGTCACTTTCATACTTAAGGATCTATAATGGGTCCTTATTGATGAAAAGTCTTCTGCTGGGGGTGGGGGTGGGGAGCACCAAAGGCAAAAGGGCACTGCCCTCATTGAGAGGAGGCCACTGGAGTTTTTTTTGTTTTTTTGTTTTTGTGGGGCAATGGGGGTTAAGTGACTTGCCCAGGGTCACACAGCTAGTAAGTGTCAAGTGTCTGAGGTTGGATTTGAACTCAGGTCCTCCTGACTCCAAGGCTGGTGCTTTATCCACTGTACCACCTAGCTGCCCCTGAGGCCTCTGGTTTTTTGGTTTGGTTTTTTTTTTGGCCCTATCTCTATACCCTTAGTAAAATCACTTCACATTTATATATTGAGAAGATTGAGCTCTGTGATTTTTAAAGTCCTTTTCATGTTTAAAATTCTATGCTTTCCATAAACTTATCTGGGGTAGGTGAATGTTATCTCAAATACAGTTAGAGGCAGCTAGGTGGCCTCTGCAAAGCACTCTAGGCTGAGAGTCAGGAAGACTTGAGTTCAAAATCTAGCCTCGGATACTTACTAGTTTTGTGACCTTGGGTAAGTCACTTAACCTGTTTGCTTCAGTTTTCCCATCTATAAAATGGAGACAATAGTACATACCACTTAGGGTTATTGTGAGAATCAAACGAAATAAGACTTGTAAAGCATATATATAGTTCATGTTATATAAATGCTAGATATCATTATTGTTATTATGTGTCCCTACGATCCCCTTTCAGTTCTCTTTTCGGTTTAGCATCATCCCCTTTATTCCTTTAGGCATTTAACACTCTACTGGGTAGAACATTCAGCTAGGCTCCCAGGGCCTGTTCCTGTCTTGAGTCCACATCTGGTAGTCTTCTCTGCTGTAAGGAGTTAGGGGCAGGGGAAGTGTTTACTTCTTCAGGTGACCATGTCTGACTCTGTGGCTATCCTTGGGTATATGCCTCAGGCTGCTGGCTGGAGCTGGTTCTTTCTAACTCACCCAGTATGTCTGATGACACGGCAGATGGGGGATCAGGAGGAGATCGAGTTTCCTCCTCTCCCCTCCCGACCTCCCAGTCCCCAGGCATCTCCACAAAATGTTCTTCAGCCTGGGTTCCTCAACTTTCAAAACTGAAACTCAAACTGGGAATTCGTCCAAGCTATTTAAAGTTCCTAGAGGTGGGGCTAGTGAGTTTACTTAGCCAATCTTGCTCCTCTCTTCTTATGTAATCAAAAAAGGTTCACTAGAAATTGATGCACCTCATTTACATGTTGTTGTTCAGTCATATCTGATGTGACCCCATTTGGTTTGGTTTTGTTGTGTGTGGGTTTTTTTTGTTTGTTTGTTTGTGTTTTTTTTTTTGGTAAGGCAACTGGGGTTAAGTGACTTGCCCAGGGTCACACAGCTATTAAGTGTGAAGTGTCTGAGGTCCGATTTGAACTCAGGTCCTCCTGACTCCAGGGCCGGTGCTCTATCCACTGCGCCACCTAGCTGCCCCCCATTTGGGGTTTTCTTGGCAAATATGGTCGAGTGGTTTGCCATTTCCTCCTCTAGTTCATTTTACAGATAAGGAAACAGAGGCAAACAGCATTAAGTGACTTATCCAGAGTCACACAGTTAGTAAGTGTCTGAGGCCAGATTTAAATGAAAAAAGATGACTTTTCTTAACTGCAGGCTCCATCCACTGTACCACCTATTTGCCCTTAACCTGATTATCTACTTGAAACAAAACAAACAAAAATTAGAAGAAATTTTGCTTACAGGGAGGCAAAAGAGACAGCCATCTGAGTGGTATAATTTTAGAATCTCCAAGAATACTTTCCTATCCCCTCAAAAACCTTTCCAACCTGTTCCTTCTGTCTCAAATTCTTTTAACAAGAGACAAAGCCTTTCATTCCAAAATTAGAGTTTTAAAAAAAGAGAGACTGACTTAAATTCATTCACAATAAAGTGCCTGACAGCTGGTTTTGGTGGCAGAAAAGGGATGAAAAACTGTGAGGGCATGAATACCAGAATGTTTTATTTTACTTTACAAACTTGCAAAGGAGGCATCTTCACTTGGATCAATCAATCAATAAGTGTTTATTAAGGACTTATCTGTCGGATACCAGTGCTAAGCATTTGAGACATAAAGAAAAAGCAAAACCAGCCCCTGTCCTCAAGTACATTCTAATTAAATTCTAATGGGAGAACTAACATACATAAATCATTGCATACAAGATAGATACAGAATAGTTTTAGAAAGGAAGTCACGGGGGCAGCTATGTGGTGAAGTAGATAAAGCACGGGCCCTGGATTCAGGAAGACCTGAGTTCAAATCCAGCCTTAGACACTTGACACTTACTAGTTGTGTGACCCTGGGCAAATCACTTAACCCCCACTCCCGTTGTCCTGAAAAAAAAAGAAAGAAAGAAAAAGAAAGGAAGTCACCAGCAATGGTAAATGCATTAGCAAAAGTGGAGATTTAGGGAAGACCTAGAGGAGGCATCTCAATGTTAAGTTAAATATGCATGGAGGTGAACTCATTCTATTGCTCCCAAACCAACTTCCCCTTCTCAATTACTCCACTTCTCTTAGTGCTATTGTTCTTCCTATCTCTCGGGCCATCATCTTCATGACCCTTTCCTGTTTAACCTAGAATTTTAAGGGATCACTTACCAAATCACATCATTTTCTTCACCGAAACAACTCTTGTGATTCATCCCTTTCTTTTCCATTTCTAACACCTTACTCTTGGATCATTGCCACAATTGCTTAGCTCCAGTGTCTCCCCACCAACTCTCCCAACATCCTGCATTATTGATGTGAGAATAATCTTTCTAAATGATCACTTGGCAAGTCCTCCCCCTCCTCAGAAAGCTTTAATGGTGCCCTACTATCTGCAAAATAAAGTCTTAATCACTTCAGCTAGCACTCACCTACCTAATGTATCTGGCTCTTCAACCTTCTCTTCTCCTCTCCTTTAGCACTTAAGTGCCTAACACTGCTAGGCAAAGACACTTAATATGCTGCCTTGTGATGTATTTATTTGTGGTATTTATCTTGTCAAGTCTAGGACTTCTCAGCTTCAGCCAAATTGAATTACTTATTTTGTTGTTTTTGTTGTGCCATGTCCAACTCATTGTGACCACATTTGGGGTTTAGTGGCAAAGATACTGGAGTGGTTTGCCATTTTCTTTTCCAGCTCATTCTTTTACAGATGAAGAAACTGAGACAAACACGGTTAAGTAACTAGCCCAGGATCACACAGCTAGGAAGTGTCTGAGACCAGAACTGAACTCACAAAGATGAATCTAACTTCAGACCTAGCACTTTATCCACTGAACCACCTCGCTGCATTTATTATTGTCCAAATAAACCATGAATATCCCTACTCCTTCTCCTAGTTCACAGCAACTCCCCCGACCTCCAACACTCCACCCCTGGCCTTCTTTCTTCCCTCCCACATACCTGTATCTCACTTTCTCCAGAGAACCTTTCTAGACCTTCTCAATCATCAACATTAATTTTCTGCTCTGAGTTCAGGAAATACTTCTTGGCTGTAACATTCATTTGGAAAATGGATAACAACATAAGGTAGCATATACCATCTTTTTAAGTATATGAATTTTCTGTCCAATTAGATTTTAAGTCCCTTGAGGGCAGAGACCTGTCTATTACTTCTTTGTATCCTCAATGCCCAACATCATTCTACCTAAATGATAGATAATAAATAAATGTTTGTTGTTCATAATGGTGATGCCGATGCTGAGTTGTACTGAATGAAGATAGCATGCTTTTCAGGCATATTTCAGTTTTTCCTAGAGAAGCAAACATCTTTATTCCAGGCTATGTAATTTATTCCTAACATACATTTTATTTTCTAACTAAAATGGCCAAAATCAAAGTACTGGCTGAAAGTATAGCTTACAGTTCTGGAATAACTACATTTCCTGGAACCACAGTTCTGAATCCTAGGTGGATTGACTCAGATCTTTGTTCTTCTAAGAAAGCTTGAGTCAAAAAGAAAGGAAATGTCTCCTAGTAGGAATATAAGGTGCTGGGAGACCTATATTCTAGTTCTAGCTTGTTCCCTAACTAGATAGGCTCCTCAACTATCAAATGGGAAAAATAATGTAGCTATCTTATAGAGTTGAAGATGAATTAAGAGGTGTGAATGCTCTTTGAAAAAAGCTAAAATTATGAAAACAAAAAGGGATATGAAGTAAATTAGAGGCTCATACAATATTTTGTTTTAAATGAATTTGATTGAGGAATATGGTGATATGGATATTGAAAAGAGGATATATAGGGATGGTTATTCACATTACAAAAAGGATCCTTTACTAAATGATTCAACTACTTTACTAAATGATTTAATAGGATACCTTCAAACACTGAAGTTCTCTATTGCATTTTAAATTGCTAAATTTACAAAATATTTTATTTCCTCAAAAAATTTCAGGATCATACCTATGTCTTATGTAATGAACTTTAAAAGAAGGACTTAAAACCTTCAAGAATATCTTCCCATTTTCTTTTAGAAGTAAGCAGTAGCCAATGACATCTTAGGTATTCTCTAGAGAGAACTTTAAAAAACTAAACCTTTGCCTACAAGTAAAACTTCATAATGTTTAAAAAGGATATATATGTATAATTATATGTGAATATACATATTTATGTGTGTAAAATCTGTTTTGTATATTTGGATATGCATTTGCATATTGTCCATATAATTTCATATATGTATATATGTGTGTTTATGTTTGCATATACACACATATACATATCTATCTCTATCTATCTATCTACAGAACATAGTGCCAGAATTCAAAAAAAAAAAGATTTTATTTCTATAGCCTTTAAAAAAACAGATCATGGGGGCAGCTAGGTGGCGCAGTGCATAGAGCACCAGCCCTGGAGTCAGGAGTACCTGAGTTCAAATGTGGCCTCAGACACTTAACACTTACCAGCTGTGTGACCCTGGGCAAGTCACTTAACCCCAATTGCCTCACTAAAAAAAACAAAAACAAAACAAAAGAAAAAAAAACATAGATCATGAAAAAGTAAAATTTTTCAAAGTTTTACCTTTAGGCAAAGCTCTGATCTTTAAAGTATACTCTAGAGAGTACCTAAGATGTTGCAGGCATTTGGTTACTTCTTTTGTCCAAAGAGAAAATTAAAGATCTCAATGATTTAAGTTTTTCTTTTAAAGTTCATTATATAATACACAAGTATGATAAAAATGCACATGCATATTTAAATGTTAAACAAATAGTTATGAATTGAATTGACTACATATAATATGTACTATATATATACACATTATATTTATATAGTGTACACACATACCAAAAATACATATACATGATTCCTCTCTTCCCAGGAGAGGGAGTGTGGTAAACTATAAAAGAGTAGCAGAATCAGACAATTTCTGTGTCAGAAGGGACTTCAGGAGTTATCCAGTCCAACTTCCAACCACTTCTGCCCTTTGGAGCCATGTAAAATAGTTCTATTCCCATTTCTACATGGAAATCCTTCAGCCGTTAAAGCTATAATACCCTCATCCTCCCTAAAACTTCTCTTCTCTGGACCAAAGGTCCCCAATTCCTTTAACCATTCCTCTTATACTACTGTAATAACTGACATTTATGCAGTAATTTAATGTCTGCATAGTTGTGTTACACATGTGTTATCTCTCTGGATTCCCTCACACAACCCTGTGGGGTATTGTTATAGATACTATCGTTCCCGTTTTACAGATAAAGAAAATGAGGCTCAGAGAGCATTAAGTGACTTGTCCATGGTCGGATCATAAGTATTAGAGGGAGGATTCCAAATCCTCAGTCCAACACCCTTTCCACTACATTTGCTTCCTCTCTGTGAAGTGACTTCAGTTGCCTTTGGTGTACAGAATTGTCCTTCTAGGTGGGATCTGACCAGGGCAGAGGACAGCAGTATTCTCTTGCCTGATGTCTTCAGGACACATACTTTCTCAGTGAACCCTAATCCTGCACCAGCTTTCTTTCTTTTCTTCTTCTCCTTTTTTTTCTTTCTTTTTTCTTTTTTTTGGTTGCAATGTAGCATTGTTGACTCATGCTGAGCTGCTAGAACACTCAGATCTACTCCAGCCAAACTGTGGTGCAGCCCAGCCTCTGCCACCTTCAACTGAAGTTGATGTTTTTGCACTGGATAAGAGTTTACATTTATAATAATAGGATACCTACATAGCGCTTTAAGATTTTCAGGAAGTAAAGTTAGTTGTTCCACAACTAGTCTCAGAGGCTGGATTAAAATCTCTCCAATAATTCACATGTATATACTGCTTTAAGGTTGTTGCAAAGGGCTTTCCTCACAACTTATTTCATTACCTGTGATTTCATTGGTATGTGCAATACTTCCACTGACACTGATTACAACCCCTCTATGTCTTCACAGATGGCTTTTGAGAGATGATTCAGCCAAAAATTGATCACTCTGCAGTCCACCTGAGCAAAATTCATTTCTCCAAACTTAGGAAGTCTGGTTGAGTCAGGTGAAAAAGAATGTATTAAGTACCTACTATGCCCCAGGCACTGTGCCTTGCATTAGGATAAAAATAACTCTGCACAAATTGTCCTGGTCTCTCCCCCACCCCCACATTAAGTATGGTTGTTTTTTACAAAAACAGCAAAACACAATCCCTGCCCTCAAAGAGCTTACAATCTAATGGAAGACAACAAGCAAGCAAATATATGTAGGATAAATATATGAGAAGCAAGTTCTGTGCAGGATAAATAGGAAATAGTTAATAGAGGGAAGGCACTAGACTTAAGAGGGGTTGGGGAAGGTTTCCTGTAAAAGATGGGATTTTAGTTGGGATTTAAAGGAAGCCTGGGAGGTCAGTAGGTGGAGTAGAGGAGGGAGAGAATTCCGTATATGGGGGAAAGCAAGAGCAAATGCTCAGAGCTGAGAGATGGAGTGCCCAATTCATGGAACAGCCAGGAAGCCAGTGTCACTGGATCAGAGTGTGTTTCTGGGAGTAATGCATAAAAAGGCTGGAAAGGTTGGAGGGAGTTAGGTTATGAAGAACGTCAAATGCCAAACAGAACATTTTGTGTTTGATCCTAGAGGCAATAGGGTGACACTGGATTTTGAGTAGAGAGCTTAGGGATGGGCAATTGGAGATGCAATACTGGAAGTCAGCTGAGAGTTTGGGGCAGGACAGACTTAAGATTTATCAGCATAGAGATGGTAATTAAATCCATGGGAGCTGATGAGATCACCAAGTGAAGTAGTGTAGAGGGAGAAGAAAAAGCATAGGACAGAACTCTGGGGGGACACCCATGATTAGAAGGTACGATCTGGAAGAACATACAGTAAAGGAGACAGGAAAAGAGCCGTCAAATAGGTGCGAAGAGAACCAGAAGGGAGTGGAGTCCTGAAAACCTAGACATTAAGAGTATCAAGGAGAAAAGAATGATCAACAGTATCAAAGGCTGTAAGAGAGGTGGAG
This sequence comes from Dromiciops gliroides, assembly GCF_019393635.1. Lineage (NCBI taxonomy): Eukaryota > Metazoa > Chordata > Mammalia > Microbiotheria > Microbiotheriidae > Dromiciops > Dromiciops gliroides. The sequence goes on from NC_057862.1 coordinate 80,139,498, forward strand.
GGGAATGGATATTAAGACTAAGCCATTGGGTTTGTTGTTGTCATTGTTTTGGGGGAAGGAGGTGTAGGCTAAATCGGAGATAAACTTTGAGGGAAGACATTAGCATTAAGGGGAACCAGGAAGAGCTTCTGGTAGATGGTGGGCCTTTAGCCAAGACTTGAAGAAAGCCAGAAGGCAAGTCAAATGTCTGGTTAGAAGGATGCTTTGTCATTCTAACTAAATAATTAATTTTGCTGTGATCCATTTTATAGTCTGTCAACAAAGGATTTTCAAGAGCCTACTATGCGCCACTGTCCTGGAAGTTGCTTAGCTTCATTTTTATGACAAAAAGAAGTTGATGACTACATAACAATTTGACATCTGGGATTTTTTTGTGTGGAAAGAATTCCGGGCATTGGAAATAGTGAAAATGAAAGAAGACTCCTATTGCCTTTGAGAATACAGGATTACCTCCACACCATGAAGACTTTAGTGCAATTTCTTCATAAGGAAGGATCCTATTAAGTTTCACTTCATTAGATTTGGTCCATTGTTCTAATGTGTCAAGATCTTTTTAGATCCTAATTTTGTCATTCGTTATATTAACTATCCCTCCAAGCGTTATCATCTACAAATTTGACATGTTTACTATACCGGGGAAGCTAGGTGACTCAGTGTCAGGAAGAGCTAAATTCAAATCCATTCTCCAACACAAGCTGTATGACCCTAGGCAAGTCACTTAACGGGCTTGTCCTAGTATCCCCATCCATAAAATGGGGCTGATAAAAGCACCTACCTTGTAGGACAATTGTAAAGCACTTAGCACATAGTAAGCACTGTATAAATGTTATTATTATTATTATCTAAACCAGAAGAAGAAAATAGCAGGTAAATAGGATAGCTCACAGGCTCTCCTTGGAGAGGCAAATAGAGGAGGGCTTATCATACATATAAAGATAAGAAGAAACATGATTTGATGGAGCATTTGGGGGAAGGGGTGTGGGAAGGTAACATTTATTAAGCATCTACTATGTAGAAGGCATTTTACTAATGGTTTTACAAATCACTCTTCTTTTTTTTTAGTCTTTTTTTTTTAAGTGAGGCAACTGGGGTTAAGTGACTTGCCCAGGGTCACAAAGCCAGTAAGTGTTAAGTGTCTTAGGCTGGATTTGAACTCAGGTACTCCTGACTCCAGGGCCAGTGCTCTATCCACTGCGTCACCTAGCTGCCCCATGATTTCTTTTTTTATTTTTTTTTTTTTATTTTTTTTTTTTTTACAAATCACTCTTACAAATGTCTATTATTGCAGAGCTCATTATTGAGTATTTGCAAATAACCCGCCGTGGCAATAATTTCAGTTTATGCTGCAACAAGTTGCAGATGATTGGGGGGGGGGGGCGATGTCGGAAGGCGGGGAGAGGGAAGGCGAAAAGGGGGAGGGGGAGGAGGGAAGGGGAGAAGGGAAAGGGAAACGGAGGAGGGGAGAGGGGTGGGAGGGAGAGATAAGAAAAGAAGGTTGGGGAGGAGGAGAGCACGAGATTACATTTGTGTGTGTCGGTTTATATCCGTCAGGGCTTGTTCTAAAACAGGCTTTTCTAAGCCACAGCACCCTACCAGGCCGCGGGCCGCCCGGCACCTTCAGGGCGCCGTGTTCGCGAAAGCTCGAGGCCGTCCCTTCAGGCACCCTGGTTTCCGACCGGTCCCTTTAGGCTACGGGACGCGGCGGCAGCGGCCTTTTGCGGCAGTCGCGGCCGGTGCTTTTCCTCAGTGGCACCAGCGGCGGAGGGGGGAAGCGGAAGAAGCCCCTGAGATCCGGGGCCCGTAGGAGAACGAGGCTGAAGGGGCGGTTCCCGTGAGGCTGTGCGGCTGCCGACCATGGAGCCGGCCCAGCAGCGGCTCTCTCAGGCGGTGCGTGGTCGCTGCAGCGTTGGGGGCGGGGCCGGGGAGGTGTGGGCGCGGGGGAGAGGTAGGGGAACCTGGGAGCCCGCTGCGGGAGCAGAGGGCCGCGGGACCTGGGTCAGGAGGTTTTACCTCCCCGGCAGGTGAGGCCCTGACCTTTTGCAATTTCAAACAGTCAAGGGCCTCTAGTAGAAGCGAGGACGTGAGGCTGCATCCGGCCGTCAGCATGGGGGGAGGGCAGCTGAGGGGCGAGCCTGGGGCTGGAGCCCCTCCCTCATCCGTCACCTCCTCTCCCCTTCCCGATACATTGCCCAGCAGAGACCGGCGCCCGCCGTGGTACCGAGAGACGCAATCCCCGCCGGCCTTCGGGGAGGTTCCTCCAGACTGGGGAGGAGTATCAGTGTGGTGTAAACAGAACTGCGGACACGCGTGGGAGGCAGTGATGTCATGGGTGGAAGGCCGGCCTGGTTTCCAGTTTATTATGGGCCTGGCCGTAAATACCAAGACCCCAAACCGAAATCCAGACACCCGCCAACAGCAGGGCTCATTCTCATGGACACGACCTGGAATCACGTAGGGACGTGCAAGGACTCTAGAGAGAAAGGGGAGAGCATTAGCAGCTGGGGGACATTAAGAAGTGGAGGTGAAGGGGCAGAGCATCCCAGGCACGGGGGACATACCCTCCTCACAGAGAGTGTGAAGAAAGGCCTTTACATACCTCAGGGTGCTATAGACATATAAGCTACCATTATTAGGAATCTAAGAAGTTGTTTAAATTCTGAAGATAGGATCAGATTCTATTATGGAGACCTCCAGGAGTTAGCACTTTGAAAAAGGGTTGGTTGATTTTTATTCCTCTGTTCCTTCTTTGTAACTTTTCCTTTTTACGCTGCATTTCCCATGAAATATTAAAAAAAAAACACCAAACCCTGTCTATTTCTTGACCTCAGTTTGCCCCTCCCAACAATCAATCTCACTGATACCTGTTACTAAGTCATATGGCTTAGGGCATGAGGATAGGGACCAAAAATTTGATGTAGTAGTTGCTCAATAATTGTTCATTGAATTGAGATGTGTATATAATAGAGCATTAGCTATCATCACTGAAAATTGAATTGAAAATGCATGTTTTGGGATGTTAAAAACAGCACACTAGCAATGCAATATCTAGTTGAAAGCTGCATTGTCATTTTGAAGAAATAATTTTGCAGTGATACATTTTACATTTAATAATAGAATCAGTCACTTTCTTTTCTCTAGGCCTCATTTCCCTCATCTATAAAATGAGATGTTGGACTAAATTAGGTGTTCTCAACCTGGCAATAGATTTCAGGGGGTCCAGAAGCTTGGATGGGGAAAAAATTACATCTTTATTTTAGTATAATTTGGGGGGTAATCTGTGTTTTATGTATTTGAAAGCATTATTCTGAGAAGGGGTCCATAAGTTTCACCAGAATACCAAAGGGGCCAGACACAGAAGGTTGAGCCGTTGTACTAGTTATCTTGAGAACCTTTAATCCCTTGAGTCTAGACCCCATGACAATAATGCTTCTACTTTAAGTTCAGCACCTTACTAGATCTCACTGGTAAGAGGTGCTTACAGAGGTACAAGCCACAAATTGTCCCTGACTTCTCTGTTCATAAGTCCGCCACAGGAGGTACACCCCAAGTTCACTTGGCTTTTCTCTAGACCTCTTTACATTGTCTTACTATCAGTGAATTATGTGGCCTACAATCTCTTGACATAATTATGTAATAATAATAAAAGCTAACATTCATATAGTGCTTTAGTGTTTACGAAGTACTTTATGATTTCATTTGATCCTCACAACAACCCTAGGAGAAAAGTGCTATTATCCCTATTTTAGAGATGAGGAAACAGAAAAGTTAAGGACTTGAAGCAGGGTCACACAGCTAGTTAGTAAGTATCAGAGCCTGGATTTGAACTCTGATTTTCTTGACTCCAAAATTGTTACTCTATTAAGTCAAATTTTCCAGTCATATATATTTTTTAATTAGATTGCTTCATGTGTGCAGTTTGCCATTGGTAATATGCTATAGCCTATGTATACACAATATGAGTAATATCCTATTTTGTGAAAAAAAAAAAGGTTTTAGTATAGATAGTATGATCATAAAGCAATGAGCATGATCTCCACAATTTACGTAAGAACTTTGTTGTAATTGTGCCACATAACATTAATAATAATTTGTTCAGTTGTTTTTCAATCATATCCAACTGAACTCATTTAGGGTTTCTGTGGCAAAGATACTAGAGTGGTTTGCTGTTTCCTTCTCCAAATATTAATAATAATAGTTTTAACATTTATAAAGTGCTTTAAGGTTTGCAAAGAGTTTTGCAAATTATCTTGTTTTATTCTCATAGCAACCCTGGAAAGGAAGTGCTATTAGCCCTATTTTACAGGTTTGGAAACTGGCAGTCAGAGGTTAAGTGATGTACCCAGGGTCACACAGCTAGGAAGTGTCTCAGGATAGATTAGAAATCAAGTTTTCTTTACTCCAGGACCAGCACCTCTATCTTCTGTCACCAAGCCGCATCTTGCTACTTATTAAAATTATTCTGTAAAAATTGTCTCAAGCTAAATTTTGTATAATTTCAGATACTATTTCAAATGTTAGTTCACATTATCAAATAATATGTGGTCAGTTTCTTGTAAGGTTATAATCAATTAAAAATTTGTTTTTCAGATCCATGGCCATGGAAGCTATGACTCCGATTTTAGTGATGATGAGAACTGTGGAGAACCTAAAAAAAGAAAAAGGTACCTAATTCTTATCTTAAATTTTGTGCAGAATATTTACATACCTCTGTACATGATTGTATTTCTAATGAATAAAATTTCTTTCCACTGAACTGTGATGCTTTGACTCAAATGCTGAGAACTGTTTTGAAAAATTAAGAAAATGATGTTGGTGCTATAGGATGGATTTGTTGGCTGTGAATGTTTTTCAGAAAACAGAAGGAAAAAAGATCAAAGCTGTTAGGTCCATCTGTTGCATATATTATTCATTTATGAAACATGCTTTGCTTAAGATTTTGTTAACTCTGAGAATTTGCCTGATCTATTTTCTTTCCTAATGCTTTGCTGCAAAGTGAGAGCCAAGAATATAAGGCCAAGTTCAAATGGTAACTTGGATGAATGGACTGAGCCTTTGATTGTAATTAAGATGGGTAGAGAGAGTCTAGTTGATTAATTCAACTGGGCCATTTGGGTGGCTGTACCTTGGCAAGATCACCATGTTCCAGGGTCTCTTAGCTTTGTAGGTTTGGAAATTTGACTTTATAAATTCGTCAGGGGGTGATCAAGTTTTTAGAGACTGATTCACATTAACCAAACTCAGAAGATACCAAATTAGGTTGTCAATTTATAAATGTATAATGGAAAAATATATTTATTATAGTAACTGGAATCTATTAAATGTACACAAGGCACTCCTGGTAGATATATTTTGTGGAGTTTAAAATTATATGTGGTTGCCTTATTTCCATCCCAAGTTTAGGGAAAATTAGCTGGGGTTGCTAATATATTTGTTACTTATAAATTTGAAGCTTTAGCACCAGTTTTGGGTCATTAAGCATTTATTAAAGTATATTAGATATTAGTAAAGATAGGACACTTGGCTCAGAAAGTTAAGAAAAGGCCTATCTAGCCTAGAGCTCAGCCTGGCCTGCTTCTTCCTCCAAGTCCTCCAAGAGTGCATCCAAGAGCCTAACTGAGAGTGGAAGCTTCCTCTGGGTCTGGAGGAGAGGCGGCCCTTCACACTGCTCAAAGCTCATTGGCTAGTATCATTCAAGTCTGTTGGTTTACTGGACTTTAGGGTGGTCCATGAGCAGAGTGCTGAGGTCAGAGTTCAGAGAACATACCCCCTGAGGGCCAGGCTCTCAGGTAGGTGTGGTTTCAATCAAGTCAACTTTAAGTGAGTTGATCATCAAAGTCAATCCAATCAATCCCAGTATTATCCCCTGGAGCCTCTGAGCATCCCCAAACCCATTATTTTCTCACAATTTACTAATACCACATCATAGCTAAAAAAGTTACTTATAGTGGTAGCTTAGTGAATTGCCTTTCTCCAATCCAGAAATTTTCTATTTAACTTACTAGCATTTATTGTCTAGAATTTTGGAGTTTGTTTTCCTTTGGATTGTGTTAGAGAAACACTATAAACATTTTTATTAGCCAACTCTTGATGTTATTTATCAAATTTCTGGATTTATCTTAAGTTACAGTTTCTCAGATTCCATCATGATATAGTAGGGCCATAGTTTTGGAGTCAAAGGACCTAGTAGAGTTGTGGCTGTGACACTTTGCTGTGGGATGACCATGAGTATGTCAATCTCTTTAAACCTTAGTTTTCGGGGGCAGCTAGATGGCACAGTGGTTAAAGCACCGGCCCTGGATTCAGGAGTACCTGAGTTCAAATCCGGCCTCAGACACTTGACACTTACTAGCTGTGTGACTGTGGGCAAGTCACTTAACCCCCATTGCATAAAAAAAAAAAAAAAAAAAAAAAAAAAAAAAAAAAAAAAAAACCTTAGTTTTCTCATTTGTAAAATGGGCATAATGGTGCACACATTTATATACTGTTTTATATCTTTACTACCCACCTCATGGGGTTGCAGGTAAAGTACTCTGTAAAAGTATAAGTAAAAACGTGTAAGTAAAGTGCTATGTATGTCAGTTACTATTATGAATTACACTTTAGAATATTGCTTTTTTCCTGGGCAGTGAGGGTTAAGTGACTTGCCCAGGGTCACACAGCTAGTAAGTATCAAGTGTCTGAGATCAGATTTGAACTCAGGTCCTCCTGAATCCAGGGCTGGTGCTTTATCCACTGTACCACCTAGCTGCCCCAGAATATTGCTTTCTTAATAAGATTTTAGATTTTAGGGATATAGCCTCCCCTCATCAACATTTTCTTACCTAATCAGAATTTCTTAGGACATTTTATTTCTGGCAAGATTTTTATTGGTAACAAATCCGTCCACTTATTTAAATTGTTCTTAACACAATCAATTTATTCCACTTTGTAATTGAGAATTTTGAAATTCCTCCAACCATCAAATCCTTCTGTCTCTCTTTATGCCTCATTCCTTTTAAACCTATTCTTCATTCTCACCATGACTTCTAGTTCTCCTCTTTTATCCCATATTATCATCCCCTAATCTGACTTCATTCTCCTCTCTTCTCAATTTTGATCCTGTAGTTAATCAGGCCAACGTTACTCTCAAATAACTTTTCCCCTTGTCTTAATGTTGCTTATGTTTTGTTCAACCCCTCATTTACCCTTTCACTATCTATCTGCCCCTTCTACTCCTATTCTCCTGCTGCTGAATGGTGCTGAAGGAAGTGACTGGGTGCACTGCAAAATTATGTTATGTATTATCAGTTCACAGACTTGTCCAGGTTTCCCTCATCCTGAGGCAAGTCCCACTCAACCCTTTCATCTCCACAAGCCAGCATTCTTTACATAGTCAAAGGCATGGAGAAAGCTGTTGACATTTGTTGTCTCCATTCCCCCTTCTCTTTTCCCCTTTCATTCACTTCTCATCCCCTTGTCATATGGCTTCCAACCTCATCTCTTTTTTTTTTTATAATTTTTTTTTTTTTTTTGCGGAGCAATGGGGGTTAAGTGACTTGCCCAGGGTCACACAGCTAGTAAGTGTCAAGTGTCTGAGGCCAGATTTGAACTCAGGTACTCCTGAATCCAGGGCCGGTGCTTTATCCACTGCACCATCTAGCTGCCCCCAACCAACCTCATCTCTTAACTGAAACTATTCTCTCCAAAGTTACCAGTGATCTCTTACTTTCCAAATCTGATGGTCTTTTCTCAACCTCTAACCCTTTTTGATCTTTTTGCAGTAGTTGGTTGACATTGCTGACCCCTCTTTCTTGAATCCACTTACCTTTTTTGGGTTTGGATTTTTTTTTCTCTTTGTTCCCCATACTGATCATTCCTTCCCAGTCTTTGCTGGATCATCATCTAGATCCTACGACCTATCTGTGGGAGTATCACCAAGACTGACCTGGGCCTTCTTTTACTATACACACTCTCTCTCGATGACTTTATCAACTTTCATGGGGTTTGGTCCTTGCAGATGAGTCCCAGATCTATACATTCAACCCTAATCTAGTCCTTTGTTACCAAGGCATTTAGAACTGGATCATTTCAAATTCAGCATATCCAAAGCAAAACTCATTATGTTTTCCTCTAAGTACTTCCACCCCTTTTCTAACTTTACTTTTTCTGTTGAGAATACTACCTCAGTTACTTTGGAGTCATCTCTCTCTTTATTGGAGTCATCCCTCACTCCACCTATTCTGTTGGTTGTTAAGTATTATCACTTCTGCCCCTCAAAAGCTCTTACATCCATTCTCTTCTCTCCACTCTTATAGCCCCAACCAGGCTTACGTCATCTCTTATCTGGACTTTGACAATAGCTCCTTAATTGTGCTGGTCTCTGGTCTTAATTGTCTCTGGTCTCTCCCCTGTCCAACCCACCTTCCATGTATCTGTCAAAATGATAGGTCTCTTGGTTTCCCCTTGCCTCAAATCAAAGTCCTTTGGCATTTAAAGTCCTTTACGATTGGTTCCAGCCAGTTTTTGGACAATTGGGCAGCTAGTGCTGGAACTGGAGTCTGGAAGCCCTGAGTTCAAATCCAGCCTCAGATACTTATTAGCTGAATGATCCTGGGCAAGTCACTTAACTTTGGCCTCAATTTTCCTCAGCTGTAAAATGGGGATAATAACACCTATGTCATATAGTTATTGTAAGATTGAAATGAAATATGTTAATTTCTTAGCACAGGTTATATAAGCATACATTTTTATTCCCTTCCTTTCCAGCCTATCTTTCCAGACTTATTAAACATCATTCCCCTTCACATAATCTAAAGTCCAAACTGACCTTTTTGCTCATCTTCATATATGACATTCTATCTCCTGTCTATGCCTTTGCGCACACTGTCCTTCATCCCTGGAATATCCTTCCTTCTGCCTTCTATTTGTTAGAATCCATAGCTTCCTTCAAAGCTCGGCTCAAGTGCCATCTCTTAAATGAAGCTTTCCCAGATTCCCCCAGCTTTCTACATTTAAAAATATATCTACATGTGTATAATTTGTTCCTTCAGATAGAACATCAGTTCCTTGAAGACAGGAGCTGTTTCATTATCTTTGTATCCTTGGTGCCTAGTATAGTGCCTAGTGCCTAGTGCCTAGTAGCATTTAATAAATGTTTTTTGCTTGAGTGTTTCCAAATTAAGGAGGTGTACTTTACATGAGGCCTTTAGCCTTCATTGTACTGTCTGCAAAAGTTTTTAAAATATGAGAACAGTTTAGCCCTGGAGCTGTCCACAGATGCATACTGCTGTCAACACATTATATCATATGCCTTTCACTAGTGTTGGATTTTACTGGACAAATTCTTAAATCAATTTGAGGGTGTTATCATACTTTGTTTACTATGTAGATTGCATTTTCATTACTAACCTCACCAGTTGAAGTAAGATGTTACAAGCCATTAATTTTTGTGTTAACTGTACACATAGTTTTTTTTTTTATACCACAGAGCTTTATACTATGGAAACATATTTTTCGTGATTCTACCATCTTCCATTTGTGATTGTTATCCAGTACAGCAAAACTATACTGATTGCATTTCTGGAATGCTACAATTTTTGAAATCTTATCTTGCTCTTTAGTATATAGTAGGATCATTCTTAGAATCCTATACTTAAAGCTAGAAAGGGACCATAATTATCATCAAGTCAAATTCCCTCACATGTTGCTCATATGTGCATATGTATATAACTTGTCAGTTTTTTTAATATAATGGTACTACAAAATCCATTTTCACAGTTGTAAAATTATTGAAAAAAATGTCCATACATTTTGTTTTCACTTCAGACTTCTTTACCATTTTCAGTTTCTTTTCTCATCTCCCAAAAGTCATCAAGTGGCCTAATTACCAAATCTGGTTGCCTTTTTTTCCTCCTTATCCTCTTTTATCTGTCTGTACCTTTTGACACAGTTGAATCTTCCTTCTACTGGGTACTTTATAATCTCTTGACTTTAATGATCCTATAGTTTCTTTTTCTACTATCTTTCTGCTAGTCTTCCTTTTCCTTTTTTGGCTCCTCATTGTCATTCCAAAATCTTTGTGTGGATAATATCACATATCTTGAGTGATGAACAGAGAAGTTAGATTTAACATTTCTGACCTTTCAGTGAAAATGCTATAAAATAATTTTTATGTGTGGAAAATAATAACAAGTAATTGAATGTAGTATTACCAGCTCATGCTAACAATAGAACATTAATGTCAGAAGTGGAAAACATGCCAAAACTTTAAGAGAGTAGATATGTTAGAATCACAAGTGAATTGTTCACTAGTTTTTTGCTATCTTGGATATGGTATATACATTATTCATTCTAAATATGGTATATTGCATATAGTACACAAATATTTGTCGAGTCAGATTTAATTCATATATTGGTCAATTATTTTGTGTAAGGCTCTGTGTTAGGTGGTATGGAAGAAGAAAGGGAGTAAATAAGGCATAGGAATAGAATGATACCTCAACAAGATTCCCTTCTATAACAACCCTACTAAGTGGTCATCCTGCCTTTGCTTGGAAACCTCTGCCCATTCTACTTATGGACATATAATTATTAGGAAGTTCTTCCTTACATCAAGCATGTCTGCCTTTTTTCCATGTCTACCCACAACTCCTACTTTTTTTTTTTTTTTTGGAGAGGCAATGGGGGTTAAGTGACTTGCCCAGGGTCTAGTAAGTGTTAAGTGTCTGAGGCCGGCTTTGAACTCAGGTCCTCCTGAATCCAGGGCCTGTGCTTTATCCACTGCGCCACCTAGCTGCCCCCACAGCTCCTACTTTTAATTCTGAGGCCAAGCAAAACAAATGCTCTCCCTTTTTATTTAGTATAGCCCTTTAGATAATCATAGCTACCTTGTTCTCCTTAAATCTGCTCTTTTCTAGCTAAAAAGGTAGTAGTTTCTTTACCTGATTTATTTATAGTGTGTTCTTTGATTTTCTTACCATTTCTGGTAAGGTATAAGAAACAAGGAGAACTTGTTTCTACTCTGGATCTGATTATGACCTCCTTGCTAGGAGGAACTACTTTATTTGCCTTTGAGGTTTCCTATGTCTTTCTACATTAACAATCGGTTCCTCCTAATTTGTCATAATCAGGTTGATGGTAGTAGTCCTTCTTTATTTCTCTTTCCACTTTTTGAAGGATAAAATCATCAGTAAATGCAGGTCACAAATTTTTCAGCTTCTCTGCTTTTGGTAGTGAGATAGTTCCAGCAGATGTTTGAATAATTTAAGCCATATACCACTACCGTATCATGCTTCTATACCAATTTTGTGATGTTTTCCAAACTCTTCATCTAATTTTTTTCCTTCTGTCCACATAATGTACATGGTATATCCCTGCAACAGTGTCGTTTTTCATTTTCTGTCTTATTGCTACTTACCTAACTAGTCTGTACTATACTTTTCTCCTCTGGCTAATGGATTTCTTCACAGGAGCTTGTTTCATTAGTATACAATATGACTGTACTTTCTTTAATTTATTCTGTTCCTTTTAAATAATTCATATCCTTGTAAAGCCATATTCAAGCCTTGACGCCCATTCCATCCAGTGCCTATGAGATCAGATTTTCCTCCTTGTATTAGGATCTCTATTTGACCCTGTTTATTACCCCACACTTTGTGCATTCATATTTAGACATCTGTCATGGATTTTATTGCTGATCCTTTTCTTGGATATTGTCTTCTGTCAATAGCTGACCTTTTCTTCTGATGTTCCCAGAATGACAGGGTTACAGAAGTTTTAGGAATCTCACTATCCTGGTCCAACCCATACCTGAAAAAGAAACATGACTACGAGACACCTAACATGTGGTTATCTAGCCTTTTCTTGAAGACCTTCAGCTAAGGGGAGAACCCAGGTCCTCTAGAGGCGATCCATTTCACTTTTGGATAGCTCAAAATGTTAGGAAGTTTTTCCTCATACCAAGTCTAAATTTGCCTTGTTGTTATTTCCACCCACTGGCCATCTGGGGCCAGACAGAATAAGTCTAATCCCTGTTCCATGTGACAGTCTTTCAGGTTCTTGAAAATAGCTCTTATGTGCCCCTTAAATCTTTCTCCACGCTAAACATCCCCCGTTTCCTTCAGTGGTTCCTGATATGGCATGGACTTGAGGCCTTTCATCATTCTAGTCAACTTTCTCTGAATACTCACCTTCCTGAAATATGGTGCCCAGAACCAAACGAATATTACTGGAACCTTTCCCTACCTTTATGCAACCCAAGATTGCATTAGTTTTTTTTTTTTAAAGGGTATCATATTGCATTATTGAATGAATTATTAAATGAATAAGTAAAAAACAAAACATTTTTAAGTGCCTGCTATGTGCCTGACTCTTTACTAAGTGCTAAGAACAAATATAAAAAAGTGAAATAGTTCCTGCCCTCGAGGAGCTTATGTTCTAATAGGGAAAAGAACACATATTAGGAAGAGATGACCAGAGAGGCAGGAAAAAGAGTTTTGGTCTTTGAAGTCATAGGGATTAGGAGTAGGGCCAAAGCATAGCCAGTTGTAACTTTTTTTTAGTAGCAGAGGTAGCATTTATTTATTTATTTTTGCTGTTCCCAGAGCAAGAGATGGAAAGTACATAGAGTATACCTATCCTTTTTTTTTGGTGGGGCAATGGGGGTTAAGTGACTTGCCCGGGGTCACACAGCTAGTAAGTGTCAAGTGTCTGAGGCCGGATTTGACCTCAGGTACTCCTGACTCCAGGGCCGGTGCTCTATCCACTGCGCCACCTAGCTGCCCCCTATACCTATCCTTTTTAACCCTTTAAAATCAACTTTCCCAAAATTTAGAGTACATGTCAGACTATGGCCAGCTTTCCTCACCTCTCTTAGCATCAACTCTTTCAGTGAGTGGTCATTTCACAACATTTCCAGTCAGACAGCCATTTCTTTCCTATTGGTGAAAATCAGATTCAAAACTCTATTCTGGAACTCTCTTGTTGGTTCCTCTTTCTCTGTTGTACCTGCTACTCTGTATGGAACTAGGCTTTTCAGATCCCTGTGGGCTGTTTTCCCTTCCCCTCCCCCCTTTTTAGTTTAAAGCTCACATTTTTAGATTCATAAGACTTCAAGAAAGCTAGCTTATTTTAAGCCATGGTTTAGAAGTGAAAATCCTATTCTTGGACACCATCTTTTTAGTCTGTTCTTCACTTTTTCAATTCTTCCTGTCTCTTCTGAATCTTTTACCTTCAATCAACAGAAGTGATTTAAGAAAAAAAGCAACCTCACATATGCTTCCAGAGTCTTTAGTTTTATTGTCTAGGACTTCAAAATCCTTAGCTTTAATAAAAGACAAAATGTGAAAAGTATCATCAAGGAGATAAAACAAAGTGTTTTTTATTTCATGGCATTCAGAAGAAGGAAGAGCAACAAATGGTTGGGATATAAGGGAAGGCTTCATGAAATAAGTGATGTAATTTATCTTATGAGGCTAAACTGTGACCTAAACTAATTAAGTAGAAATTATGAAGTTTTTTGAGAAATTCTTCATGACAAAATTGAATGAATCATACCTCTGTGATTAGCTTCTTTTCCATGGTTGAATTTTGCACAGTAGGCTTTGTGTGAAAGTTATTAATGAAAAAAAAAGTATCATCTAGTTTAATCATCTGCCTTATTCAGCATGTAGGTCTGAATTACATTCAGCCCCTCCCTCAGAGGATGATTTTACCACCTTTGAGGCTATTCAAAAGACTATGTTGCGGGGCATGAAGAAAGTTCCAAAAGAAGCTCCAAAAGTGTTGTGAGCAACAGTAGCTTCCTTGGAATGTGTAGAGTCTACCAAGTTAGTTACTTTGAAAGAGATAACATGCATTTATTTCTGTATATTATGGTATGTTTGCTTTGAAAAAATTTACTTTACTAGCGACACCTTGTGGGCTACTGATTGTTCTCTTAAACTGAATGTTTAGACATGCTAACGACATTGAGCTGTTTTGCAAGAGTTAACCCAGTGATATGGTCTAATGAATCATGAAGTCTTGAGAGTTGGAAGAGATCTTAGAAGCCATCTAGTCTAACCACTACCCAAACAAGAATCTTAACTACAAGATAGCTGACAAAATGGCCATTCAGTCTTTGCTTGAAGTTCATATACTATAAGGCAGCATTAAGAATAACTACATAATGTTAAGAATTTTTACTTAATAATGTTAAACGTTTCCATTAACACTATAAAGCTGAAAACAGCTAACAATTTCTTGTATTTCAGTATCACAGTGCAGTGATATAAGAAAGTATAAAACTGAATCCAGAAGGTCAGCATGTCCTTCTGGTGGTTGATATGGTTTGACATTATTAACACAGAGACTGAGGCTCTAAGAACTTACTCTTTGTGCCTGTTAGGCCTACTCCTGCTTTGTTCCTCTCATTCAGCTTCATCAGCATTCTCTCTATACTAGACAGAAATCACAAGACAAATTTATCATGATAAGTTCCTAGGATATAGCCAGTTTATTGCTACTGAAGCAAAATTCAGCATAGCACGTCCCCTCTTCATTGAATATATATGGAAAATGTATGATGTGATAGCCAAGAGCAGTTGTGTGGTAAATGAGATAGGATAGCCACAACCAAGGAGGGCACAGTGCTTCAAAATAATGCATTAAAACTCTTGATTTAAACTATGCAGTATAACTCTGTACCATTTACAAACAGCATTACAGACTTTCTTAGTGAATGGCATTTGGATATGGGGCAGTTCTTTGTTTTAGTAAAGATCAATGACTAAATTCTGAGTCTGTGGTAAGAGTAGTAATCTGTAATAAGCTCTTTAAATAGTAGCTATGACTGCCAACATAAGAATAGTCTTCATTTGTACAATGTAAAGATTACTGACAAAACTTTGTCTTTGTCATACTTGCATCTGTAGCCCACAGCAGTCATCAATGAAATAATCTTTTAAAATGTGTGCAGTATGTTTATAACTACTCAAAAGATGGGCCTTTGCTTTCATGGGAAGCTTTACTGACTCCAGTAAAAATTGTCTTATATTCTATTGGTGGTTCATATTAACATCATACTGGCATTCCTATATGCAAACAAGACATGCAGTAGAACTTCTGAAGAATTTAAAATGAGTATCACATGGAGGGCACTGGAGAGGAATGTGGTAGATATAAACAGGCTGCAATAAATAACCAGTAAGGAATTCTGAGGAAAACCAGGGGTAAAAGATGACATCAGTGAATTGTATGCTAGGAAAAGGAGATGGGTTGGTCACTTAACAAGAATTAGGGTTGACATGCTTACCATCTCAGGGAGGGAGGGAGGGAGGAATAGAATTTGAAACTCAACTTTTTAAATTAAAAAAAAAAAGAATTAGGGATGACAGATGGACAACCAACATGTTGCACAGGTACCCTTGCAATATGAGGAGAAAGTGAGGAAAGCCTTCAGTACTTGGGCAGTCACCTTTCTGGAGAATTTATGGAAGACAAGAACAAGAGTCACTCTGGATAAGTGGTTATATCTGGAGGAATCACAGATATGTTTGAGTATAGGTAACTTTCAAAGGAAGAAAAAAAAAGTTTGTGTTCTTAAAATTCTAATTAATATAACTAGTGCTGCTAATGAAGCAGAGTATCCTAGTGGCTAGAGAGCCAGCTTCAGAGCCAGGAAGACCTGAGTTCAAGTCCTGCTTCTGACACATATTGTTTGTATGACCCTCCCAAAGTCATTTAACCTCTCAGTGCTCTAAGACTATAATTTGCACTGGTCAGAGGGAGCTTCCTCATCTCTGCACGAATAACAGGTCTAGTTTCTATCTCCTATCCTTCTATACTGCTCATATCAAATAGATAAACTATAAATTGACATTGCTCATAACAACCTTGTGAATTAGATGGTTTCATTATTATTTCTGTTTTATAAATAAGAAAACTGAGTTGTAGAAAGCTTAAATGATTTGCTCAAGTTCACAGAGCTATGAGAGCCAGGACTCAGACCAAAAAGGTCTTATGGCTTGAAGACCAATATTCTTTTCCTATATCATGCTACCTTTCAAATATATATATATATATATATTGAGAGAACTGAGTCGTAGACTCAAGTGAAGTCAGTACTCATTTATATTAAGTGCTTCCTATGTGCTAGGCACTATGCTCAGCACTGCAAATACAAATAGAAGTCTTTATCCTCAAGGTGCTTACATTCTAATGTGAGAGGACACACAGAAAAGGGAATTTAAAGGAGTAGGAGGGCTGGGGAGAAGGGGAGTAATACAATCTAGTGTGCCAGAAGCCGAGCCAAGAGAAGAATGATGGATGGATGGATGGATGGCACCCTTCTTTAAAATGGAGGTTCTCTGGGAGGAACACACCAATGGAAGAAGGGGACTGCCTAGGCACAGGGATGCTCTAGGATAAGGAGACCACAGGTGCTGACAACTTCTGGGTGAGAGGGCAACTGAGGCTTGGTGGCAAAATCCATAGAGTCAGAAGCAGAGCTGGGAGGGAAAGCATAGCAGGATATTGTCTTTCTAATATATTACCGAGGGCATTGAATCCTAGACTCAGGCTAATGGATCAAGTGTATAATTTACTTTGATGGCCAATTAAATAATCTTGCCCTTAAGTAATACTTTTCTTTGAAGGAATTAAAAATGCCCAAAGAAAGCTCATCACCCTAGCTTGATAGAATTTGAGAGCTGGAAGAGCCCTCTAAAAATTGTTGTTTATACACATGAACACCTATGAAGTAAGGATGTGATCAGTGGTTTTTTTTTTTTTTAGAGGTATAAAAATTCAAGTTAGAGAGATAGGAAATTATCACTTCAAGGTCAGTGGTTTCATTTTTAGGCCAAATACTGAGCACTCCTATCACAATCATTTGGAGTTTAGTGCTGAATATTTTAAAATATGTTACCCAATTGGAAAAAACAAAATGTCAGAAAAACTATTTTAACTAGAAACATTTATTCTTTTTTTCTCCCTACTTAATGAACTAGGACAATTAATGAAGATTCATTGCTCAAAAAGCCATTTCAGAAAGAGAAGTATGCAAAAGTGGCTCATAGACATGTTGCAGCAGAGGAACTGGATCGGTAAGATATTTTATTGTGAACTTTTGAGTTTGTAATTTTTTTCGTGGATTATATAATGTTTATTTGTACAAACCTAGAATATTTAAATGCATAAAAATTTTAGAAATTTAAATGTTTTTAATATTCCTTTTAACAGGGAAGAAGCAAGAAATAGGAGGTTTCATCTAATAGCTATGAATGCTGTATCCTTTTAATGGGTCTCAATTCTTTTTTTTTTTTGGTGAAGCAGTTGGGGTTAAGTGAGTTGCCCAGGGTCACAGAGCTAGTAAGTGTCAAGTGTCTGAGGCCAGATTTGAACTCAGGTCCTCCTGAATCCAGGGCTGGTGCTCTATCCACTGTGCCACCTAGCTGCCCCCAGGTCTCAATTCTTTAATGAATAGTGGAACATTGAAAACTCTTTAATTTTTTTTTTTTTCAGTGAAATCTCTAGAAACTTAGAAGTATATTGTTCATTATTGAACTAAAATTTTTCCACTTATCCCAATGGATAATATTCTGCATTTTGTTAACACCTAAAGTTAAGACAGTACCCCCCCAAAAAAACCCACCCCAAAAACAAAACAAAAAAAAAACTTTTTTGGGGGGTGGGGCAATGAGGGTTAAGTGACTTGTCCAGGGTCACACAGCTAGTAAGTGTCAAGTGTCTGAGGCTGGATTTGAACTCAGGTCCTCCTGAATCCAGGGCTGGTGCTTTATCCACTGTGCCACCTAGCTGCCCCCCAAAAAATATTTCTTAAGTCTTAGGGAGAGATTTAAGAAATTCACCAGAATAAATTTTCCTTGTATTTCCTACCCTACCTCATTTTGTCTGGTGTATAATGAACTTCCAACTTATGACCTTTCACATTTAAAACCTCTGCAGACCCTGTACCTGAAGGCTTTAGTTAGGTCAGTTTGTGGTAGTTCCTAGGCCTGTTGTGGTTTTTAGCCTCTAAAATAGTCTTTTAAAGTTTCCTTCTCCCTCCAAGACTCATACCTGAAGCAATTTGGCTCCAGTTTAGCTTCTACATGGGACCGGCCCACATTTTCAGTTTTTCCTGACTCCTGGTCAATCCATATTACTGTTAAAAATAGTGGGGGATGAAAACAACTCGATTGAGCCATGCTGTGGGTCAGGGCAACTATTGCTATAGCCAGGGGTGGGAGGAGCCAGTATTATTAGATGTTTCATTTTGTTTTCCCTCTCCTTTTTACAACTTCCCCTGAGTCAATTCCCCCTTACTGGAGATGGGGAAATTGAGGGGAGGGAGACAAAACTGAAGCATAAACCAATGAATGAAGGAATGACTATAAATGCCTTGAGAAATGACTCATCTATTAAAAATCTTTAGTGATTTTCCCACTGCCTCATAGTACTACTTAAATGTGAGTATTATTTATGAATTTTATTTAAAAGGCTTCATGCAAAAGATATTTCCATTCGTGAAACTGAATGGAAGACAACTGCTAGGGAGGTTTGTAGAAGGATTCATGTTTCAGGCAAATTAGACCAGATACCTTCTGAGTTCTCTTCCAAATGTAAAATTCTGTGATTCTAAGTTCAAGGTTATAATCATATTTTTAAAATTTTAGTGAGTGTTCTGTCTTAGGGATTTATAAGCTTTATATGTAATGTATCTTTAAGTGAGCAGTTATAAACACATTCTACTCTGAAAACAGTTTTATTTTTGTCTATGATTTTAAGTAGATTTTAATTTTGCAAACCCAATATCTCCCTCCCATCCTCTTCCCCTCCCCAACTCATGGAGAAATCAAGAAAAACAAAATGTGTTACAAATATGTATAGTCAAATTCTTGCATTAGCCATGTCTAAAAAGATGTATTCTAAGTCTATCACCTTATCTGTCTGGAAGGAGATAGCATGTTTTATCATACATCCTCAAATTGGTTCCATTGTGTTGATCAGAGTTCTTAAGTTTACAATTCAGTTTTAAGAGCTATAACTTATCCTATTCTCTCCAATCTGGAATTATGCCAGGTTAGCTGAATCTTATTTTTCTAGGCAGAAAAAGTGAATTCCCATTATGTTTTTAGAAATGAGAAATTCTGTATTTCATTATTTGGTTACTGGAATGAATGACATTATGAAGCAGTATATCATTCATTAATTAACTATAGCTTTTAAGGGTAAAAATTCCTTAATTTTTCATATTTCAGTATGAAAGACATAAGAAGTTGGTGAATGATTATATTTTATATTATGGTGGCAAAAAAGAAGATTTCAGACGTTCAGGGTAAGTATTATTTATAATGGCAAGTTTATGTAAATTAGAAGTATATAGTTTATACTTCCTTGCTCAAGGTTATGTGAATTAGAGGTATGGTATTTCTTGGTTTCATTGCCTTGAGAATGTGTTGTTCTGGTGTCCACCTTGGTCCTCCAACTCTGATAGGTGACCTTTGCCTTGTCTTGCTGGAGCCCAGGCCTCCTTGCCATTTTCCTGTTTGCCCCCTTATCATGACCCTACTCTTCTTTCATCTTCATTGTACCAGAAATTTGGACTTTACCTCTGGTTCTGTGGATCTGATAGATGAGCTTTTTGGCTTGTTTTACTGAGATCCAAGCCTCCAGGCCACTGCCAGCTGTCTCCCCACTGTGCTTAGCACATACTAAGTGCTTAATAAAGGCTTTATCTCTTTCTTGACCTGTTAGTCATTATGGATGTAAAGTTTGGTATAGTGATGGCTACATTAACAAATTGTTCTATATGAGCATAAGGTTCTGTTCCAGGAACAACTAACTCTTGAACTCCTTTTATTTTTTCTCTGGCCAAGTAGCATTTCTCCAGGAAATTTTTATAGTTGACCATTTATATCTATGATTGTAATGTCTGTTTGGTGTCTTCTTTGGGATAAATTCACCGCCAATACTGGTGAATCTGGGCATTCACTTTTGTTTAAAATTACATTTAAATTAAATAATTCATAAAACATTATCTTTTCTAGGGAAAATGACAAGACAGACTTGGATGTTATAAGAGAAAATCATAGATTCCTATGGAATGAAGAAGATGAAATGGACATGACTTGGTAATTTTTATTATATGGGGACATACCACATTGAGGTTCTTTGACAGTTGATTTTCAGATTCATATTTTTCCCTTGTTTGGAAAAGTAGGGAGGAAAATGCAAAGAAATAATTTGAATTCTTCAACAATTTGCTTTTACTAATTTGGAATGTTGAAAGACTAAAGCCTTGGAAGTGGGGGTGATGCAGTGGAAAGAGCTAGGCCAGGAGTGAGGAGACCTGTATTCTAGTCCTAGTTCTGTTATTAATTAGTTATGTGACTTTGGGCTCCTCACTCCTCACTTCTCTTAACTTCATTGTCTGCCCTGGTGGAATGAAGGACCTGGTCATGAGAGACATACATAGTGAATTAAAAGCAACAAATTAAATTTTTGAAGCAAGTTTCTCTGATAAAGGCATCATTTCTAAGACATAGAGAACTGAGTCAATTTATTAAATTAAGAGCCATTTCCCAACTGATAAATGATCAAAATATATGAACAGTTTTTAGATGAAATAATCAAGCTATCTATAGTCATATGAAAAAAAATGCTCTAACTATTGATTAGAAAGATGCAAGTCAAAACAATTCTGGTACTGCCTCATACCTATTGGATTGGATAATAGGCAGCCGAGGAAAATGACAAATGTTGTAGGGGATATAGGGAAAATGAGACATTAATGCACTGTTGGTGGAGTCGTAAATTGATTCAAACATTCTGTAGGGCAATTTGGAACTATGGCCAAAGGGCTATAAAACCACGCATACTCTTTGACCTAGTAATACCACTAGTAGGTTGGTATCCAAAAAGAGATAAAAACCAAAAAGTTAAAGGGACCTATATTACAAAAAATATTTATGGCAGCTCTTTTCTAGTGCAAATAATTCAAAATTGAGGGGATACCCATTAATTGGGGAATGGCTGAACAAATTGTGGGATGTGATTATGATGGAACACTATTGTGCTGTAAGAAATGATGAGCAGGATGCTCTCAGAAAAACCTGGAAAGACTTACATGAGCTGATGCAAAGTGAAATATATCGTATACAACTTAACAGCATATTGTAAGATAGCTGTGGATGACTTTGCTATTCTAAGCAATACAATGATCCAAGACAGTTCTGAAGGATTTATGGTGAAAAATGTGATTCAACTCCAGAGAAAGAACTGATGGTGTCTGAATACAGATTGAAGCATTTAAAAAAAAAAGGAACAAATTGCTATATAAGTGGACCAGTATTTTACTGAGCCCCTTAAATATTGAAAACATATGATTAAAAACTCACTAAGGGATTACTTTGGGCAAGAAAATGGTTGAAATAATATGGTCAGAGGAGATTTTATATATTTATATATGTATGTGTAGCTATACTTGATATATATGTATGTATGTGTGTATATATATTATATGTGCATATACATGTCCATTCTGTTTCACAAATGGAAATATATACATATGTGTGTATATATTTTAGATGTGTATATAAAATATATGTACATCTTATATATGTATATATACATAAAGATATGTATATAGATGTGTGCATGTGCGTGCATACTTGTAGCCTTTATAAGCTCTGAGGATATTTATCCCAAATTTTAGTTTCTGATGGGGAAAGCTTAAAACCTCTTACTATACAGGGCTTACAGCATTATCTCTTTCATCAGAACAGCAGCCAGGTTTGAAAGAACTGCACCAGGCCCAATTACTTCTTGGGATTTTTCCTATGCAAAAATTAGAACATTCCTAGGGTAGGAGAGTGTTTCTTGAGTATTTTGCTAATTCCTAGCAATTTTATTTAAACTCTCATTTATTCGACTTGCATCTTTAAAAAATAATTTATTAGAACTCTCATTAAAATTGTACTTGTAATAAACTTCCATATACCTCTTTTAAAATTAATAATTGCACTTTCTGTTTACATTGTTTTATTTGACCTTGTTTTCAAATAACAACTGGTTGGATTTCTAAAATTGTAACATTTATATATTTCTGGCTCCAGGGAGAAGAGGCTTGCAAAGAAATACTATGATAAATTATTCAAAGAATACTGCATAGCAGATCTCAGTAGATACAAAGATAACCAGGTATAACTCCAAAATTTACCATTATTTATGAATTATTTTTCTAAATTTGATTTTTATATGAGTAAAAGGTAAACTTTTCTTTTACTAACTTACATAACCCATTTTAATATTAACTTTTTAAAGAATCTGATTCTGCTCCAAATGACTCTACATGAGTGTCCAGCTGGACAGCAATAAAATATATAATGAATGCTGGAGATGGAGCAATTCGTAGTGGGGTTGTGGCAGGAGAATCCTGCAGTTGAATGATCGCAGGCATGGGTTTGTTCCTGTGAAGTGATTTCTTTTGTACTTTCACATGTGACACTGGAAGTAGAAGTTATTCTCCAAATTAAAGGCAGGTGATTTCTTCTGTTGCACTTGAGCTTATTCAGGTAGAATTAGCTCTTGATTATTTGTGCTAAATAGCAACAGCAGA
Organism: Dromiciops gliroides; assembly: GCF_019393635.1. Lineage (NCBI taxonomy): Eukaryota > Metazoa > Chordata > Mammalia > Microbiotheria > Microbiotheriidae > Dromiciops > Dromiciops gliroides. The sequence continues at coordinate 80,162,077 of NC_057862.1, forward strand.
TTTCCTTCCTTATGTTATGTTTTATATATACTAATTTAAAATTAGTGTACATTTAAAAATTAACATTTAAAAATCATCTCATTTTATTGTTAATCCATTTATTTCCATTTCTCCAGAAGAATAGTATAAGCTATTCTATCAAAAGCTTTCTTAATATCTAGGGAAATTATAACCACAGATTTTCCTGACTCCATTAATTTTGGAATCTTACCTTTTTTCTTGGATATCTTGATGAGGACTCAGTTTGGTGCATTTTCTAGATATTTGTGGAGGAGTTGTGGGGGAGAGATTGGCTGGTCTTTCTTGCTACTGTCATCTTCCCAAGCAATTTTTCTAAAGCATGGGTCTGACTGTTTCACTATCCTTCCAGTCTCCCTCAATAAACTCAGGGGCTCCCTATTCTAGGAGCAAATATGAAATTTACTGTTTGACATTTAAAGCTCTTCATAACCTGGCTCCTTGCTACCTTTCCAGTCTCCTTACACATTACCTCCCTCCACACATTCTGTGATCCAGTTACTGGCCTCCTGACCCTGCATCTCCCATCTCAGTGCCTTTTCACGTCTGTTCTCCATACCTGTAATGTTTTCTCTCCTCCCCTCTGGCTCCTAAGAGTTCTTTGGATTCCTTCAAGATTTAGCACAAATCTCACCTTTTGCAGAAGGCTTTTCTTGGTCCCACCAGCTATTGGTGCCTTCCTTTGGAGATTATCTTCCATCTATACTTTATCTATTTTTGTGTATCTACTTACTTACATGTTGAGCCCTCTATTTGAATGGAAACTCCTTTAGTGCAAGGACTGTTTTTTCTTTCTTTCTGTTCTCAATCAAAGCTTGTTGGGACTGGGTGTGATGGCCAGTCTCTGTTCCCTGCTGCCCAGGAAGCTGAAGCTAGCTGAATCTCTTGAGCTCTTAAGCTGGGAGTTCTGTGCTCCAGTGGCATAAACTAAACAGCTATGTGCACTTAGGTGGGCATCAATAAGGTGAGCTTGCTGGGGCATCCTACAGTGTTGCCTAAGGAGGCACAAATTATACTAGATTGGAAACAACGATACAGCTGTGCTGATTGGAGCCTTGAATAGCCCCTGCACTTCCAACCTGGGCAAGATAGGGAGAGCCTGTCTTTTTTTTTTAAAGCTTATTGACTTTACTGACTGTGGCTGATGGAAGTGGCCCAGGAGCATGGATTAGTAAAACAGTAGAGAATTATTTTAGGATTAAAAACTTGCTACGGAAAATCTACATGTACATAATTTGACAACAGTTATATTGGAAAAGGCAGCCTATTAACTGCCTTGGATTTGTTTATTTTGAGAGTGTTTTTTTATTTGTTCCAGTGATAATTAGATTTTCACTGCAATTATGCTTAAATGGAATTGTGGTTTAATAATAAATATTTATAGTGCCTAATTGGAGTTCTCCCCCTCTGTCAAGGAGAATGATCTTTGCATTGGAAAGGGCCAAATAAAAATAGTGAGGGACTGGAAAACCAATAAGGAGAGGAATGGATTGAGAACACCTAGATTCCCTGCCCAAGTACTGAAAGAACTGTCCAGTGTGCTTGCTAATTCACTAATCATCAACCTCAGTGTGTGACAGCAGTGTTATGTGACTGCCAAAAAGACTAGTGTGATAGCACGATTTCATAAGAGAGGTAACACGTCAAGGTAATGGTGATTGTTCCACTGTGCTCTCTCCAGGTTGTACCACATCTGCAATGTTGTGTCCAGTTCTAGGCAGCACATTTTAGGAAGGACATTGATAATCCGGAGAGTGTCCAGTAGAGAGCAAACCATGGTGATGAATATCCTTGCTCATGAGTATTGTGATATGAAGATCAATTAAAAGAACTGGAGCTTGGTGTAAGAAGAGAGCTTTTGTGTTGAATATGTTGGTTCTCTTCAAGTATTTGAAGTGCTGTCATTTGGAAGAGGGACTAGATTGTCCTAATCCAGAGAACTAAGAGTAATCTATGGAAGTTGCTTAGGGACAGTTTTAGGTTCAATGTCAGGGAAAACTTAATTATCAGAGTTATACAAGAGGGATATGGGCTACCTTGGAAAGTTTCCCTCACTAAAAGTGTTTAAGCAAAATTTAGATGACAGTTCATGGATTTACTAAGTATCTGTCATGTGCCATACACTGGGCTGAGCATTGTGCCAAGCATTGGGGAGACACAGAAACTCAACGGTCTTTGTCATCAAGGAACTTACATTCTTCTGGTGGAAAATAACATGTAAACAGGAAAGTAAATACCCAAAATATACATACTAGATAATTATTTATACTGGGAAATGGCACTCAGTAACAACTTGAGGATCAGGATGGACTTCCATAGGAAGTGACACTAGAGATGGACTTTGAGGTGGGGAACCACTAAGAAGTCTGTGAGGTAGGGGTGAGGAATAAGTGCATTTCAAGCATGGAGGCCAGCCTTTACAAAGGCATGGAAGTGGGAGGTGGAATGTCATTTACTTAGAAACATATGGAGGGGCAGCTAGGTGGCACAGTGGATAGAGCATCGGCCCTGGAGTCAGGGGTACCTAAGTTCAAATCCGGCCTCAGACACTTAACACTTACTAGCTGGGTGACCCTGGGCAAGTCACTTAACTCCAACTGCCTCACTAAAAAAAAGAAAAAAAAACATATGGGCCAGTTTGGCTGGCATGGAGAGCACACGTGTGTATGTTTGGAGGAGATTATTTAGGTAAGTGGTAGACTAGGGGACCTCTGTGGTCCCTTCCATCGAATTTCTATTTCTGTGGGATAGATACAGAGGATTATTACTTGGTTAAGTGGCTAATAGGTATCCCAACATTTCCTAGGCAATGTTTGGTGAATCCTGAAGAAGTGACTAGTTGGTTATGAACAGTCATTGAATCTAGGTTGTAGTTTGAAGTTCATTTCAGAACTAAGAGTCTGCCAATCTAAACTGAGCAACACTTCAGCAGCTTGTTTTATGCTAGATCTCCACACAAATCTAACACATCAGTAGCAGCTGAGCTCCTAGGTCCATTTATAATAAGTACATTCATTCTGTAAAGATGTTTGTTCTGAACATCTACAATGTGGATATTATCATTCTGCCAAGTACTGTGGGGATACACAAAGCTTACAATCTAGTTAAAAATACAAGGTATTGTATAAGGCAGCAGACTGTCCTTCTGACAATGCCAAATTTAAGGGGATAGACAATCCTGAAAGAAAATTATAAATTCATTTAGAAAATAAAGAAAAGTTAAATGTAAGCACGCTCCAATTTTTCGCCAAAATGCATGACTGGAAGCAACAGTGCAAAGTTGATTGTTTTAAAGCAGATCATATTTTTTCAAAAGAGTAGTATTCTGAAGTAAAAATTCAATATCAATTTATGTTATAAAATCAAATATGATTACATTGAATCTCTGAAGAATCTGTAATTTCATCAGTATTAACTCCACTGATGCATCTCTTCTTATCCTATGTGATTCTTGCACCTGTCTTTATAATGATAGAAGTATTCTCCTAGTTGGAATAGAATTTTAAAATTAGAAGAGATTTTAGAGAATATTTCATCTAAAATAGCATTTTACTGATGAGAGGATTAAGGCCGAGAGAGTTTAAGTGATTTGCTCAGGGTCATAGAGCAGAGATAATAATCCAGGTCTCTTGTCTTTTGCAGTATATCTAATATTCTTCCTACTATGTTATACATCTTAGCTTATGAAATGCCAATCGATTGGATACAAATATGCACTTCCCTTTGTTTATATCTTGTTTTATTCTATAAAATGTGTGTGTGTGTATATCTATATATCTATCTCAAAACTATACCACTGAATCTTAAGTTTAACCTATTTAAATCAAATATACTATAGGTAATCAAAATTATTGACTTAGATTTCACTATATAAATTCCTTGTAGGAAGCAGAGGCATTCATTCAAAGTCAATTCCATTTATTTCTTTAGTTATCATTTTATTATCTACCTCCCCTTCAACATACAATCTTAAGGGAGACCCTGAAGGGAAAAAAGAAAAGTCATAAAGGAAAAGACAGACTGAAGAATACGTGTGAGCGGAAGAGGGGAGAGGAAGTCATCCTTCATCTTTCTTTGCCTTAATGATGATGGATAGTGTTTATAGATTGTTTATGTATCAACCTCAGAGGGTTTTTTGTTTTGTTTTTTAACACCAGCTGGTGGAAACTTTTCCATCTCTTTTTTACTACTTCTCCTGAGTTGGTGCTCCCTTACTTGGGGGCCTGATGCAGAAACTAATGAATGAATGACTATAAATGCCTTGAAAGGTGACTTGTCTATTAAACATCTTCATTGATTTCCCTACTGCCTACCAAATAAAATCCAAACTCTGTAGTTCAAGACTGTCCACAGTCCTACCACAGCCTACTTTTCTGTCCTGGTGTCTTACTGCTTTCTTAAATAAGCCCTCTACTCTAACTGTACTGTTTCCTATTTCCTTAACATAAAGCTTTTTCAACTCCATACCTTTATACATCCTGTTCCCTCAGTTCAATACAACACTTACTTATTAAGTGAGTACTGTGCTAGATGCTAGAGACAAAAACATATCTCAGAAGTCTTACAGTTTATGGAATGGGTAGGGGTGGAGATCCAGTGTATATACTGATAAGTAAATTTACGAGGCATTTTGAAGGAGAGAGAATAATGGCCTTCCCAGTCCTCACTCATTTCTAAAAAAAATAAATGTTTATTGAATATATGAATGCAAAAATTTGAAAATTAAAACATGTTTTATGAGCTGTCCTAAAATATATTAGGTGGTAGACAGTTCCTAAATATAGTTATAAGCTTAAATATAGATTTAAATTGAGCTGCCTCAGGTTTTTGGGTTTTTTTTGACATGGACTGTTCTAGATGTTCTATTCAGTTCAACAAATGTTTATTAAGCACTTATTTTGTGCAAGGTACTATATTAGCCCTGGGAATGCAAAGGCAAAACTAAAACTTTGCCCCCTCTAGGAACTTACATTCTCTGATGGGAAACCATATGTACACTTAGGTAACTATACACTTAAGTAAATATAGTAAATACAGGGTCATTTTGATGTAAGTGGGAAGAAGCACTAACAACTGTGAGGAATCAGGAAAGCCTCATAGATCAGGTGGCCCTTGAGCTGAACCTTTGACAGAAGCCAGGGATTCTAGGAGTTGGAGGTAAGGACAGGCATGGGGAACAGCCTTTACAAAGACAGAGAGAGGAGTTGGAATATTAAGCCTGGGAAATAGCTGAGAGGCCAGTTTGACTGAAACTTAGAGTGTGTGAAGGGAAGTGATAAATAATTCTGATAAGGTGGGTCGGAACTAGATTGGGGAAGGCTTTAAACAACAGTTTGCGTTTTATTGTAGTATTTACCTTAGATTTCATTGATCTTATTTTTGTTGGCAATTATTATTCTAAATCCAGTTCTCAAGTTTAATTTGTTTTTTAAAATGTTAAAATGTATTTCTCTCTTAATGTAATGTTTTTTTCTTGTTAGTTCGGATTTCGATGGCGAGTAGAAAAAGAAGTAGTTTCAGGAAAAGGTAATTTTTTTGTCCTTTCAACATAAAGGCTATTTATTATGCTCCTAAATAGCATTGCTGAAGGTTATTTCTGGGCTTAGGCAGTTAATATCTCTGAATAGGATTATATAGAAGATATTTTAGTTAATTGTTTTTCAGTTGTGTCTGACTCTCTGTGTCCCTCTTTGGGGTTTTCTTGGCAAATATACTGGAGTGGTTTGCCATTGCCTTCTCCAGCTCATTTTACAGATAAGGAAACTGAAGTATACGGAGTTAAATGACTTGCCCAGGGTCACACAACTAGTGTCCGAGGCCAGATTTGAACTCAGTTTTTTCTCACTCCAGGCCTGGCATTCTATCTACTGTGTCACCTAGCTGTCCAAAAATATACATGTCATATGAGCAAATGAATATAATACAATTTCACTTTAAGCAAAAATATAATTAACATATTGCATATTTTAGTAAACTATTTACTATAATCATTCCTTTATCACATAGCTTCTAAATATTTATTTAAAATTTTTTTTCTCAGCAGTATTTCTCTAATATGGCATTTTATTACATTGATATTACTTCTAGCTTCTTAATTGGTTGATTGATCTTCCTCCAAGTGTCATTTTTCTGACCATACTCTTTTTTTTATATTTGTTTCTTCTAATCTCAGTAGACTTGTGGGACCTGTAGTTAAGGGATCTACACCCTACCTTAGGAAATGTGCTTTAGTTCTTTGGTTACCTTCTTATTTCTCTTCTAGGGGCCAAGTTTGTTCTTTATAATTTTACAACATTCATTTTTCAGTAGTTTTATGGTTGTTGTTCTTTCCATTTACATTGTTGTAATAATATATTTTATTTTACTGCTTTTTCTTACTTTGCATCAGTTCGTGTCTTTTCGTGCTTCTCTATATTTATCATATTTGTCTTAAATCACAGTAATATTTCATTATATTCATGTACACAGTGTATTTAGCCATTCCCCAGTTGATAGGTGTGAGAAACAAGTGCTGACCATGTTCTCAAAATAAGTTCTTTCAGAGGCAGCTTTGGTATGACAAAAGCTTTTTATTACATTCTCATGAGAATGTAAAAACAGTAAAAACAATCAGCAAGTGAAAGTGCTAAGAGTGTGCAGCCTGTATTTATCCTAAGCCCTAACACAGCAAGCCCCTCCCCTGAGTCACCATAGGTCAGTTATGTCAGGTTCACAATCTTCCCAGAAGAGTTCTGACTAAATTCTCCTTAATATGTTACCCTTCCCATTCACATACATCTTTCTGCAACCCACGATCAAAAATGGGATGGAGATTTTAGGCATGGTAGAAGTTAATATTAATTAATAAGTCTGTTAAGCAAGCACAGTAGTGACTAGGGTTGAACTTTTACCTACTTTTACTAGAACACTGGCGAGAGTCAGCTCCAAATGGTTTTTATCAGTTCTCCCTCTAACTCTGAAAAACTTACTTTTCTCAAATTCTTGAGTTGACATAGTTCACTAGATAATATTGCCTTGTTGTTCCTCATATGGGCATGCTTTTCAGGTTATTACTGTATCTCACAATAGGGATCTATCTACTGAAAGTCAGTGTTTTCAGTTCTTTGCTTTCCACAAAACATGTTCCTATAAGCTTATCACTATTTCTTAAATTGTTTTAACCAACCACAAGATCTCAGTCTTGAAAGAGACCTAAGAGGTCATCTTAATTCCATTTGTTCTTGAACTTGAAGCTTCTCCATAACATGCCAGACAAATGGACATCCAGTCTTTCCTTTGGAGATCTTCAGTGAGACAGAATCCATTCTCTCCCAAGGCAGCCCATTACACTTAAATAATTAGGATGTTTTTCTTTGTATCAAGCTTTAATTTGCCACTGGAAGTTCCACCAAGTGTTCCTAATTCTGTGCTCTCTGGCAATCCTTCAAATATTTGAGGAGAGTTATCATGTGTCCCTTCACTTTTCTCTTTTCACTCAACTAAACATCCCTAATTACTTCTGTTCTCATGATAAATGAAATTGTAAGCGTTTGCTGTCCTGGTTTCCTGGCTTTGCATGCTCCCATAGCTTATCAATGTTCTTAATATAACTAAATAGTACACCAAATGGGAAGGAGGTACACTCACTCATTTCTTCTCTGAGGATAAACTTGGTCATTATAATTATACACCATTCACTTTATTTGTTCTTTGCATTGTTTTTGTCAGTGTGTATATTGTTTTCTTTGTTATTACTTCATTCTGTATCAGTTCATTTAAGCCTTCTCATGCTGTTCTGAATTCTTCATACTCATTTTTTTCTTACAGCTCAGTAATATTCCATTACATTTATGTGCCACAATTTAGCTGTTCCCCAGTCTCTGGGAGAGTTCATCTCCTTAAATAACTGTTCTATCTTTCTCCTCTAAAGCCTTCACCTTTTTTTTTTTTTTTTGGTGGGGCAATGGGGGTTAAGTGACTTGCCCAGGGTCACACAGCTGGTAAGTGTCAAGTGTCTGAGGCTGGATTTGAACTCAGGTACTCCTGAATCCAGGGCCAGTGCTTTATCCACTGTGCCACCTAGCCGCCCCTAAAGCCTTCACGTTTGACCAATGGCAGCAGTGAAAATACCAGCTGTGTCCCTAGTGTTTGGCTGAAGACTACCTTCTATTTAAAAGCTTATTTTAGATTCTTTCTGGTATCATGTACGATCATGAGAAATACTAGAGTTGAGTGAGTAGGAGTCATCTGGTTTGACAGGTCTTGGGAGGGGCTCTGCCTCATGTTGTTTACATGCCCCAGGAAGAAAGAAAAAGCTGCTATCAGTATCAGAGGACAGATAACAGCCTCAGCCTCTCTCAACCTAGAGCCATGAGCTCTAGCTCCTTATCTCTTCTTGTGACCATTCCCAGATTCTCTTCACCTGTGGCTCAGTCATGTCCTGCCATCCTCTTCTTCAGACAGGGCTTCATGGAGATCTGCAGGGCTGCTTTTCTTCCTTGTGTTCTTGGCAGGATGTCCTTTTTGCCTCTGCCCTCCTCAGATGCATTCCTTTCTGTCTCTTCATGACCTTTTCCTTTGTTAGACTCCTGTGTGTTTTAGTGAGCAGAGATAACAGTCACCTGGCTATGGCAGAAACATAGGAATTATACCTTCTGTACAAGCCATGGCAAAGGTCTCCCTTCTTTCCATTCATGCTGCACTTGTTCTTCTGATAGCTTCCCAGGGCAGCCGTGGGGCACACATCCAGTTTTGCCTGCACAGAAAGCTGTCCCTTTCTCATTAGCACTTTTACACCTCGTTTGTATCTTCTTCTCCCTGTCACCTCTTGTCCTTTGTACGCCCCTTCATATCTATCACTTTGTCTTCTTGCCTGCTCCAATTACCTGGTCTTCCCAGTCTCTCCCTCTTCTTCTCAGAGTCCTCTTCCTTCTTTCTACTCCTCAGGTCCTTCTTTGTCTTCCCATTATGTAATCACATTCCCTTTCCTTTGGCTTGAGCCCTTTTCTTTAAACTTCTCTAGCTCTTCTAATTTCATCTCTGGTTTTCTTAAGTCCAAAACTAAGTCTCTTGAGCTCAAACTTTTCTCCCTTCCCTGTTCCGTCTGGAGCCAGATCAAATGCAAACTTCACCACCTGGGATTTAAAGCATTCCACCTTTGCAGCTATGTTTCATATTATTGTTTTTCATGGACTCCACTTTCTAGCCATACTGAGCTATTTGATGATCCACAAACTCGAGTCCATCTGCTGCTTTCCATTTACAGCAAGCCCATTCTGTGCCCAGTCTCTTACTTAGTGCAGGGCTTTTTGAAGACAGAAGTGAAACCATTTTGGTCCTCATGAGGCTTACTTTTTGTTGGGATTGGATGGAATAAAATGTAAATCACTACCTGCATTTGTCCATGTGAGGAGTGTGTTTCTTCCCCATTTTTGTCCTCAGGACTCTCTTTCATTTCAGGACAGCTCAGGTGCCCCTTACTGGGAAATCTCCATCTATGGTCCCCTCTCTGCAGTGTGTTCCCACAGTAGCTTATATTTATAAGTTCACTGAAGGAGGGAATCATTTCCTTGTCTTTTTATCTCTAGCTCATGTAGGTCTTTGACAGAACAAGTAAAGGTTAACTGATGTGAATTAATAGACTCAAACTCAGAGAAACTTACTGATGAATATTTTTGTACATTTTGTTATTTTAGTTTGCGTGTTATGCTGTTTTCACAATGTGGCTGTCTCTTTTTTTCAGACATCCTGGCATACGTAACTGTGCCACCTCTGTTGCTTTTACCTCTCTAATTGGTTTCTGACAACAAAGTATGTTAATGGATTATGTTTATGATAGCCAAATCTACATTTTGAAAACAGAAAGTAAATATTACTTTGATACTAATGGATCTTCTAGACTGACTGACTCCCATTGTTTAGAGAATGGTTCTATTTGATTATCCTAAATTATCTATAGAGGAGCAAGTAGGCTCCTAATCACCTGTTGTGACCTCTTCATAAACGATCACTTAAAAGTTACATCAGTGTAATGTTTCAGATAGTAAATAATTGGAAGTTATTATTTTTACTCCATAATTATATCATGCTATTTATTTACATCTTTAGTAATCACTTGTATTTGCATAGTGCTTTTACACATGATATTTCTTTGTACAACTGTATAGACTTTTACAGTGTTTTGTTTTTTTTTTTAATTTTTGGCGGGGCAATGGGGGTTAAGTGACTTGCCCAGGGTCACACAGCTAGTAAGTGTCAAGTGTCTGAGGCCGGATTTGAACTCAGGTACTCCTGAATCCAGGGCTGGTGCTTTATCCACTGCACCACCTAGCCGCCCCCTACAGTGTTTTGAAAAGATTATTAGTTTAAATTTAAAATCCAGGTTAAAAAATTTAAATAAGTTGTTTTTATTTATCCTGTCAGCATTAGTGCCTTTTTATATTGTCCAAGGTTAAGTCTGTGAAGTAAATGTATTGCTTGTGTTAAATATGAAATTAGCTATGCAAAGATGCAAGCTAAATTGAAAGGCAGGAAATCATATAATGCTCAAGTATCCATTTTGCAAGAGAATTGAGGAATTTAATTACAATTTTTGCTTTTTGGCTGGTAATTTTGACATTGTTGACAGTATTTTTTTGTTTATGGGAACAATCTGGACTTGTGATTTAATTGGGGTAGAGAACTCCCAGAAAGAATTCCTTCTACCAGTACAGATTTGGCATCTCTTCCATAACTTAACCTTGATTTAAGTTGACTGGAGAAATGTAAAGATTAAGTGACTTACCTTGTAGAAGGTCCCACAGCCAGAACATGTCAGGGGCAGAACTTAAACCCACATTTTTCTGACTTCAAGGCCTACCCTCTATTCTAGACTTTCACAGCATAAAGAACTAGTAATATGTAATTTAACATGGCTAGCTTTATGTGGTGGGTTTTTTTTTTTTGGAAAGTTGATTTTGTTACCTAGGCTATGTTTCCATTTCAAATCTAGATTAGATCTAAACTGTTTTTAGATCTGAATTTTAGATTTAAGTTGCAGTTAATGTTATATGATGCTGGAGAAGGAAATGGCAAAGTACTCCAGTATCTTTGCCAAGAAAAACCCAAAATGAGGTTACAAAGAGTTGGACATGACTGAAAATGACTAAACAACAATACTACATAATACAGGTTAGAAAGGAAACATAGGCACACATTATTTTAACTAATTATTTAAGGAGAATTTTCTTTGTGACTCTCCTTTAGGTCAGTTTTTCTGTGGAAATAAACGATGTGATGAAAAAGAAGGATTAAAGAGTTGGGAAGTGAATTTTGGCTACATTGAACATGGTGAAAAGAGAAATGCGCTTGTGAAATTAAGTAAGTTGATTTGGAAAGGATTGTTTTTAATTTAACATGACATCTAACTGGAACCACTTCTTAAAACAATGTTTATTAGCAGATTAAGGCAAAATTGGAATTAATATGTCTATTTTTAGAAAATTAATTGGACTAATTGCATTTTAAAGTTAAACAATTTCCTAAAAACTTCCGTTTTCCTCAGATTTCCAACAGGGTCTCTCTGTTTAGGAAGCTCTAGTACTTTTTTTTTCCTCCTGGTTCCCCATCCCTTTTAAGTTAAAACACAGTATTCTCTGTTTGTTGTTTAAAGCTCTTCACAGTCTGACTCTATCCTGTTTTTCCAGGTTGATTATCCTATATTCCATATTCTCATGAACCGCACACTCCAGCAAAATTGGTCTACTTGCTGTTCTCCATTCATAACATCCTTTGCACATTCCCCCATGCTTGCAGTGCTTCACTTACTCACTTTGATCTCTTGAAACCTTTAGCTTCCTTCAAGGCTCAGTTTAAATGTCACCTCCTGTAAGAGATCTTTTCTGAGTTCCCAGTTGTTATTTGTTATATACACACACAGGCACAAATGCACAGACACCCCCATGTATTTATTATGTATGCCATTCGTATTTACTTATGTGTAAATATGGGGTATCCCTCTCAGAATATAAGCTCCTTGAGAGCAAAGACTGTCTCAATTTTGTATTTGTGTCCCTTGAACCTACCGCATATTAATCACTTAATAAATTCTTGTTGATTAATGAGGAAGATGTCAATATTGTCATCTCTTCTTGCTGCTACTAAATGTGCACTTACCTTACAGGATTGTTGTAAGAATCAAATAAGTTTTATACACACACACATACACACACAAGTATCTTTTAAACCTTAAAGTTTTACATAAATGTCATCTATTATTCTTTTGCTAATAAATTGTGCATTATTAGTTTGTAAAAGAATTCTCTGTCAAAATGAAGTGCCACTGGTTTTAGGGTAATATATTTATATACATATATTATCAGAGAAATAAGCTTTTTAAAACAAACACATATAGTCAGTTCTCAGTTATCTATATTTATAGAGAAGAGCATGGATAATCTATAAATAATTTCTGATAGCATTGAGCTTTGTCCAAAAAGGCATGCTTCAATTTAGAAGGTATTCTGAAATTACTTATTCATCGCTGATGGACTATAGTGGAGTTAAGTCACATGAGTGCAATGAAAGAAAGTTGTTTTATAAGATACTATTCACTGTTTCTTGGAGATTAATATACTCAATTATCCATGCATCAAAGGGGAGAAGACAGAGGTATGGCTAATACATAATAGATTATTCAGAAATCTTTTCTATTTGACTTTGGAGTACACACATTCAAATGTTCAGAAACTACCCCTATTTTCATACCTGGTCCCAAACCTTGCTTGATTTAGCCTACTTTAGGACCTGGATATACAAGCTAGGAGATAAGCTACCACCACTTTTTCCAGTGGGAATACTAAATTAGAAATCAAACATCCAAGGTTCTAGTAATATGTTCACCCTTTACCACACAAACTTGAGCAAAATATTTAGTTGCTCTTCCTTTACTTTTTCTGTGGGCACATGGATGGGAATAGTAGTCCCTGTCCTTTCCTTAGTCATGTAGATATTTTGAAGAAAAATAAAGTAAACTTTTATTATATGTATTAATGGGCTGGTTGATATTGTGGATAAAGGAAATTCATAGATAATCTCCAAATTTTATTTTATCAGTGGAAAAGCATTTATTGTACCTACTAAGCACTAATGGCCACTATTTGCTAGTAAAAAGTATTTTAAAAAGAACATATTTGAATTTGATCTCCATTCCTTGCTCCTGATCATTTCCCAGTGTAACTTCATCTAAAGATCAGCCAGTTGGATCAAGAGCTAGAAGTCTGGTTAACCAAGCACCTAAAAGGTGGAGCTTTAGCTGTATTTGCAAGCTCACTGGTCTCTTAAGAGTAAAGATTTTATATATAAACGAGTTGTTGTTCTTAGATATCTTTGGATTGAGACAAGTCAATATTGGCAGCAATTTTTGTTAATTTGTTTATCAGTATATTGAATATACTGATAACCCTTTTCCCCTTCTTTCCCTCTAAGGTAATGTTATAATATTTTTAATCAGCTGGATATGTTTATGTGGCTTTATTTATTCCCTGACTCTTTTTTGGTTATGCTTAAGACACCTTTTTGAGGTTAGGAAAGACAGATAATATGCCCATAGTTTCTTTATCAGATTATTTCCATTAATACTTTTTGGGGAAAAAAGGAGAATTTGCAAAGTAAAAAATGGTATGACAGTTTATTCAAATTCAATTAAATAAATTTTACCGCTTATATTTCTTTTAGGACTATGCCAAGAATGTTCCTTCAGACTAAATTTTCATCACAGGTAATGTGATATTTAAAATCAATTTCAGTTGGTCATTTCAAGTAGCATATCTACTACTGGACCAGTATCCTTGAAGTAGATGTTTATTTACCTACCTTGGGTGCCTAATTATTGATTGGTGGGTTGTTTGCTTGGCTAAATGGTGGGATAGTTATAAAGAATGTCAGGACTCTCTTATACACTCATAAGCCAGGAATATGGTACTTGCTCATCATCCATTCTTGATCAGTCATTTAGCAAATATTTATTAAGTACCCACTGAGTGCCAAGGGCTGTGCTAAGTGTTTTAAATTTATATAATCCTATAAAGCTGTAAGTTCATAGCCCTATGTAGGTGCAGTGGATGGGTGTTCAAATTTTTGGTGGAAAGCTTATATTCAGATACTATAACAGATTGTTCCAACTTTTTGTGGTTCAGTGCATTTCAGGAAGTTATGTCATAAAACATCTCCATATAGCAGTTTACATTTTCCTATAGGAACAGTGTGACAGTTGAGGTGTTATATTTTTGATCAAGGACTTGGTTTCAGATCACAGATAGTGGCCAATAGTATGTGCTAAAGTCAAGAAAAACTGTAAAACTCAATAGTCACTTAACATAGTAAAATTATGGACCAAATCCTGTAAAATGGGCACAAATGTACAGTACTCATTGATTAAATAAAAAATCCCATCATATTATAGAGCATTCAGGTAGCACATAAAAAATAGTGTTCTTGACCTATTTACAAGTTGTTAAATGTAATGGATATTCATTCATAAACATCCAAGAGTGATTTTGCTTTCTACTTTAGAGTTTATGAGTATTTTTGGTGAGATTTTAGATGCACTAGGTCTCTTAAAAAGCCATCAATGGAATTGTGAAGTGATATTTTCTTTTCTTGTAATAAATTTACCTGAAATAAGCTGTGACATTCAAAATAATTACATTGACATTAGAGATCAAAGTCATTTCACCATAGAAATATTTGGAATCCTCATTAAATATTTTACTTGTTAGAATTTGGAAAAGAAGAATTTCTTCATTCCAATCTTCTTCTTTCTTATTCTTAATAACTTATTCTAAAAATAAGTTAAAGAATGGAAAGGGGTGGGTTCTGTGGGAGTAGTTAGGTGATGGTTGTTTGAGTGTATTTTTCACTCTCAACTGGTATTGCCCATTTTCAGTAGCATAGTTTCTGTGGTTTAGAAATCTTTCAAACTAACATTAAAATATGATTGTATTTCTAATGTTCCATTATTTCACTTGTAATTTTAAGAAAGCAACTATTCCTTGGTGATAGAATGGATAGAGTGCTGGACTTATAGTCAGAAAGACCTGAGTTCAATTATGGCCTCAGATACTTAACTAACTCTAGGCACTTAGACTCCTCTGCCTCAGTTTTTTCCTCTGTTAAATGGGGATATGATAACACCTATCTAATAAGCTTGTTGTGAGTACCAATTGAAATAGTGTATGTAAAGCACTGCAAACTTTAAAGCACTATATAAATGCTATTATTACTATCATTATTCTTAATGCTTAATTGATACTTTTTCACACATTGATTTTTGTTTGGAAAAATCAATATAAAATATACTCTTTGTTTAATTTTTAACATAAAGGAGAAAAGAAGTCAAACCAAAAAAGATAAGAGATAGAACAGAAGAAGGTGAAGACTCATCAAATAAAAAATCCAAATTATCTTCTTCAAAAATGAAGACTTCCAAGAAAAAGAAGGGAAAAGGTATGAGGAATCAATATGTAATTTATATTTATAAAAAAATTCAAATGCATAAATGTAACATGTATAAAACTCATTTATAAACATAAAGTTGAACTGGACTTCTATTCTTCAGATATAAAATGCAAAAGATGTAAGGGAAAATTTCAAATGTCTTCAACATTTCAAAAGTTGAATTCTAGGATGGAGGCTGTAACTTGCCAATGCGTGGAGAGTCAAGAGAATTGAATCCTAATCTCACCTTTGCTAGTTTCTGTGTGACTTTCTCATCTCTTCAAATGAGGGAATCTGTTTGTTCTGTTGGCCCATGATGAAGACAGATGAAATGAGACTAAATTGTCTTTAGATTCACTAAATTCACTATAATTATAATGAACAATCAATAGAAGCAAGCAGATAACATAGAAGGAAAATGTCTTATGAATTTGATCCAGTCCCATGCTAATATAGGAATTTCAAAGCTGAAGCTGAATTCTGTCTTTAGACAGGAGAGGGCTGTCTTGTTCCACTTATGGAAATAAGCATACTGTATTTTTTCCCCTTTTATTTCTAGTGAATTATGCCATGGTGAAGTGTAGTAGTCGAAAGGCCAGTTTTAAACTTAGGAAGTCCTAGTGCCACGTTCTGCCTGAGAGTCATAATAGTTATGTCACCCTGGACAAGTCAACCCTTTCAGGATCGTTGATAACCCTCTAAGGCTATTACTTACAGATGAGTTACTAGTCTGTATCAGTAAAGAGAATTTCCACATTGTGAATTCCCTGCACTAGTGAAATCATAAGTCTGGACCAAAAAAAGCAATTAACTACATTGTAAATGACCTAGGTTTAAGCTTGACCAAGTCATTTAAACTGTAGGGAAAACATATTATTCACATTGTGGTAAGAAATGGGACTTAGAGCAGATTTCTCACTTTCTTGTCTCTCAGCCTTCTCACCAATTAAAAAAAAATAATCTGAATTGTGGAGATTTATTCATTTAACATGCACATATGTACTTATACTTTTTTAATAAAAGTTTTAAGTGGTCTAATTTGGAGTAATGACTTAGTTCTTCATTATGTTATTATAAAAATTAAATTTTATTAGTTTGGACCATTTTATTTTAGCCATTCATGTGCACACGTCCTCATTATTCTATGTACTACATTTTTTAGAGTCCCTACCTTGTAAGAACATATATGATACCTATAAGGTAGTTATTCTTTTTTTTTCAGTTGTTAACCATTTTCTTTTTTTCCCCTCTTAATAGTATTTTTCCCAGTTACATGTAAAGATAGTTTTCAATATTTGTTTTTATAAGATTTTGAATTCCAAAATTTTCTCCCTCCCTCCCTCCTTCCCTCCTGAAGATGACAAGCAATCTGATATAGGTTACATATATACAATCACATTAAACATATTTCCACATTAGTCATGTTGTGAAAAAAGAATAAGAACAAAAAGGAAAAACCTCAAGAAAGAAAAAAACCCCAAAAGGGAAAAATGGTATGGTTCAATCTGCATTCAGATTCCACAGTTCTTTTTCTGGATATGGAGAGCAATTCCCATCATGAGTCTTAGAAGGTTGTTACTCAAGCAACTCATCAACAAAGAACATGTTGGCTCTCCCTAAATTCATGTACATATACATAAAAAAGGTAGATTATTGTTACAAGATGCCAGTCTGGTCCCAGAAATAAAGAACTAGGTGAGAATATATCTGAAGTTTGTCCCAAGCCTTATCTGGGCTTGGGGGACCAGGAATGTAAGTTGAATGACTAGGGTCGTTTCTGGGATTCAGATTTATTCTGAGCTCTGAAGTAGTAAAGGAGGTCACTGATTTTAAGACCCAAATATTGAATAAATGATTTCTGTAATCAATCAGGTTGGACTTATTGGTGTTTTTCCATATCAAATTACTTCAACCTACCCAAAATTATAGTGTACATATGTGCTTGTTGAATGAATAGATCTCTTTTTATTAGGTTGTTGCCAGGTGTTTAGCTACTTTGTATTTGCTTTCTTACTCATCATATATGATGAATAGGGGAAAATGAACAAGAAAAAGCATTTTTTTGACTCTTGGCAGAGCAAACCATACCTGCCTTACAGCCCACTATTTCTCTCATGGAAGCCTTAAAGAGGCCATATCTGTTGAGCTTTGGCCTATGGGGCATCCACTTGGAATGGAAGGTGATTAGGAAAAGCTGAACTGTGCTTGATGGTCAGGGGAGATCTGGCTCTTTGCCTTGCTTCTATTTTGGTTTGCTTAAGTAGCCTAGAGCAGGGCTTTTTACACTCTTGACTCCTTTTTGCCCAAGAAATTTTTACATGATCCTGAGTATATAGGTATATAAAATAGATATACAAATAAAACATTTACTTTCAGATTTTTAACCACCTTCACATTCAGTTATGTGACGCTCTTGGCCTAGAGTAACAAGGACAATTATGTGGTGCCTTACTGCACAGAATTCTGAGCCTGGAGTCAGGGAAGACTCCTCTTCCTGAGTTCAAATCCAGCCTCAATACTTACTAGCTGTGTGACCCTGGGCAAGTTACTTCATCCTGTTTGTTTCAATTTCTTATTTGTAAAATGAGCTGGAGAAAGCAATGGCAAATCATTCTTCCAGTATCTTTGCCAATCAGTTGGGGTTTTTTTCAGTTGTGTCCGACTTTGTGACCCCATTGTGTCTTTCTTGGCAAAGATACTGGATGAGTCTTCCTGACTTCAGGCCCAGCACTCTTTCCACTGTGCCACCTAGCTACCCAGCTATCTTTGCCAAGAAAATCTAAATGGGGTCACAGAATCCAAAGACTGAAATGACTGGACAACAACAAAAGAATAACAACTGAGCTCTTTTTCATTCTAATAGAGTGCGTGGTATGAAGATCAAAGGAGAAAGCATATATAAAACATTCAGCAAACCTTAAATGCTCTATAAATGCTAGCTATTTTTTTTTTCTTTTTTTGTACTTTTCTCTCACTTAGAAAATGCAGTGAAATGATTTCATTAGTTTAGGGAACTCCCAGATGAGGGAGCTCCTTTTACTGATTCAAGTCACTGGCTTCTCTGTAACTTAAATTCATAGAAAATTGCCTATGGAGGTGAAGGTCTTTGTTTTGTGCCTCTAACTGTGTGCTACTGACTGATTGGTTTTGAAAAATAGTTCTTGCCTCTAATGTTTGCAAAGTACATTAAGGATGCAAACATTTCTTTAGAAATTTCTCTAATAGTGCTGTGCAAACATAAATGTTTTTGAGGAAGAAATAAAAATAACCACCTAAGCTTCCCTTTTTTATGAATATTTTCTAGATATTTTTATGGCCATATATAAGTGTTTGTGTGGGGAAGTATGTCAGATTACATTAGGTGGGAGTGTGTGTATAATTAGAATCTTACATATTGAAATTTCCAATGGCCAGGAATAATCCCATTCTACAAAAGCATGTAATGTGA